>NC_084614.1:42719502-43077002 GCF_033978795.1 Nerophis ophidion
CAAGGCACTTCACCCACCTGCTTTAAATATAGCTTAAAGATGTAGATACTGGGTTTCATTTTGTAAAGCTTTTTAAGTCTCTAGAGAAAAGTGCTATATAAAAATGATTCACAATTTGCCTATATAGCTAATACCACCGCCAGGAGGTTATGTATTCGCGGGGGTTTGTCTGTAATAAGAACGTAACAATATAAATATGTCAAATCATGGTTATTGTACACATAATGGCGTTATCGTTGAATGTACTCAAAAAGTGCTTATCTACACTGAAACCTTTATGTTTTTTTAAATAACTAAAATAAATAGACACACTGTTAGAAAAAAAGCCTACTATTTTGCATATTTTGTGTTTCTTATGCTTCACTAAAGTGTTTTCTGGCGGACATTGTGGCATCCTATTCGGTTCAGTGGTCCTTGAGTGCATCGTATCTCGCATTCCTCTCAGTACACAATGACTTTGTTCTAAGAGAGCACAGCTTGGAGGTCTAATGTGCACAAATTAATATTTTACTTGCTCAAACAGCAATGTGTTTGTATAAGTTTAGTGTATGCAGTTTTCTAATGAGTAAAGACGCTAAAGACTTTTGTTTTCATGTAAGCATTTAAGCAAGTGAGCGAGCACCAGTGTTTTCATTAGTTTATCAAAGTGCAGTTATCAATCAGGGTTTTTCCATCATTTTAATTTGAAAACGGTTGTACTAAACTGTTTATTTTATTTTTTACCGTGGTAATCAATATTGTTTATTGTTAGATCCCTGGTTTGTAGTTGGCAACAGTTCAAAAAGTTATGGACCGATTTTGATGACACTTTCAGGAAATGTCAGAACTGGGATAAGGGACAAGTGATTATATTTTGGATCTGAACCTAAAGTATAGGCTGAACTTTTCCGTGTGTATGCTAACATTCTCGCTCCCACCCAAAGACAAACAACAAGAGAGTAGATAAGTGATAAGAGCGTTCACTTTATTTTAACCACACAATTCAAAATGTTGTGGTCGGGATCAGGACTTTTTTAAAAATTATTGAATATTACAAAATAGGGCATGACAGATGTCTTTTCTAATTTTAAGAAATTTTAGTCACGGCTTCGAATGGTAGCGGTAGTTGTGACCCCAAAAAGCAGAGACAGGAGATGTGTGCAGGTAATACATTTATTTAATATACAAACAAAATGCTAAGCGCAGCACAGTAGTGCACAAAAAGCATGGGGAAAGCTTAGAAACATTAACCATGAAGCACAAAACATACACAGACAAAGATCCAACAGTGAGATGCAGGTGAAGCTGGCATATAAACTATTTTAATTATAATAGGTGACATTTTGCAATATAATGTTATAAATACACTGCAAAAAGTCAGTGTTCAAAAACAAGAAAAAACAATACAAAAATGAGGGGTATTTTATTTGAACTTAGCAAAATGATCTGCCAATAGAACAAGAAAACTTGGCTTGTCAAGACTTTCCAAAACAAGTCAAATTAGTTAACCTCAATGAACCCAAAAATACCTTAAAATAAGTATATTCTCACTAATAACTGTACTACTATATGAGTACGTGTTTTATATTGTTTCATTGAAAATAAAACGGCAAAGTCCGTCCGGTCGGCTGTCATCTGTTTTGATAAGAGACACAATTGTGTCAAAGTCATGATTTTTTTTTCATGCTTGAAATAAAAAAATATTACTTTAAAAAAGTAGTTTTATACTTGTGTTGACAACACAGCTTTGCAACACCTGATATTCTAGTTTCAAGCATGTTTTACTCAATATAGGTCATATAGCGCTTTGAGTACCTTGAAGGTAGAAAAGCGCTATACAAGTACAACCCATTTATCATTTATTTATTTATAAAATCTCAGCAGCAAGCTGTCATATCTGAGATCATTTAGGACCAAAACCCTTAAAACACTAACATAAAATCCGCTTAGTGAGAAGAATTATCTTATCAGACAGAAAATAAGCAAATATCACCCTTATTTGAGATATTTAATCTTACTTAGATTCCACTTTTTGCGGTGTATAAGAGGCATACCGTATTTTTCGAACTATAAGCTGCACTGGAAATCTTTTCGTTTACTCAAAAATCGATAGTCCGCTTTATAACTTGGTGGGCCTAATGTATGCATTAATTCCGGTTGTGCTTATCAACCTCGAAGGAATTTTATATGGTCCATGGTGTGATGATAGGTGTGCCCAGTAGATGGCGGTCAAACATACGTGTGGACTGCAGGTTGAAAGGTGTTCAATAAATGACACTGGTAAAATTGGTAAGCAAGCAACACCGAAACTGAAGTTTCATTGAGAATATAGAACATTATACAAACCGTTCAAAAATCTGTCAAAATGTTTTAGTACGACTTTGGTGAACAACGAAGCAACACCTCTTGATGGAACGGCTGTCGTAGTCAGACGTACTGTGCTTCAACATACTGTTATTATTATGCTGTGTGTTTAAGGACCCTAAAATGGCACCTATTAGATGACATCTGCCGTTTTGTTTCGCAATATTATGCAAAACCAACTTTTCTTACCTATTGGATCCTGCTGATGTGTATTTGGGATCTGCATAAATCCAGAAAATTTGCACGTGTCCACCACTGGAGTCCGCGCCATGCTCAATAGGCTACTTCTTTTTCTCCATCATCTTGTTGTGGAGAATTCATCCTCCGCTGTTGCCATTTCTATTAGAAAGTAGCGTACAATTCTAATTTATTTGTCAGTAGACTCGCTATGGAATGCTAAAAACTGGCGCTACAACAAAGATGCCGGTGAGATGAAGCTGTTGATGTGGAGCCACGTAAATAAGACCGCCCACAAAACGCCGCATCCTAAGGAAACGGTCAGAAAGCGGCTGGAAGATGGTCTGTAAAACATAATTTATGCTACATTTTGACCTATTACCCACCATCACATGTTATGTAGACCACAAGTATGTAGACTACCATGAATTGATTAACAAGTTGAAAAACTTATTCGGGTGTTACCATTTAGTGGTCAATTGTACGGAATATGTACTGCACTGTGCAATCTACTAATAAAAGTATCAATCAATCAATCAAAAAAAACAAGTAAGTCTTTTAAATAGGGCTGTCAAACAATTAAAATTGGTAATCGCTATTAATCGCATTTTGTCCATAGTTAACTCAGAATTATCGTGTTTAATCGCAGAAAGATATAATTTTTTGTCATTAATAAGTGGACTCTAGACAGATAATTTTTCTAACTTTTTATGCCATCCATCCATCCATTTTCTACCATGACAGGAAAATTATTTCGCTTTAATGAAATGTTTTGTTTTCAACATCATGCTTTTGGAAACTGCTCAACCCGAAACGGATATGGCCGTGTTTTTAAAGAGATTTAAAAAAATACTTGCAGTAAGTTGGTGTCGTGCCAGATTTTGTAGGAATACAGAATTTGTAATCTTGATTTACAGTAGAAGCACTTGCATTTAGAGGAGAGAAGCTATTCTTCCATGTTTCGATAGTTTCACGCATGAACAACAGAAAATGTGAATTGTTACGATCATTCTTTGATCCTCATAGATGTCAGGTGATATCATTTTTTCTTCCTAAACAAATGTTTCTGATCCTATGTACTCTACATGTTGCACGAGTTAGTAGTAGTGGTAGTTTTTTTTCCCGACATGTTAAAAACAAAGCAAAAGTAAAAATTGTGGAAAAAAGAAAATAACTTTGATACCATTACAGTAAGCTGCAGAAATAGAAACAAATATTTCACAATGAAAACACATAAAAAATGAAAACAATACATAATGGTTAGATGTTTTCACATCCAAAAAGGAGTGGGAAGAAGTGAAACATATTTACTCCCAACTGTATTTTTAAATCAAATACCTACCTTTATTATCCTCATTATTATTATATACAATGATACATTTGTATTTTGCTTTTAATGTAAGTTGTACTGATTGTAGATTCAAACAATGTATACATTTCAGTAGTTTTGAATGTAAGAAAAATGTATATTTGTGATCTCTATATACTCCCTTATGAATGACCCTTGATGCTTTCTTCTGCAGGGTGATGAGTGGATACAGTGTGCTCATGGAATTATTGTCCCAAACTTATGCACAGTAGTGCAAGTAAATGGCAATCATTTCTCTGCTTGACAATGTTTTAACATTTTCTACCTACTTATTGATAACATAAAATATTTTTCTGTTAAACATTCAACAATTGCCGACTATCAATCAGAACAGCTTTTATACAATAGCGATGGTAATATTGTGTAGTCAACTGTAATTACCCCATGTGGGCTGCAGAGGGCAGTATTAAATCTAGTCTCAGTAGTAATTAAGAAGAAGACAAATTTGTTCAAAGACAAAAAGTCTTCCTTCTTCACATCGCCGCTGCCATTACAATAAATTTAACTTCAATCTGCCCAAAAACATTTATTTAGGCAGAAATATCACAGAATAGCACAGAGTACCAGAATAGCATGATCAGTAGTACTGTAAGACAATTTTCCAGTGTTTTGTTGGTTAAACCGGGTGCGATTGGTATGAGAAAATATTTGACATGTTTTGACGAAAATGTCCTATAAAAGTCACTTTAGACTTCCTTTTCTAAGTCTTTGTTTCTGCTGAGGTTGTATTCCATCTTACTAAGGCAGTTCGAGTAACTAACTACTTTTTATGTTTTCAATGCACTTAACTGTAATTCAAACATGGACGTGAAGCTTCTCCTCACTCCAAACAGCAATGCACGCTCAGTGTTCGCTCCAATGATGTTGTTCCATGGCGATTGAAGCTAAAATTGGCTTGCCATGGCTATGGATCTGACATTTCCATAAGGTGCCCCTTTCTTTGTGCATTTCTGCTAGCTATTTTCGAGCCTGTGGCTCAACAGTAACTAAACGCTTTGACACATGTCCACAAACTGCGGAACGGGCTGAGGGTAAAAAATGTTAATCGTGCATTGTGAAATAATTATCGCAGTTAAAGGAACTTTATTTAATGCGTTATAGCGTTAACTTTGCCAGTCCTAGTTTTACATTTGAAAAAAATTATCTTAATATCACCATTTTAATGTGCCTTATAATCCGGTGTGCCATTTGTATGACAATAGACCTGAATAGACCCACTAATCGGCAATGCGCCTTAAAATTTGGTGCGCCCTATGGTCTGAAAAATGCGGTAATTTGAATGTATTTAAATGAAAAGGTACTATATACACGACTTTCTGGTGTACAGTCACAAATTTTACATCAATTCACCAAGTATGAATGTCATTAATTTGGGTTTTCTATATTTTTGGAACCATTTTTTTGCAAGGTGAACCAAGTAAAGACATACACATCAGATGAGTTTTAAAAACAATAAATTAATGCAAAATGTAATTTATTTTTAATCCACTCCGTGTCAAAACTGTACATGAAGTCTCAAATATATATATATATATATGTATATATATATATATATATATATATATATATATAGTCATACTTGCCAACCTTGAGACCTCCGATTTCGGGAGGTGGGGGGTGGGGCGGGAGGCGTGTTTAAGAGGGGAGGAGTATATTTATATTATTCATATATTATATATATATTGTATTATTTATTATTATCATTGTTTATTGTGAGCGAACTGTGGTGCTGAATTTCCCCCAGGGATCAATAAAGTACATTCTATATTTACAGCTAGATTCACCAAGTTAAGTATTTCATATATATATATATATATATATATACATCAATCAATCAATCAATGTTTACTTATATAGCCCTAAATCACTAGTGTCTCAAAGGGCTGCACAAACCACTACGACATCCTCGGTAGGCCCACATAAGGGCAAGGAAAACTCACACCCAGTGGGACGTCGGTGACAATGATGACTATGAGAACCTTGGAGAGGAGGAAAGCAATGGATGTCGAGCGGGTCTAACATGATACTGTGAAAGTTCAATCCATAATGGATCCAACACAGTCGCAAGAGTCCAGTCCAAAGCGGATCCAACACAGCAGCGAGAGTCCCGTTCACGGCGGAGCCAGCAGGAAAACATCCCAAGCGGAGGCGGATCAGCAGCGCAGAGATGTCCCCAGCCGATACACAGGCGAGCAGTACATGGCCACCGGATCGGACCAGACCCCCTCCACAAGGGAGAGAGGGACATAGGAGAAAAAGAAAAGAAACGGCAGATCAACTGGTCTAAAAAGGGAGTCTATTTAAAGGCTAGAGTATACAAATGAGTTTTAAGGTGAGACTTAAATGCTTCTACTGAGGTGGCATCTCAAACTTTTACCGGGAGGGCATTCCAGAGTACTGGAGCCCGAAATGAAAACGCTCTATAGCCCACAGACTTTTTTTGGGCTTTGGGAATCACTAATAAGCCGGAGTCCTTTGAACGCAGATTTCTTGCCGGGACATATGTTACAATACAATCGGCAAGATAGGATGGAGCTAGACCGTGTAGTATTTTATACGTAAGTAGTAAAACCTTAAAGTCACATCTTAAGTGCACAGGAAGCCAGTGCAGGCGAGCCAGTACAGGCGTAATGTGATCAAACTTTCTTGTTCTTGTCAAAAGTCTAGGAGCCGCATTTTGTACCAACTGTAATCTTTTAATGCTAGACATGGGGAGACCCGAAAATAATACGTTACAGTAATCGAGACGAGACGTAACAAACGCATGGATAATGATCTCAGCGTCTTTAGTGGACAAAATGGAGCGAATTTTAGCGATATTACGGAGATGAAAGAAGGCCGTTTTAGTAACGCTTTTAATGTGTGACTCAAAGGAGAGAGTTGGGTCAAAGATATATATATATATATATATATATACACATACACACACATATATATATTATATATATATATATATATATATATATATATATATATATATTATATATATATATATATATATATATATATATGTATATATGTATATATATATAAAATAAATACTTGAATTTCAGTGTTTATTTATTTACACATTTACACACACATAACACTCATCTACTCATTGTTGAGTGAAGGGTTGAATTGTCCATCCTGGAAGGACGTTAATGAAACTGCCTAACAATAAACCCACATAAGCAACCAAGAACTCGCCATCAATCATTCTACTGTTATAACGTCATTGGACACACACGCTCTTTATACACGTCACTCAGGTCGGCATGGAGCTGGAGGCCACGCTCCCTCCAGCTCCGCCTGAATTTCGTGAGATTTTCGTCAGAAAATATGTCCCGGGAGGTTTTCGGGAGAGGCGCTGAATTTCGGGAGTCTCCCGGAAAATCCGGGAGGGTTGGCAAGTATGACTTATATTTACGTAAATCCTTTATTAAGCTGTGCTAAAGGTTCTAGAACAGTGTGTCTTGGGTCGTGAAGGACTCCTAGAGGTCCATCAAAAAAGATCTTTTCTCAGCTGTAGTCCGTATGGGCCGCAGCAGTACTCAGTTGTAATAACCATTTCAACCACTTGTGGCAGTATTTTCAATATCAAACAAACCAATTAGGTCTGGAGCTAAAGTCATATAGATAAGCTTAAGCACAAACATTATGACTAAAGTGTTGAAACTGTATTTTCATGTGCACTTTTATTTTAATATTAATTTAGGTAGAAAGTATGTATTCAAAACTGTGTAACTGCATGTAAATGTCTCGTTTTACAGTATATTTGACTAGTGCTTATTTTTGTAATCAGCCTGACCTAAGCCTTAATAAAAATATTTGTGATTAACACATGCTTTCATATCATCTGACAAGGTTTATCCTGTTAAACTGTAAGTACATTGGATATAATTGTTCAAAAAGATTCAAATCAAGACCAAGATTACTACTTAAGTGTTAATATTTGAGTGGGCTCCGGGCCCTTCCGTAGTGGAAAAGTTGAGCCCCTAGGTTAAAAAGGTTAAAAGTCGTTGTTTTAGTGTGAAATTGGTGAGATCTGTAACAGCTTCTTGTGAGTGACTTGGGCGATGAGAGTAGCTCAGTGTGCCCCCCAAAGTTTACAGTTTTGGGTTGAGGTGGGTGGGAGCTTTACAAACATGGACACAAACTGCATCGCGATCACTCCTCCACAATTACATTTCACACTTTCATAATAGACAGCAATGGAAAGTAGGGTCAAATATCAGCAAAAAGTATCGGATTACTTTGGCTTGCATGTAAAATGTCCAATATAAGTAGTCCTGCAGCTTGTTTACAGTACTTGTGCAAATCTGGACAGCGAGTAAATATCTTGATGTCCTCCAAAAAGGACACAAGAGAAGAAGTATTTGAGAAGGACTGAGCTAAACATACGTAAGTGTCATTTATTGAACAATATTGCAGTCTAAAAAAGGACAATTGTCAATATAAAGACAAGTATCAAATAATTATAGTTGCATATTACTTACACATACAAAATCTCCAAGATAGTAGCGCACTAGAAAGCATCCAGTAGCATACGTGTCCGCATTATTCAACTTCCTGCATAATGACCTTAAAGGCCTACTGAAATGAGATTTTCTTATTTAAACGGGGATAGCAGGTCCATTCTATGTGTCATACTTGATAATTTTGCGATATTGCCATATTTTTGCTGAAAGGATTTAGTAGAGAACGTCGACGATGAAGTTCGCAACTTTTGGTCGCTAATAAAAAAGCCTTGCCTGTACCGGAAGTAGCAGACGATCTGCATGTGACGTCATGGGTTGTAAGGCTCCTCACATTGTTCACAATCATGGCCACCAGCAGCAAGAGCGATTCGGACCGAGAAAGCGACGATTTCCTCATTAGTTTGAGCGAGGATGAAAGATTCGTGGATGAGGAAAGTGAGATTGAAGGACTAAAAAAAAACAAGAAAAACAACCGAGGGCAGTGGGAGTGATACAGATGTTATTAGACACATTTACTAGTGTAGCCGAGTGTCCTGGGTTCGCCTATTCAGTGTACTTAAATAATAAACGGGAGACATGAGAGCAGGTCCGATAGCCACCGCTTCTTTAATGCGAATTCCTTTACACCCCTCTCTCCACAACCACACACCCTACGTCACAG
This sequence comes from Nerophis ophidion, assembly GCF_033978795.1. Lineage (NCBI taxonomy): Eukaryota > Metazoa > Chordata > Actinopteri > Syngnathiformes > Syngnathidae > Nerophis > Nerophis ophidion. The sequence goes on from NC_084614.1 coordinate 42,728,513, forward strand.
CCCCACGGCAACTCTGAAGGGACAAAACTCCTCCTCCTCCTCCTCCTCACACTCTCTGTTAACTTGGGAAACCCTGAACTGTTTGTTACACTAGGATAATTTTGGAAAATCCATTATCTGCTTATTGTGTTACTAGTGTTTTAGTGAGATTATATGGTCGTATCCGGAAAGTCGGACGGGTGTGATGACCGCCAGTGTTCCATAGTAAAGCTTCGCAGTCAGCTTTCGGGAATGTAAACAAGGAAACACCGGCTATGTTTGTGTTGCTAAAGGCAGCTATACACTGCTTCCCACCTACATCTTTCTTCTTTGACGTCTCCATTATTAATTTAACAAATTGCAAAAGATTTAGCCACACAGATGTCCAGAATACTGTGTAATTATGCGATTAAAGCAGACGATTTATAGCTGGGATCGGTACTGGATCAAAATGTCCACTACTATTCGTGACGTCACGCATACGCGTCATCACACCGCAACGTTTTCAGCAGGATAATTCGCGCGAAATTTAAAATTGTAATTTAGTAAACTAACCTGGCCGTATTGGCATGTGTTGCAATGTTAATATTTCATCATTGATATATAAACTATCAGACTGTGTGGTCGGTAGTAGTGGGTTTCAGTAGGCCTTTAATTTCATGAATTATTGTTGCCAATAGCTGTCGCCAAAAGAAAAATAATAATTACCACTCCACTTCAACTTAAACACTGCATAAGTCCATTCCTGATGGTTAATGATATATAAGTAAGTGTTTTTCATTCCTACCATTGTTCTTTTGTTTGACTAACTTCACTTCATCAAACCTTTTTAAACATTCCACATTAGTGAAGTGAAGTGAATTATATTTATATAGCGCTTTTCTCTAGTGACTCAAAGCGCTTTACACAGTGAATCCCAATATCTAAGTTACATTTAATCCAGTGTGGGTGGCACTGGGAGCAGGTGGGTAAAGTGTCTTGCCCAAGGACACAACGGCAGTGACTAGGATGGTGGAAACGGGAATCGAACCTGGAACCCTCAAGTTGCTGGCACGGCCACTCTACCAACCGAGCTATGCCGCCCCACATTACAAAATAATACAAGGGTTTTTTGCTCATATTGTATCGAATCAATGTCAGCATCAGCCTATATGCAAAGCTCTTATGTTATTATTGTATCGGAAGTTAAACGTTTGTTTTGGGACACCCCTGATAGAAAGACAAAAAAAAATCCACAAAAAAACGTGTCATTTTATGAATGAGATCGCACCTCCAATTGTGATACAAGTTGCAGATAAATAATGAAAATGATTATATCCAGACATACATTTTTATTGCAAATAAGAGTTGTTTTATGAAATAACAATATATACATTTTTTTTTTAAAGTTTTTTTCCCAGTAAGTTACCACTAAATTACTTCTATTGTGATATGGCATTAAATAACAAATTCAAGTAAAGAACTGTTCTAGCACACATTGGAAAGACAATGGAGAAACGTTGCGCAGTGGTCCAGATCTCCAGTCATTAATGCATTGTAAAACAGATCCGATAAAAAAAAGCACCCCCCAAAAAACATGAAAAGTTTAAACTTACGACATTCATGTTCATCATGAGTGTAGGTAAATTGTTTATTCCATTATTTTTGTCCACTTGGATATACCGTATTCTACATCAAGCAGCGGAAAAGTGTGTTTGTTTTTTGTAGTTATATTCAAGTAAATATCTGGTTTTAGGTAGGGAGGGGTTACCGCATTCGATACTTTTATAGGTACCCAACAAGTACTAATTCATATAAAATCCAACAGTGCCATATTTTACGTATTCTGTGCCAGGCATATTCAGAGCTGACTGCCTTTTTGTATTGCTAGAATATTTAATGGCAACAAAGCAAGTATGCCTGGTAAATAGCGCTCAAAAGTAATGCTCCAATTTTCAAAATACGCTAGCTCGATGCTATTTTACAATGGATATGCCTCATTGATGCCATTATTTAGCATTAACGATTTTACATTGCGATTAAATAATTGCATGTTACAATCAAACAGTTGGGGTTTGATAAGTACAATACTTACAGTATAAACACTTTGTAGGACTCAAAAAAAGACAAGACTGGCACATTCAACCTACTGACAAAGACTACTTCTTGACTTCGGGAAAACATCTAGGACAAATCAGGGCATTCAATCGATTGCAACTGGACAGTTTGGTTTGTCTTTGAAGATTTTTCGCTGCTCATCCGAGTAGGCTTCATCAGTTCATGCTCATAGTTTTACAATGGTCAGATCTAGTCTAACTACATGAGCAGCAAAACGTCTTCCAAGACAAATCCAAAAGTCCATTTTCGATCGATTGAATGCACTGAGATGACATATGACCTGGATGAATAAGAACATTGACAGACTAGGATAAACTAAAATGAATGCAGACTTGCAAATAAGACTAAGAAGTGTAAGAAAAAAATATGTAACACCTGGATAGCACAGTTATCATTATCAGTTCAGTTTTAAAATGTCACAATAAAAAAATTATTTTATGATTATTAAAAAAAAAACCTTTATTATCACATGAACACACACACACACACACACACATTACTGAAAATTTGCACCGCGGAGTACTAGTATCGATTCCCAAGTACTGGGGAATTGGTACTGTATCGATTCAAATGTATAAAAAGGTACCCGTCCCTAGTAAATATTCAAAAATTCCAATGAAATAACACAATTAAATATTTTCAATAATGACTTTGTGAATTGTTAACTGTGGAGGTGTGAATGCAATGCAGTCATTCATAGAGTAAATGTGAATTTGTCGCTTTTACAGTTCAATCTACTTTACATTTAAAAACAAATTTGTTTTGATGTTTACCATTCATCTAAGATGAAAAAAATTATGATACAAACGTGACAAACATGATGCTACTTCTCGCTCTTTCCCTACCTGTACAGTGATGATTCACTATGATATTATTGTATGTTTTTCATCATGCAACACAAAAAGTAAATATATTGCTCACTGAACGTCCTTATTCCTGCTCAGGAAGCTCCAACTTCTCACACTCTCTGAGCTTTAGTGTTAGATGTTGTGCGATCTCATTGGGATCTGTGTGGAGCGAAGCAGGAACGTTCTACAGAAAATAAGAAAACATGATTTCGTGATTATCACTTTTCAAAACATTCTATGAATAAATATACCATCGATGGAAATATTTCTGTTTTGTGTTATGACGGTCATCCTTCGCCTCACTGCGCTTCAAATATTGTGGAATTATTATATAGTATATTTTTTTTAAATAGCATACACTTCTAGTTTGTGGTCTTATGTGTATTGCATCACAGTATTTATTTTATATAACATTAACATGCTAATGTCATCATTTTAGCAAGGCGGACAAGCTTGTTCAGGGGTCAAGGTAAAAAAATACTTATAATAATGTTGACAGGTGTGTAAACGTAAAAATAAATAATTTAATTCAATTGTGCAACTTTTTTGGTCACATGGTAAATTATTTTGATGTGGTATTCAATGTTTTAAAAAAGGTACAGAAACTGAGTAACCAACGCATAGGATTCTGTGGTAGAGTATTCCATCACATTAACGCTACTATAACTAAAACGGCATAAATATACTTGAGCTCTAATTTTGAAATCCATTGAAAGCCGAGGTCAGCTCAGAATAAATCGTGTTCAACCTTCACCTGTTCCACTGAATCATGAGCTGAATAATAATAAGATAACAATAAGAGCTGAAGCTAAAGTAGCGTAAATATTAACTGTAACATGTTCTTCTTTTTATGTGCCATTTTAGCACTTGACCATGCTTACCTTTAAGTCTGCTATGTTACTTTCCCTTGAGCAGAACTCTCTTAGCATGTAGTTCTTTCCAGCCTGGAAGCAGTGACAGAAGCACAATAGATCACACCAATATGTACATTTAGTACGAAAGCATTAGCTGCATTGAAAACAGAAAGTTTATAACTCTTATTTTTAAGCATTGTTTTCGGACCTAATCTGCACAGAAAACTCTTTTAAGTATACTATTAATATAGTATACTGGGTTTGTGTTATACAGTAGCTGAACTAATCTCATAACTTAAAATGTAACATATGCAAACTTCAGGGATCCTCAATATATGGCCACATCCTGCCCAGCAAAACTTTTCAATTGGCCTGTCAGACATCGCCCGAATAATAATAAAATTCTGTCTAACTAGAGGAGTTCGCATTCAAGCAGTGCTTCCTTCACCCTGCAGAGGTAACAGCAAAGTGTGTACGAAACAATAAAGCAGCAGCAGAATACGAGGATAGAATAGATTTGACGCTACCTCTTAGGTTGCAGTGTGCATCGTAATTATGTGAATGCATATAGGGCTGCAACTAGCAATTATTTTAGTAATCGAGTAATCTATCGGTTAGTTTGTTTGATTAATCAAGTAATCCTCATTTGTGCAAAAATAGTCGTCTTCGTTGTCTGTTACCAAGTCTGCCATGATTAGGGTTTGCCATGATTAGGGTTTGATTCAGGGAGTAGAAAAGAATTGGTTGCAGGAAGTCGTAAATGCGCTGTTATGAAAACGGAAATAAATACGACAAATAATTAGTTCAGGCTGTGCATTAAATGAGCAAAGTACGGTAAATATTGAACATATTAAATATTGTTATGAATGTGTCTGTTACTACATTATATATAGACTTGGAGTGGGTATATAAAACGTGGATGGAGGGTTTTGAAGTTGTTTGAAGGCTACAACAGTGACTCCCATTAGCTGCATCTTGCAAGTGTTTTTCATCATCTTTAAAATCCTAAAATAAATAAAATGTGTGTTCTTGTTTCTCAAAATGATTGTGAAAAATAGGCTACTTTCTAAAAAAAAGTGCAGTTTTAGAGCACGGACGGTTTTTGCTACGAGTAATGTGAGCGACAGCCCTGGGAGCAAATGATATGAGCGCGCACGCACCAAAAAAATTGTCTTAAAACAAAACTTGCCAATCTTCTAGACCAGTGGTTCTCAAATGGGGGTATGCGTACTTGAAGGTATGCCAAGGGGTACGTGAGATTTTTTTTAAATGTTCTAAAAATAGCAACAATTCAAAAATCCTTTATAAATATATATATTGAACAATACTTCAACAAAATATGAATGTAAGTTCAGAAACTGTGAAAAGAAATGCAACAATGCAATATTCAGTGTTGACAGATAGATTTTTTGTGGATATGTTCCATAAATATTGATGTTAAAGATTTCTTTTTTTGTGAAGAAATGTTTAGAATTAAGTTCATGAATCCAGATGGATCTCTATTACAATCTCCTAAGAGGGCACTTTAAGTTGATGATTACTTCTATGTGTAGAAATCTTTATTTATAATTGAATCACTTGTTTATTTTTCAACAAGTTTTTAGTTATTGTTATATCTTTGTTTCCAAATAGTACAAGAAAGACCACTACAAATGAGCAATATTTTGCACTGTTACACAATTTAATAAATCAGAAACTGATGACATAGTGCTGTATTTTACTTCTTCATCTCTTTTTTTCAACCAAAAATGTTTTGCTCTGATTAGGGGGTACTTGAATTAAGGTTGAGAACCACTGATCTAGACTACCACTGTTCATTTCAATTTGTGCCACTTTTTATATAGAAAAGGTGGCACATTTGCTCTAAGATAAAGGTGGAAATTTGCTGGCCAGTCTTTCAAAAACAGAGGAGTAATATTCCTCATTTCCAAATCTGCCTCTCAAGGGGGAAGGGCCAGGGAATCAACTTGCAACTGCACAGGTTGGCAAGGGGGAAGGGGTGAGGGATGGACTGATCCCAGACCAGTGAGGTCACAACACAAACCACTTCCAAATACATTGTGCTAAATTCCTGAAATGAAAATATACAGTATACCTACATGTAATCATTTGGGTTATGTGGGGGAAAAGAAAGTCTGCAGTCATCTAAGTGACTCCGGTTGATAGACGTGCGAATAGACGATGTTATAGTGTTTGCAAAAGGTAATGGAAAAATAAATCATATTAAGTCTTCGTCTTCATCATGGTTCAAAATAAAATACCGAAGAAGTGATCAGGTGCCCAGTTTATAAAAAGAAGAACAGGGACAAGAAAAAGTATGCAGATTTGTATGAGCGACTTGACTGACAGTAGTATCAATTAGCCTCTGGCTAATATGTTGCTATTAGCCACAGAAGACGATTGTATTCGGTTTCTGGTTTTGCCAAACCAGCAACTTTAAAAATTGAGGCATCACGTCTTGCAGCTAATTTCACCCTTAGTCAACATAGTCTTGTTTGTGTTTGCAACACATCAAGTAAGTGTACATTCACACAGGCTTCCTGATTGTGGAACTGTTTATTGCAAATATTGTATAATTTTAGTGGCGTGGTTTGGTTGTAAGTCTTTTCATTCATGATGGTTTGACAAGGGCGTAAATCTAGCCAGGACCGCCTCTGCTTGAGTCATATGCTTTGTTGATTGACACTATCTGGCGGCCATGCTGCTTATTAGCTTTTCAGTTCAGTTTGGGCTTTTCAGCATTTACATGCAATTTCTGCTGAAATTGCATATTTTAGTTCCTAGTGCTCCTTGCGTCATTAATTTACTCTGCAATAAAAATATAAGCGGTCATGAAAGGCAAAGTGTTTGTCTTTCAGGCACCTTCACAAGCCCAAGGAGTTTGCAATATCGCCGCTGTAAAAAGCAAGGTGTGGAAGCGTGCAGGACGCAAGACATCTCCACAGGCATGCCACTCAGCTTTGGACTCGCCGGAATGGTGTTAAAATGTTTAAACAACTAATAATAAAGAATATTCTTAAAATATACCTGTAACGTGAAATTTAAAAAAAATAATACTACATGCACATGCCTCATGGGCAGTTATTCAATATAGATAGTGACGTTATATGGATCCCTTAATGTTTGCCGGGAAAAATTCAGACAAATTACATTTAAGGACCTCTGACATGCTGTATATACATGACACTAAAATATAACAAAATCAGACTTTTTTAATAATAATTACATTTTCTTCATCCTTGTGTTCATACAATTACCTCGTGATATAGTCGTGTATCATGTATTCTTATCAGCACGCCATCCACTCGTAGGAAATACCGCAGCAATAAGAAGAAACTCGTGGGCATAACTCTCTGCAATATACACACAGACACACATACACAAACAGGTTATATTCAAATGTTATATTGTGATAAAATTGTTAACTATGATATGCATTGATTACAAAAGATAATTGATTGACAACTAATTTGTTAATTGCTTTCCACTCATAAAAAACATAGTATATAGGAACAAAATAATTAAGTGTAAAAGTTTGATTTTTTTCTGGAATTCTCTAATTGAGAGAAGATCAAAATGATACATACAGGGTATAATACATAGTGGGGTAAATTAATTGATATTGGGCTATATTCTTTTTTTAACCAAAGATATGAGCAGTGCAGAATTCTACGGTAGGTTTATGGAAACAGAAGAAAAACTAATGAGTAATTATCATTATTCCCAATCAAAATGTATTTGTAGATAAGCACTTGGTTGTGAGCAACCTTTTGTGTCCCATTATCTTCAGCTTTGGTGGATTGCGTTCACACTTGGCCAAACGAATGGAATTAGCAGAGTGATCACAAATGGATTATTTTCAGTCTTGCTATTTATTATATTGGGAATTTTACTGTCCTTCTGGGATCTCCCATGAAAAAAAACATTGTCAGTTTATTTAAAGCAGAACAAAAAGAGAAGGAGTCTAATAAGAATATTGGTAACATAAATGGCAGTGAATTACATGATTTTAAATTCTAAGCAAGAAATGTATTATTCACATGTTATACAATGGGGCAACCTACTATAATAACGTGGAATATTTAAACTGGGGAACAATTAAGTGACCATTAAGGATAGACTTACAATTTTTACACTTATCATTGAGACTCCATGGTCATGCAGCTCGTCCTCAAACAGAAGGATCTCATCGAAGAACACTATCTGTTCGCGGGCCCTCAGCTTCTCCAAGTTAATTTTTTCTGTAGTCTCAGTCACCTTGAGGTCGGTAAAACAGATGTACAACACAGATACAAGAAGCCAATGTTAATATGATTGGATCAGGACTTCAGTGATACATAACATAAAGTGTTCCAGTCAATGCTATCAAAGGTAGACAAGCATTTTGTTTTACTTCCTGTAACAGTTACAGATGCTACCTCAATATAAGCATTTAAGTCCTACCTTAAATGTCATTTGTATACTCTAGCCTTTAAATAGAGACCTTTTTAGATTAGTTGATGTACCCCCTCTCCTGCGTGGAGAAGTTATCAGGTGGCCACGGAACAGTGTCCACGGAAGATGCACTAGTCGGGACCCGGGATAAACCACTCATCTGTGCATTAATTGGTGAAGTCTGCGCTATATAAAACAACTTTGAATGATTGAATACCAATAGGTAGGTTCTGATCACTGCTGATTCCGATCATCCACAAATGAAATCGGCTGATACTAATACAGATAACATGTATTAATTGTACAATTATTAGTGTATTAATGGTGAGTGCTTTTAACAGTTTAACAATATCAACACAATATTTAAAACTAATTCCTTATTTTATTTTACTGCATACAATTGTTTGAGCAAAACTATCCTTCCATCCATTTCGACAGCTAGTCCCACTCAGGGTCGCACTCAGGCAGAAGGCAGCGTACACCCCGGACAAGTCGGCACCTCATTGCAGGGTCAACACAGATAAACAACATTTGCACTCACAGTCACACACTTGGGTCAATTTAGTGTCATACAAATAAAAGCTATAAGCTATTACTCACATTAAATTATTTGGGTTTTGCCCTCAAATACCTACTGTCTCCAGAAAAACCTCCCAAGTTTGTCAACATTAACAAAAACAACAAAAAAATTATTTTGAGAAAATTATCAACCTAATCACTCGAGTATCAATGTATGCATCGATGCGCCCTCCTCTTACGTGTCGTGTACTGACTGTGACAATAATGACACACCAACAGTTGTTATAGTATCCTCTCTGTAACTCTTATTAATCTACTCTTTAATTTACTGATGATAACTGTTTACTTTCTGTTTTAACAGGCTCCCATCGACACATCTTAGAGTTTACTAAACACTTACTTTTTGGTGTTTTTTTAAAGCTAGCTTAGGGGTTAACTTAGAATTTTGCATGCCTGCTCCTGGCTTGCTCTCTATGTGTAACGTGCTTAGCCTCATCCTCCAGTGATAAAGTTATTACGCTACAAGGACATTTTATTATTTGCTGTAATGGAGGTGATTATTTTTAGCTCTGGTAAACAGCTCTTCAGTGTTTATGGAAACACATAGTTAGCTTTTAGGGGACTAAGAATAAAAACAGCGTCAGCCAGAGGGAATCGATGTTTGTGATGGACATTAAAAGGCATCAATCGCCAATGGCTACCATCCATCCATCTTCTTCTGCTAATCCGAGGTCGGATCGCGGGGGCAGCAGCCTAAGCAGGGAAGCCCAGACTTCCCTCTGCCCAGCCACTTCGTCCAGCTCTTCCCGGGGGATCCCGAGGCGTTCCCAGGCAAGTCGGGAGACATAGTCTTCCCAACGTGTCCTGGGTCTTCCCCGGGCCTCCTATCGGTCAGACGTGCCCTAAACACCTCCCTAGGGAGGCGTTCGGGTGGCATCTCGACCAGATGCCCAAACCATCTCATCTGGCTCCTCTTGATGTGGAGGAGCAGTGGCTTTAATTTGAACTCCCCCTGGATGGCAGAGCTTCTCCCTCTATCTCTAAGGGAGAACCCCGACACCCTGCGGAGGAAACTCATTTTGGCCGCTTGTACCCGTAATTTTGTCCTTTCGGTCATAACCCAAAGCTCATGACCATAGGTGAGGATGGGAACTCAGATCGACCGGTAAATTGAGAGCTTTGCCTTCCGACTCAGCTCCTTCTTCACCACAACGGATCGATACAGCGTCCGCATTACTGAAGACGCCGCACCGATCCGCCTGTCGATCTCACAATCCACTCTTCCCTCACTCGTAAACAAGACTCTGAGGTACTTGAACTCCTCCACCATGTATGTTTTCATAAAAATTGGAATATAATGATTAGTGGCTGACCAATTGGCATACAATTCATACGTCCATTCCTCCATTTTCTTCTTTCTTTATCAGAGAGGAAGCCCATATTTCCCAGACTCTGGCCACCTTCTCCAGTTCTAGCGGGGCGACACAGAGGCATTCATAGACTAGCTGTGAGATATGATCCTTTAGGCGTGCATCTAGGTCTACACCTCTTGGCACCTTATTCTATCTCTAAGCGTGAGTACAGTCACCACACAGAGGAAAGTCATTACGGCTGCTCATATCCGGAGTTTTTTTTTCTTTTCGTCACTCCCCAAAGCATGTGACAATAGGTGAGGATAAGAACCGTAGAGCTATCTAAGATGGTCCGGTACAGTGACCTCATTCCTGTAGATGCTGTGTTGATCTGCCTGTGGTTCTCATTTTTCAGCCTTCCCTCATTTGTGAATAAAACCCTGATATACTTAAACTCATTCACCTGAGGCAAGACCTCAGACAGTGTGACCCACCATCTTCCATTTCAGAACCACAGTCTCAGATTTGGAGGTGCTGAGTCTCTTCATTGAAGTTTCACACTCAGCTACAAACCACCCCAGGAAAAGCTGAAAACACCAGCTTGATGAGGCCATCAGGAGAAAATCTGCAAACAGCAGATACAAGGTCCTGAGGGCCACTATACTGGAACCACCTCAATGCCTTGGCTGCGTCTTGAAATACTATCCATGAAAATTAAAAGGCATCCTTGATGGAAGCCAACATTCACAGTGAACATGCTCGACTGACGGGTACTATGCAAACCAGGCACCTACTCTAGTTGTGCAAGGACTGAATGACACAAACCCGGTAACCAAACGCAACCCCACCAGGACACGGTCGAAAATCACAAGTGGGCCAGTTGGGCAAACTCTAACACACTCTGCAGTACCCTTTTCAACAATCTAAAAGACAATTTCTCATGGGGAGTGAAAATCCCCTTGTGGTTGGAGAAAACACTCTTGTCAACCTTCTTTGAAAAAGAACAGTTCCCGACCTCTAAGCAAAGTTGAAAAGACGTATCAACCAACATCCAGAAATTTGACATGAGCACACCTTCATTTGCAGTTCCTCTCCAATCAGGGTCCCTCTGTAATCTGTGGTGAAAGTCCAGTCATATGGTCTCACCCCGTCTTGAGACTGTTCAGAAACAGATCTAGAAGGAAGTAAAGAAATCTTCACTAAGATGCTCCTGACAGTGACAGTCCTCACTACAAGTCAATTCATATTGTTCATGTTATCACTCTATAATTGATAGGAGTGCTGTAAAAAATCGATTCACATTCCAATCGCGATTCTTATTTAACCCGATTCTAAATTGATGCACAATTTACAAGAATCGATTTTCATGAAGACGTGTTTAGGCCATCTCGATGCTTACTATTTTATGATGCCTCACGATTGGGACGTGGACGATTTTGAATCGATGGACAAATGCCCAAATAGCGATTATTTAAGTACTGTATGTTAAATAAAATAATACAGATAGCTCTAAAATACAGATTTAGTTCAGGGAGGAGGAGAGGACAAGCTATGCCAACCAAGGCGCTAAGCGAGTTGGACTGTAAAAGATTGAAATGAGAAAACAATAAATGTTTTGTACAATTCATAGAAACAGAATGAGTTACTGAAACTGATCTGGAACTTCAAGTTTTGATAAAAATAGTGAACGTCTTACCTGCTCTCTTGCCATTGTTGAGCACAAGCCACTTTGACGGTGTGCTCTGATTTGTTGACTCTCTTCAGGGCATCAATAGCATTGAATTCAATACCAAAGCCATCGCTGTGTTGGATGCGCAGGATGTTGTCCCCAAATAACATTTCTGGGAGGGAAGGTAAATTCATGTCTTCGGATAATCTGCAAAACAAAGCAGAACATGGAAACAACAAATCCAGAAATGTGTGTTTGGTAGATTTCTGTAGGTCTAAAAGGTCTCTGTCTCAGGGTAATGCCTGGTTTGAGGTCTACTGTGATAAATACCAATATAAAAACACACGAATAAAATAGGAAATTAATTTAAACATATAAACACAATACAAATATTAAAAATTTTGAAAAATATCAACTAATGTAAATTAAATTGATAAATATTAACATAGTAGACCAGAAATATTAAGTAATAATTAGAGGTGAGGGTATTTGGCCATCTCACGATTCGATAACAATTCAAGAACTATGATTCGATTAAAAATCGATTATTGATACATTTTTGATTTATGTATATTGATACAGTTTTCATTTCTTTTCGTTTCACTAAATACGTGTTTGTCACTTGCAACTTTTAAAAACACTCCAGCACCCCCCGCGACTCCAAAAGGGACAAGCGGTAGAAAAATGGATGGATGGATGATTTTGTAATAAGAAATTCCCATCACATTTACAAACCCTGTTTCCATATGAGTTGAGAAATTGTGTTAGAGGTAAATAAAAAAAAGAATACAATGATTTGCAAATCCTATTCAACCCATATTCAATTGAATGCACTACAAAGACAAGATATTTGATGTTCAAACTCATAAACTTTGTTTTTTTTTGCGAATAATAACTAACTTTGAATTTCATGGCTGCAACACGTGCCAAAGTAGTTGGGAAAGGGCATGTTCACCACTGTGTTACATCACCTTTTCTTTTAACAACACTCAATAAACGTTTGGAACTGAGGAAACTACTTGTTGAAGCTTTGAAAGTGGAATTCTTTCCCATTCTGCAGTTGTTCAACAGTCCGGGGTCTCCGCTGTCGTATTTTACGCTTCATAATGCGCCACACATTTTCGATGAGAGACAGGTCTGGACTGCACGCGGGCCATGAAAGTACCCGCACTCTTTTTTTACGAAGCCATGCTGTTGTAACACGTGCTGAAATTGGCTTTGCATTGTCTTGCTGAAATAAGAAGGGGCGTCCATGAAAAAGACGGCGCTTAAATGGCAGCATATGTTGTTCCAAAACCCGTATGTACCTTTCAGCATTAATGATGCCTTCCCAAATGTGTAAGTTACCCATCCGTTGGGCAATAATGCACCCCCATACCATCACAGGTGCTGGCTTTTGAACTTTGCATCGATACCAGTCTGGATGGTTCGCTTCCCCTTTGTTCCGGATGACACAATGTGGAATATTTCCAAAAACAATTTGAAATGTGGACTCATCAGACTACAGAACACTTTTCCACTTTGCACCAGTCCATCTTAGATGATCTCGGACCCAGAGAAGCCGGCAGAGTCTCGGGATGTTGTTGATAAATGGCTTTCGCTTTGGATAGTAGAGTTTTAACTTGCACTTACAGATAAAGCGACAAACTGTATTTAGTGACAGTGATTTTCTGAAGTGTTACTGAGCCCATGTGGTGATATCCTTTAGAGATTGATATCGGTTTTTGATACAGTGCCGTCCGAGGGATAGAAGGTCACGGTCATTCAATGTTGGTTTACGTGGAGTGATTTCTCGAGATTCTCTGAACTTTTTGATGATACTATGGACCGTAGATGTTGAAATCCCTAAATTTCTTCCAATTGCACTTTGAGAAACGTTGTTCTTAAACTATTTGACTATTTGCTCACGTAGTTGTGGACAAAGAGGTGTGCCTCGCCCCATCCTTTCTTGTGAAAGACTGAGCATTTTTTAGGAAGCTGTTTTTATACCCAATCATGGCATCCACCTGTTCCCAATTAGCCTGAAGGCCTGGGCGATGTTCCAAATAAGTGTTTGATGAGCATTCCTCAACTTTATCAGTATGTATTGCCACATTTCCCAACTTCTTTGTCACGTGTTGCTGGCATCAAATTCCAAAGTTAATGATTATTTGCAAAAAAAAAAGTTTATAAGTTTGAACATCAAATGTTGTCTTTGTAGCATATTCAACTGAACATGGGTTGAAAATTATTTGCAAATCATTGTATTCCGTTTATATTTACATCAAACACAATTTCCCGACTCATATGGAAACAGGGTTTGTATTAAATGCATGGAAATGTGTGCAAAACGGGAACATAAGTTCCCTATAATAAAAGAGCTGGTTGGATATCTCTGTGATTAGGCTCGCTCCAGTCTGCCAAATTTTAGAACAGTCTGCATTACTTTATTTACAAAAAATAAATCGATAATGTATTTTATAATTGTCCATCTCCGAATTGCAATGCATCTAAACATTTATTATTTCCCCACCTCTAGTAATAATAATATAATAAAACATATATAAATATAATAATACAATTAAAAATAAATGAAGAACTATTAGCATATGATATCACTGACACTAAATAATAGTAACAAAATTACAATCAAATTAATGAATATAATCATCGACCAAAAAAAATAAGGAAAATAATGCTCTTAGACTGCAAGGGAAGTTCACAAACACCTAAATTGTCGCAAAAAAATATTAAGTGGTAAAAACTGTACTTTTGTGTTTACTTTTCATTGACTAAAAGGCTTTCAGCTGTTGTTCAGAATCAGCTATAACAGCTGAAGCGACTTTCTTCTCATTAATTTTGTTAGTGTCACAGTATACTAAACAATGTTGAAGCGGGGGGTCCTTTGACTTCAGTGGGGGAGCATAGAGTGGGTTGTTCCACTGCAGCCAAACTAGACAGTCATTAGATAAAACGTCTCGCCCACTGGACACCGAGCGTCTCTGGAAGTTTATGAATAGTGGGCGTGGCCTTGGCTGGCCTGAATGCTCAGCTTATGCATGATGATTGGATAGTCTGTCCACGGCTGAATTCCTTTTAGATTGACAGCAAAATGAGCAAATCCGCGATCTTGAAATAGAAAACACTGCCAGAGCATTTTTCAAGTTTCATTTCATTGTTCTGTGTTGATGAGCAGAATTTTACAACTCTAAGTCATGTTTTTTTTTGTGAGTGAAATCTAACATCTTCATAATTTTATTTGTTTTTGGAGGCTGTACAGATGATTACACATAGCTGAATTTGAGCTTCCCCTTCCTGAATGACCAGCAGCCGCCAATTTGTTACACCCCTATTGAGTAGCCAAACAATCTTAAGTTTAGGTGTCAGCTTTCATTGTAAGAAAGAATCAAATCTTACCTTTCAATGTCTTTAGATTTCATGATATGGTTTTTTGCAGTCGTGACTGTCCAAGGACCAAAGGTAAAGTCCTTTTTGCTGCTTTTAAAACCATGTGAAATCATTTTTGAATCAAACGCCGGCATCCGCTGCAAGAAAGAAAAGTATATTTAGATGAAAAAGAAAGGTATAGTCAGATGAGATAGAGAGGTTACGTGGAATTAAAAATGAGCACATTTACATCCTTTTCAGGACGCCTCAAGCACCTTTGAATTACATCTTAAAACTGAATTTAAAAAAACACTGATATCATAACAATTATTAATCATGTGACATATTTACAAAAAATAAATTATTAAATCGAAATTCTCCTACTTCAGATACACCACACACACGCCTGTTTTTTTTTTCCAGACAATAAAGGCTAGAATATAGTCTTGCTTTGCTTAGCTTGCGTCCCCCTCTAAAAGCATATTGTTTGATGTATAGTTCTGCCTTGGTGGTTAGCGTCAGCCTTGTAAATTCTCCTCCGAAACACTGAAGGGTAGTCTGTCCTGAAGCAGCAACATCAGCGAGATTTACCTTATTGTAAAGAGTGATGACAACCACAACATCGACATCATAGTCTAAATGGTACATGGGTTGTACTTCTTTAGCGCTGTTCTACCTTTTTTAAGGAACTCAAAGCGCTTTGACACTATTTCCACATTCACCCATTAACACACACATTCACACACTGATGTAAGTAGCTGCCATGCAAGGTGCTCACCAGGACCCATTAGGAGCAAGGGAAAAGTGTCTTGCTCAAGGACACAACGGACGTGACTAGGATGGTAGAAGGTGGGGATTGAACCAGTAACCCTCAGGTTGCTGGCACTGCCACTCTCCCAACTGCGCCACGCCGTCCCCAGCGGATTACTTCTCGTCTAGACAAGAACTGATCCATTCGGAATCTTCAGTTTACTTTGAATGGACATTTTGCTTTACGTTTTACTCTACCAGAGGACAATTTGTGCCTTTCAAACACAAAGTCTGCTCCCCAGTGTTCGGGAGGCGTCTTTTTAAAAGCTGACCAATCACAACTCTTTTTTTTTTTTTGGGGGGGGGGGGTGCATGCAGGGAGGGGGGGGGCCTTAGGACACTAAGGACAGCGCCGTCTATGCAAGCTATGTGACGCGAGAGTATACACAGGGCCTAGGTTCCGACTTAGAAGAAATCATCTGTGATGCACTTCAGCCACTTTTTTGCTGATTTTAGCAAATAAAAGGTGCATACAGGGATGTGAATACTATGAAAAAAGAGGAACATTTTTATCACAATGTGCTGTTATGCAAACCCCAAAAGAACATTTTGAAAATCAATACCCTGCCTTCCACCCAAGTGCAGCTGGGAGAGCTGTATTACAGTATTTCTTGTTATACACAGCAATGTCTTTGAGTACCTTACAAAGTGCTTTGTAAATTAAATGTATTATTAATTCATAACTGGTAGGAATGCTTACATTAATTATACTCAACTTTGTGAACTTGTGTCCATCCATCCATTCATTCATTTCCTACCGCTTGACCCTCTCAGGGTCGCGGGGGGTGCTGGAGCCTATCCTAGCTGCATTCGGGTGGAAGGCGGGGTAGTAACTGTGTCCTTTCACTTTAATAATTTTTTTTCAATTTGTTCTGCCTTCCATTTATTTTGTACCGCTTCATGGATTTTCCCTAGCTAAGTTGTCAAGTTATTATTAACAAGTGGCAAGAGGAACACAAACATTAGTTAAATAAGGAGTATCCAAATAGCGGCCCACGGGTCAATTCTACTTGAGTCTTCAGTTTGACCAGCGAGACATGACATCACAGGTTTAGTTTAAAGTCTGGCCCGACGAGAGTTTACAGCTGGACTTTAAATATCTGCCAGTTTACTTGTTGCAAATGTACCACTATCTTGTGGTCAGAGCTTATAATTCCAGTCAATGACCATGAAAGATACAAAGCTTAAAGATTCAAGAGATTTAAGATTCAAGATTGTTTATTGTCATATGCACAGTTAAACAGTTTGCCGTACAATGAAAATCTTACTTTGCTAGTCGACCCTTCCACAAGTCACACGGTACTTAGCTAAAAATAAAAAATAAAAATGTATATACAAGGCACATAACATTATTGCACATTCTGATTGACAGTCAACAGTATAAATATGGAGGTGACCTTGGGTCAAAGCAGCAGTTAAAGTGTCTTTAGTGATCAAAGGTGAAAAGTGTCTACAGTGATGGTTCACAGTTCGGGGGTGGTCAAGGTAGCTGTCTTTTGTTCAAAAAAGACAAAGTAAAAATGGGGGGTGGGGGGGTAGCATTCACAAGTCAGCATTCACAAGCCTGATGGCCTGTGGGTAGAAACTGTTTGTCAGTCTCGTAGTCCTGGATTTCAGGCTCCTGTATCGTCTGCCTGATGGTAGGAGGCTGAAGAGACTGTGCTGGGGGTGTATACTATCCTTTATGATGTTGTGTGCACTCCTGGTTGCCCTGGTAGAGTACATGTCCTGTAGTGGAGGGAAGGCTGCTCCTGATATGTACTGAGCAGTTTTAATCACTCGCTGGAGTGCCTTCCTGTCCTTAACAGTGCAGTTTCCATACCAGACCGTGATTGAGCTGGTAAGGACACTCTCAACCATACTTCTATAGAAGTTGCTGAGAATTTTGGGTGGCATACTAAATTTTCTCAGCCTTCTTAGGAAGTACAGTCGCTGCTGGGCTTGCTTTATTGTTTGTTGGGTGTTGTGATCCCAGGTGAGGTCCTCGCTGATGTGGGTCCCGAGGAATTTAAAGGTTTTCACCCTGTCCACTTTTGTCCCCCCTATGTACAAAGGTGTGTACTGTGCAAAGAGCACAGTATGGATTTTTATGACCCAATCCATACTCCCCTTCTCACTCATGGTACAAATAAACTGCAACCAGCAAAGAAAGCTTTCAGTTTTTTCTTGTCAAACAACAAATTACTCACTGAACTTAATGGATGTTATTAAAAAAATAATCGCTCATGGTTCAAAATTAGGGCTTCACTGTGGAAGAGGGGTAAGTGCGTCTGCCTCACAATGCGAAGGTCCTGAGTAGTCAGGATTCAATCCCAGGCTCGGGATCTTTCTGTGTGGAGTTTACATGTCCTCCCCGTGACTGCGTGGGTTCCCTCCAGGTACGCCGGCTTCCTTCCACTTCCAAAGACATGCACCTGGGGATATGTTGATTGGCAACACTAAATTGGCCCTAGCGTGTGAATGTGAGTGTGAATGTTGTCTGTCTTTCTGTGTTGGCCCTGCGATGAGGTGTACACCGCCTTCCGCCCGATTGTAGCTGAGATAGGCACCAGTGCCCCCCGCGACCCCAATGGGAATAAGCGGTAGAAAATGGGTGGATGGATGGGTTCAAAATTATACCCACTTAAAATACCACTACAATGCATGATGGGAAAATGCCAAACACTCTCTCCACACTTGTTTGGCGCATTTTAGCTGCTTGATATTTCTGATTGATTACAAACTTTAAGGATGTCTTTACGAAAGTCAACAAGATAGGAGTCAAACTTTCACATACTCTTAAATCCAATGTTTTATTGCTTCTTTAATTCATATTGTAGTGTCAATGTTAGCTATAGCTGAGTCTCTGATCATTTTCTAAACTACATTTCATGTACAAAATGATTGTTATCACATCACAACGCTCTGTTTTGTGTCAAAAAAATGGTCGGTATGTTTGTATATGTGTATGTGCGCACATCTATAATGTGTGAGTGTGAATGCTTGTCTGTCGGTGTTGACCCTGTGATTAGGTGGCGACTTGTCCAGTGTGTGCCCTGCCTTTTGCCCAGGTGCAGCTGGGATGGGCTCGGAAAGATAGACGGATAGAGATACACTATATTGCCAAAAGTATTTGGTCACCCATCCAAATGATCAGAATCAAGTGTCTTAATCACTTGGCCCGGCCACCGGTGTGTAAAATGAAGCACTTAGGCATGGAGACTGTTTCTACAAAGATTTGTGAAAGAATGGGCCGCTCTCAGGAGCTCAAAGATTTCCAGCGTGGAACTGTCATAGGATGCCACCTGTGCAACAAATCCAGTCGTGAAATTTCCTCACTCCCAAATATTCCAAAATCAACTGTCAGCTTTATTATAGGAAAATGGGAAAGTTTAGGAACAACAGCAACTCAGCCACAAAGTGGTAGGCCACGGAAACTGCCAGAGAGGGGTCAGCGGATGCTGAAGCACATAGTGCAAAGAGGTCAACCACTTTCTGCACAGTCAGTTGCTACAGAAATCTAAACTTCATATAACCTTCCAATTAGCCCAGGGTTCTGTTTTTTTTTTGTGTGTCATGAAAAAGGGAGTTTTTTTGGGTTGGTGCACTAATTGTAAGTGTATCGTGTTTTTTATGTTGATTTAATACAAAAAAAAATAATAAATCAAAAATTATTTTGCGGCCTGATACCAATCAAGTACTGGGCCGCCGCCCGGTGGTTGGGGACCACTGGTGTAAAGCACGTCACCACTGGACTCTAAAACAGTGGAGACGCATTCTCTGGAGTGATGAATGATGCTTTTCTATCTGACAATCTGATGGTTGCCAGGAGAACGGTACATTTCTGACTGCATTGTCCCGAGTGTGAAATTTGGTGGAGGAGGAATTATGGTGTGGGGTTGTTTTTTATGAGTTGGGCTTGGCCCCTTAGTTCCTGTTAAAGGGACTTTGAATGCTCCAGGATACCAAAACATTTTGGACAATTCCATGCTCCCAACCTGATGGGAACCGTTTGGAGCGGGCCTTCCTCTTCCAACATGCCTGTGCACCAATGCACAAAGCAAAGTCCATAAAGACATGGATGGTAAACGGATTGTAGTTGTATAGCACTTTTATACCCCTTTTTAAGGAGCCCAAAGCGCTTTGAAAGTATTTCCACATTCACCTATTCACACACTGATGGCGGGAGCTGCCATGCAAGGCGCTCACCAGGACCCATCAGGAGCAAGGGTGAAGTGTCTTGCCCAGGGACACAACAGACGTGACTAGGATGGTAGAAGGTGGGGATTGAACCAGTAACCCTCATATTGCTGGCACAGCCACTCTACCAACTTCGCCACGCCGTCCCCATGGATGACAGAATCTGGTGTGGATGAACTTGAATAGCCTGCACAGAGTCCTGATCTGAACCCGATAGAACACCTTTGGGATGAATTACAACGGAGACTGAGAGCCAGGCCTTCTCGACGAACATCAGTGTGCGCTTTTGGAAGAATGGTGGAAAATTCCTATAAACACACTCCGCAATCTTGTGGACAGCCTTCCCAGAAGAGTTGAAGCTGTATTAGCTACAAAGGGTGGCCTGACATCATATTGAACCCTATGGGTTAGGAATGGGATGCTCAAGTTCATATGTGAGTCAAGGCAGGTGGCCAAATACTTTTGGCAATATAGTGTGTATACACGTGTGTGTGTGTGTGTGTGTGTGTGTGTGTGTGTGTGTGTGTGCACATGTATCGGTGTGTTTATACCAGTGATTCTTAACCTCGGTTCGATCGAACCCTAGGGGTTCGGTGAGTCGGCCTCAGGGGTTCGGCGGAGGTCAAAACACACACGACTCATCGTATGAATACAAACTTCTCCCTATCGGTGTATTACGAATACGGCAACAGCTGAATGATTTGCAGGTGTGTAATTTGTTGTAAGTTTATGCACTGTTGTTTTGTTGTCTGAACAAGGTGATGTTCATGCACGGTTCATTTTGTGCACCAGTAAAAAAACATGGTAACACTTTAGCATTGGGAACATATTCACTATTAATTAGTTGCTTATCAACATGCAAATTAGTAACATATTGGCTCTTAACTAGTCATTATTAAGTACTTATTAATGCCTTTATCGGCATGGCCTTATTATAACCCTAACCCTGAACCTAACCCTAACAAAATAACTCTAAATTAAGTCTTTGTTACTTAGAATATGTTCCCCATACCAATGTGTTACCAAAAACGTATAACTTTGTCCTGAATTTGAAAAAAAAAAAAAACATTTTATTTTTCACTAAAGAAGAGTTCGGTGAATGCACATATGAAACTGGTGGGGTTCCGTACATCCAACAAGGTTAAGAACCACTGGTTTAGACTGAATATAATGTTACTTTACATGCAGTCAGCTTTCAGTCATGTCCAGGTTGGACTTCCATTGTTTGTTAACTTGTTTTTTTTGCATTTCTACTACCACATGCACTAAAAAGTGTGCTCCAATCGCCGCTATTTTCTTGTATACTGCATAAAGTGTTGCTGCTTCTGGAACCATATTATCCCTGAGGACACATGTCCAGGGATCAATGGATTGGGTTATTTTATGAGCTCTCCACAACAAAGTTCAACAGACATTTTGACATATTGCAGAATAATTAATAAACAAAGAAACACAGCTGCATACATGTGTTATCAGTATTTCTTTGTTTTAGCAAATTTAGACACCACAAATGATTTTGAAAAAAGGGTGGCTATTAACTTTGTAGTTGGCGTGAAACTAAAAAGCCAAGTACCCATGCTGTTATTTTTGAAGGATATTAAGTATAATCTAGTAGGACATAGATATAACATGTATTATTTCGATAAAAAGCGTAGTATCCTTTAACATGAACAATAGCATTAGCTCATTATTTTGCCGTCGCATTATGATGACGCGTCCATTTCCTCACCCAAGTGTAAATATATCTTAACATAGTGGCTGCATTATTTCTAATCTATATAATAAAAGAAAATAATAAAATATTTACCTGCTCGCTAGTAAGGACGTTGTGTGGTTATGAGCTTTAGAGCAATGATGTACTCAGGTAATATTGCTATGTCGCTTCCGTTTATCTTCTTCTTCTTGTGTTTGGCAAACAAGGCGCATCTGTTGCATTGCTGCCCCCGGCAGGCCCTTCTTGTCACTGCATGGCTGCGTGACAAATTCCGTCATCTTTTTTTCTGTAGTAATCCTATGATTGATTGATTAATCGAAACTTTTATTAGTAGATTGCACAGTTCAGTACATATTCCATACAATTGACTACTAGATGGTAACACCCGAAATTTTTTTTCAACTTGTTTAATTCAGGGTCCACATTAATCAAATCATGGTACAAATATATACTATCAGCATAATACAATCATCAAACAAGTTAATCATCATAGTATATACATTGAATTATTTACATTATTTACAATCCGGGGCGTGGGATGAGGAGCTTTGATTGATATCAGTACTTCAGTAATCAACAAATGTATCAACAGAGAAATGGACATTGAAACAGTGTAGGTCTTACTTAGTAGGATATGTACAGCCAGCAGAGAACATAGTGAGTTCAGATAGCATAAGAGCAAGTATATACATTAGAAATACATTTGATTATTTACATTAGGTTATTTACAATCCGGGGACATGATCACAAACTGCAGGCCTATACAAGGGATGTTTATTGTTTAGGCTTTATCGGTACAATATGCCCTTATCGACACCGGTATTTATCAGTATTGTATGTAATTTGTGGGAAAAAAAAGATGTGAAAAACAACAATTAATTAGCATTGATATCAGCACAAATTAAACCATAACCATAACACCTTCAACATGATGTGTGTGCAGAGCACATAGCTTTTACATGATACATCTTGTCAAATAAATCATATTAAGTTAAAGTACCAATGATTGTGACACACACAAACTAGGTGTGGTGATATTTGTCCTCTGCATTTGACCTATCACCCTTGATCACCCCCTGGGAAGTGAGGGGAGCAGTGGGCAGCAGCGGTGCCGCGCCCGGGAATCATTAATGCTGATTTAAACCCCAATTCCAACCCTTGATGCTGAGTGCCAAGCAGGGTGGCAATGGGTCCCATTTTTTTATAGTCTTTGGTATGACTCGGCCGGGGTTTGAACTCATAACCGACCGATCTCAGGGCGAACACTCTAACCACTAGGCCACTGAGTCAATTAGTACAATCCATCCGCATGTCATGCGGGTGTTCATTTTGGAAGAATTGGGATATTGTATTTGTGTTTGTTGCACACAGACGTATTTTAGTGACGGACCGGAAGCCACATTGAGTGTTGCACTAACGATGCATATGTGTGTGTGTAGTGTGTATTATTTAAATAAAGTGTCCTGGGGATGACGTTAAAGTGCATCCGGCAGTGGAGGCTCCTCTATGGGGTCTTGGGGCACTAGTAGGTCAACCCTTTTACTACTGTTACCTCAGGTGGCCCTTGGCAAAGGCCTAGTACCTGACTGGCCCCTAGCCAAGGATACGGCGAAGACCTCAACGGCGGAGCAGGCGGAAGACGGTAGATTTAAGAACTACCACAACGGCTGCGATGGCAGAGGAAGGCTGCAGCAGAAAAGGGTCCCCAGTCGTCTTGGACTCAATGCCACTGGACTCTGACCCGTTTCTGTCAGGGATCGTGTGGGGACTGTCTGTGCACCAGTCTCCCCACGTAAAACAAAGTCACGCACAGACATCCTCCATAAAGGGATACCGCCCCCAACCAGGAAGATCGTCATACACGTTCGAGAGACCGCCGATGATGATGATGATATAAATAAAAGGACTCTGAGAAAATGTAAAGCTCGATCGTCCAGTTTGTGGGCCTGTATGTCACAGTTTAATATTAATATATAATATTCAAATAATAATTTAGTCAACTTTGTTTCCACCACGAATGTTACATTCATTTTGTAATAAATGTAGCTACAGTAAAACAAAAAAATGAATGATAAATGGGTTGTACTTGTATAGCGCTTTTCTACCTTCAAGGTACTCAAAGTGCTTTGACACTACTTCCACATACACACATTCACACACTGATGGAGGGAGCTGCCATGCAAGGCTCTAACCATGACCCATCAGGAGCTAGGGTGAAGCATCTTGCTCAGGACACAACGGACGTGACGAGGTTGTTACTAGGTGGGGATTGAACCAGGGACCCTCGGGTTGCGCACGGCCAATCTTCCACTCCGCCACGCCGTCCGGTGTTTTTCAACTTTTTTTGAGCCAAGGTCTAAAAAAATGTTTGAGTTGAAAAACTCCGGAGGCACACCACCAGCCGAAATCATTAAAAAACGAAACTCAGTTGACAGTAAAAAGTCGTTGTTGCAATTGTTGGATATGACTTTAAACCATAACTGTCACCACCTGCTGCCATCTTGTGGTTAGTCTACTCAGTTTCCCTTGTTGGTGCAGCAGACTTGTCTCTGACGTTTGGTCTTCCTTAGAGTTCCTGTGTTTCCTGTGGGCGGAGCTGCAAGACGTGCACAGCTGGATCTAATTTCACCTGCACTATATAAGCAGCACCTGGCCAACTGGATGGTACATGGCTATTCCACTCTGTGACGGTGTTTGATGATTCCTCCTAGTGTCTTTGTATTTTAGCCTCAGACCTGCTTGTCCATTCCCTGTGCCATCCAGTTGGTATGTATATCGTAGTTTGCACGTCTTGCAATTTTGACCCTAGTTTTAGTTTAGTTTGTAGTTTAGCCTTTGTTCTTTTATCACGGTGCCTTTTTGTGTTCCTCTTTTTCCGCACCGTCGCCTTTTGTTGCATTCTAGTTTTTTTTTTGAGCATTTTTGTATTGACTCTTATTTGTGAAGTAAAGACTATTTACTCTCAAAGTTATCTGCATCCTTGGGTCCCTTTGTTCCAAGTCAATATGGAACCCGCAGATGATCAGGTTCAGCTGGCCCTCAGGGCTCATGGCCAGCGCATAAGTGACCATGAACAAGCTTTGGTAAACCTGACCATACTTGTGCAAGAGATGCATACTAGCATGTTTGTGCCTCGCCCGCTCCCAGATGCTGAGGCTGCTCAACCAGCAGCTCCTTCTTACCCCTCGACATTGGGTTTTCTTGCCCGGGAGCCCAGCATACCACACCCACCCAGGTATGAGGGGGACTTTGGACAATGCAGACTATTTTTGTATCAATGCTCTCTAGTTTTTGCACAGCAGCCTCACACATACGCTACAGACTCTGCCCGAGTGGCATATATTTTAAGTTTACTGGCTGGAAGAGCAGCGAGCTGGGCTATGGAGGTGTGTGAGAGTAAACCCGGACTTCGTTCCAGCTTACCCCTATTCTCAGCTGAATTACGCAGCGTGTTTGATCACCCCGTTCAGGGAACGAGAGGCAGGCAGCCGCCTCCTCGCTACACGCCAGGGGCCCTCCTCGGTAGCGGACCACTCTATATCCTTCCGAATCCTGGCGGCGGAGAGTGGCTGGGGGGAGAGAGCCTTACGAGGAATATTCCTGGCTAGCCTTAGCTCCCAAATCCAAGACGAGCTGGCTGCCCGAGACGAGACCCAGACCCTCGAGGAGCTCATATCGCTCGCCATCCGATTGGACAACCGCCTACGAGAGCGTCACGCCCAGAGGAGGGTGGATCCCCCGACCACCAGAGGGCAGTCATCTACCTGGTCCACACGGTCAACACCCAAGCCTCAAGATTTGTCGTTTCCACTTTCCGACTGCAGTTCCCCGGAGGAGGGGCTAGAGGGGGCCATTCCCATGCAGCTGGGTGGCAGTCGCCTGTCGTCTACAGAGAGGAGCCGGCGGCTGAGATTGCGGTTGTGGCTGTACTGCGGAGCTGCGGACCACATCGTTGTTCGCTGTCCTGCGCGGCCTACAGGAGGCCGTTCCACGTCCAACCAAGACCGTCCGCAGGGAAGATTCTCTACTTCGCCGCCTGCTCCTGTGGTGACGTCTGCTTCCTCAATGGTGGGAAGACTTCAAGTCGAAGGTACTCTGTCATGGGTGGAGGGTTCTTGTCCTATTAAGGCACTTATTGACTCAGGGGCTGATGAAAATATCATTGACAGTGGCCTTGTTGAATCTTTAAAGATTCCTACTATGAGTATTGATCGTATTAAGAATGTTAGCTCACTTGACGGGCGCCACCTGGCTAATATTACTCATCAGACACAGACTACATCCCTCCTTATTTCTGGTAATCACCGTGAGGAGGTTAAATTGTTTGTAATGCCTTCTCGTTCGGCGCCCCTAGTTCTTGGACTTCCATGGTTGTGACGTCACAGTCCAAGCATAGATTGGACTACTTGTAAGATTACCAATTGGAGCATTTTTTTGTCATTGTTTGCGCTCCACTCGGTCTCCGGTTAACCTTGCTACTCTTCCGCCCCCTGATCTCTCATTGATTCCTGAGGAATATCATTCCCTTAGTGAGGTTTTTTGTAAATACCGGGCTACGTCGCTACCCCCCCACCGCCCGTATGACTGTGCCATTGACCTCCTTCCTGGGTCGTCACTACCTTCTTCGCGGCTATATATTTCACGTCCCGAACAGGCTATGGAGGAATACATCTCCTCTTCTCTCACCGCCATACACATTCGTCCCTCTTCTGCTCCTGTGGCGGCGGGGTTTTTCTTTGTTCAAAAAAGGATGGTGGGTTACGACCCTGTATAGACTATTGTGCTTTAAACAAAATTACCATCAAGAATAAAAACCCTCTTCCACTGTTGGAGTCTTCGTTTCCCCCTTTGCACGGGGCGGTAGTATTTACTAAATTGGATCCATGCAATGCATATCACCTTGTGCGTATTCGTGAGGGTGATGAATGGAAGACTGCTTTTAACACCCCTATTGGCCATTTTGAGTATTGTGTCATGCCGTTCGGCCTCACTAATGCCCCTGGGGTTTTCTAGTGTTTAATTAATGTCCTCCGTGACATGATAGGCCGTTTCGTGGTAGTCTACTTGGATGATATACTTATTTTTTCACGCTCCATCGAATTACATCATCAGCATGTCCGTTTGGTTTTGCAGAGACCTTTAGAGAACCGATTGTCAAACCCCAAAAGTGCACCTTTCATTCTACCAGTTTCATTTTTGGGGTTGATTGTGGAGAGGGGGCAGGTTAAGCCAGACCCAGCTAAGATCCAAGCGGTTGTAGACTGGCCTACGCCGTCCTCCAGGAAGCTGCTACAAAGGTTTCTGGGGTTTGCTAATTTTTACCGACGTTTTATTAGAGACTTCAGCAAAATAGCCCAACCTTTAAAGAGATTAACGTCCTCTAAGGTTCTTTTTGTGTGGTCTGCAGAGGCGGACCAGGCTTTTCGACACCTTAAATGTCTCTTTACCTCAGCTCCTGTGTTAGTTCACGCTAATTCTGATCTCCCATTTTTTGTTGAGGTGGACGCATCTGACACCGGGGTAGGGGCTGTTTTGTCCCAGCGCTCCAGTTCTGATCAGAAATTGCACCCTTGCGCCTTCTTCTCCAAACGCCTTTCGCCTGCTGAGAAGAACTATGACATCGGGAACCGAGAGCTTCTTGCAGTGGTCCTCGCCCTTCAAGAATGGAGGCACTGGCTTGAGGGTACCAAACACCCCTTTACCATCCATACTGATCATCGAAACCTAGCCTACCTCCGCTCTGCTCAACGCCTTAATCCCCGTCAGGCTCAGTGGTCCCTGTTCTTTACAAGGTTTGATTTTTGTATCACCTTTCGCCCGGGCTCTCTCAATGGAAAACCTGACGCTTTGTCGGATGTTTTCTCCGGCTACAGAAGACACTCCCACAGACTATCCTTCCTCAGTCCCGGATCCTGGGCGCAGTGGGAGGTGGATACACGGGTGTTGGAAGCTAACAGGGACTCCCCATCCCCTGCTGGATGTCCTCCTGGTCGCCTTTTTGTACCAAGAATCCTCCATCCAGAGGTCTTGTCGTGGGCTCACACAACCAAGATTGCTTGCCACCCAGGTGCGAGACTCACTGAGTTCCTGCTCACTCAGTGGTTCTGGTGGCCTACCGTTCGCACACACTAAGGAATTTGTGGCGGCATGCCCCGTCTGTGCCAGAAGCAAGTCTTCCCATCAAGCTCCTGCGGGGTTACTGCAGCCTCTTCCCATCCCCTCTCGCCCATGGTCGCACATTGCTTTGGACTTTGTCACAGGTCTACCCATCTCTAGGGGGTTTTCTGTCATCCTCACAATAGTAGACAGATTCTCTAAGTTCACGCACTTTGTCCCCCTTTGCAGACTTCCCTCATCCCTGGAAACCACCAAGCTTCTGGTCACCCATGTGGTCCGACTTCATGGGATCCCCTCAGATGTAGTGTCAGACAGAGGGCCTCAATTTTCATCCGCGACATGGATATCCTTTTGCAACTTGTTAGGGGCCACTGTCAGCATGTCATCAGGGTACAACCCACAATCTAATGGACAGTCGGAAAGAGCCAACCAGGACTTAGAGGCAGCCCTGAGATGTGTCTGTCACCAGCATCCATCACTGTGGTCCACCTATCTCCCATGGGTGGAGTATGCCCGTAACACACTCATATGTTCATCCACTGGGCTGTCTCCTTTTTATGTGGTGCATGGTTTTCAACTCCCCATCTTCTCCTCTCAGGAGGTCGAGTCAACTGTCCCCTCCGTAGCTGCCTTCCTGCGACGTGTGCACAGTGTGTGGCGTAATACTCGTGCCGCTTTGTCTCGCACGGCCAGTCGGAATCAGATCATAGCTAATCGCCATCGCAGACCATCTCCCGACTACAAACCTGGCCAGAGGGTTTGGTTATCGTCTAAAGAAATTACACTACCAGGAGAATCGAAAAAACTGGCACCAAGATTCATCGGTCCATACGAGGTGGAGCAGATGATAACTCCCGTCACAGCTCGACTCAAGGTACCAAAATCCTTCAAGTCATATCCTGTCTTCCACGTTTCCTGCCTCAAGCCCGTCGAGTCCAGCAACCTTAGTCCTCCACCTGTGTCTCCCCCTGCTCCACAGCAGATTGAGGAACATCCAGCCTTCACGGTCAACACTATTCTGGACGCCAGGAGGCGAGGCAGAGGGGTGCAATTTCTGATCGACTTGGAGGATTACCCCCCAGAGGATCGGTCCTGGATTTCACGTTCCCTTATCATTGACAAATCCCTAATTTCTGATTTCTATCATAGATTTCCCGGTAAACCAGGAGGTCCGCCAGGTGGCGTCCGTTGATTAGGGGGGGAATACTGTCACCACCTGCTGCCATCTTGTGGTTAGTCTACTCAGTTTCCCTTGTTGGTGCAGCAGACTTGTCTCTGACATTTGGTCTTCCTTAGAGTTCCTGTGTTTCCTGTGGGCGGAGCTGCAAGACGTGCACAGCTGGATCTAATTTCACCTGCACTATATAAGCAGCACCTGGCCAACTGGATGATACCTGGCTATTCCACTCCGTGACGGTGTTTGATGATTCCTCCTAGTGTCTTTGTATTTTAGCCTCAGACCTGCTTGTCCATTCCCTGTGCCATCCAGTTTATGTATATCGTAGTTTGCACATCTTGCAATTTCGACTTTAGTTTAGTTTGTAGTTTAGCCTTTGTTCTTTTATCACGGTGCCTTTTTGTGCTCCTCTTTTTCCGCACCGTCGCCTTTTGTTGCATTCTAGTTTTTTTTTTTTAGCATTTTTGTATTGACTCTTATTTGTGAAGTAAAGACTATTTACTCTCAAATTCATCTGCATCCTTGGGTCCCTTTGTTCCACTGCTAAACGAACTGACAATAACCAAGCATGCATCACTATAGCTCTAGTCTCAAAGTAGGTGTACTGTCACATCACGCCGTTGGAGTTTTTTGTCTTCCTTTGAGGGATATTTCCCGCATCTACTTTGTTTTAGCAATCAAGAATATTTCAGGTGTTTTATCCTTCTTTGCAGGGACATTGTTGATTGCTCCACAGTAAGTCTTTGCTGTCGTCCAGCATTCTGTGTTTGTTTACTTTGTAGCCAGTTTTGTTTTGTTCTGCAAAGCCTTCCCTAAGCTTCAATGCCTTTTCTTAGGGGCACTCACCTTTTTGTTTATTTTTGGTTCAAGCTTCGACACCCTTTTACCTGCACACTGCCTCCCGGTGTTTCCGACATCTACAAAGCAATTAGCTACCGGCTGCCACTTACTGATATGGAAGAGTATTACACAATTACTCTGCTGAGCTCTACACAGCACACACTCAACAACACAATTTGCAGACTATAATTACTGGTTTGCTAAAAATATTTTTAACCCAAATAGGTGAAAGTACATAATCTCCCACGGCACACCAGACTGTATCTCACGGCACGGCACAGTGATTGAAAAACACTGCTGTAGACTACCTGTCTGTAGTAAATGATATTCTCAATGGAATCGCAATGAAACCTAATTACATTCCATGTTTTTGCATTGAGGTTGCAAACAAGTAAAATGATCACTAAAATCACAACTGATCAGTTTGTATTTGTTTGACAGTTAATAATAAAAGCATCTGACTTCTCTAAAACAGATAATTCGATGTGGAGTCCATCCATCCATCATCTTCCGCTTATCCGAGGTCGGGTCGCGGGGGCAGCAGCCTAAGCAGGGAAGCCCAGACTTCCCTATCTCCAGCCACTTCGTCTAGCTCTTCCCGGGGGATCCCGAGGCGTTCCCAGGCCAGCCGGGAGACATAGTCTTTCCAACGTGTCCTGGGTCTTCCCCGTGGCCTCCTACCAGCTGGACGTGCCCTAAACACATCCCTAGGGAGGCGTTCGGGTGGCATCCTGACCAGATGCCCGAACCACCTCATCTGGCTCCTCTCGATGTGGAGGAGCAGCGGCTTTACGTTGAGCTCCTCCCGGATGGCAGAGCTTCTCACCCTATCTCTAAGGGAGAGCCCCGCCACCCGGCGGAGGAAACTCATTTCGGCCGCTTGTACCCGTGATCTTATCCTTTCGGTCATGACCCAAAGCTCATGACCATAGGTGAGGATGGGAACGTAGATCGACCGGTAAATTGAGAGCTTTGCCTTCCGGCTCAGCTCCTTCTTCACCACAACGGATCGATACAACGTCCGCATTACTGAAGACGCCGCACCGATCCGCCTGTCGATCTCACGATCCCCTCCTCCCCCACTCGTGAACAAGACTCCTAGGTACTTGAACTCCTCCACTTGGGGCAGGGTCTCCTCCCCAACCCGGAGATGGCACTCCACCCTTTTCCGGGCGAGAACCATGGACTCGGACTTGGAGGTGCTGATTCTCATTCCGGTCGCTTCACACTCGGCTGCGAACCGATCCAGTGAGAGCTGAAGATCCCGGCCAGATGAAGCCATCAGGACTACATCATCTGCAAAAAGCAGAGACCTAATCCCGTGGCCACCAAACCGGAACCCCTCAACACCTTGAGTGCGCCTAGAATTTCTGTCCATAAAAGTTATGAACAGAATCGGTGACAAAGGACAGCCTTGGCGGAGTCCAACCTTCACTGGAAACGTGTCCGACTTACTGCCAGCAATGCGGACCAAGCTCTGACACTGATCATACAGGGAGCGGACTGCCACAATAAGACATTCCGATACCCCATACTCTCTGAGCACTCCCCACAGGACTTCCCGAGGGACACGGTCGAATGCCTTCTCCAAGTCCACAAAGCACATGTAGACTGGTTGGGCAAACTCCCATGCACCCTCAAGAACCCTGCCGAGAGTATAGAGCTGGTCCACAGTTCCACGACCAGGACGAAAACCACACTGTTCCTCCTGAATCCGAGGTTCGACTATCCGGCGAAGCCTCCTCTCCAGTACACCTGAATAAACCTTACCGGGAAGGCTGAGGAGTGTGATCCCACGATAGTTGGAACACACCCTCCGGTCCCCCTTCTTAAAGAGAGGGACCACCACCCCGGTCTGCCAATCCAGAGGTACCGCCCCCGATGTCCACGCGATGCTGCAGAGTCTTGTCAACCAAGACAGCCCCACAGCATCCAGAGCCTTAAGGAACTCCGGGCGGATCTCATCCACCCCTGGGGCCTTGCCACCGAGGAGCTTTTTAACTACCTCAGCGACCTCAGCCCCAGAAATAGGAGAGTCCACTACAGATTCCCCAGGCACCGCTTCCTCAAAGAAAGACGTGTTGGTGGGATTGAGGAGGTCTTCGAAGTATTCCCTCCACCGATCCACAACATCCGCAGTCGAAGTCAGCAGAACACCATCCGCACCATACACGGTGTTGATAGTGCACTGCTTCCCCTTCCTGAGGCGCCGTATGGTGGTCCAGAATCGCTTCGAAGCCGTCCGGAAGTCGTTTTCCATGGCTTCCCCGAACTCTTCCCATGTCCGAGTTTTTGCCTCCGCGACCGCTAAAGCTGCACACCGCTTGGCCCGTCGGTACCCGTCCACTGCCTCCGGAGTCCTATGAGCCAAAAGAACCCGATAGGACTCCTTCTTCAGCTTGACGGCATCCCTCACTGCTGGTGTCCACCAACGGGTTCTGGGATTACCGCCACGACAGGCACCAACAACCTTGCGGCCACAGCTCCAATCAGCCGCCTCGACAATAGAGGTTCGGAACATGGTCCACTCGGACTCAATGTCCCGCACCTCCCTCGTGACATGTTCAAAGTTCTCCCGGAGGTGTGAATTGAAACTCTCTCTGACAGGAGACTCTGCCAGACGTTCCCAGCAGACCCTCACAATGCGCTTGGGCCTGCCAGGTCTGTCCGGCATCCTCCCCCACCATCGCAGCCAACTCACCACCAGGTGGTGATCGGTAGAAAGCTCCGCCCCTCTCTTCACCCGAGTGTCCAAAACATAAGGCCGCAAATCCGATGACACAACTACAAAGTCGATCATGGAACTGCGGCCTAGGGTGTCCTGGTGCCAAGTGCACATATGGACACCCTTATGTTTGAATATGGTGTTTGTTATCGACAAACTGTGACGAGCACAAAAGTCCAATAACAAAACACCACTCGGGTTTAGATCCGGGCGACCATTCTTCCCAATCACGCCTCTCCAGGTTTCACTGTCGTTGCCAACATGAGCGTTGAAGTCTCCCAGTAGGACAAGGGAATCACCCGGAGGAGCACTTTCCAGTACTCCCTCGAGTGTACCCAAAAAGGGTGGGTATTCTGAACTGCTGTTTGGTGCGTAAGCACCAAGCAGTCAACTCGATGTGGAGTATAGCTTTTAATTTTTTTGAAAAACAACGTATTCGAAATGGAGGGGACTTGTGTTTAGTTTTAGGCTTTATAAAGTATTTTTTATTAGTTTTGCACATTTGAATGCACTAATGCATGCGATTAATCATAAAAAAATATCGCATTAATTATTTATCAATGCAGATTAATTAATCATACAGTCAATTTGGAGCACATGCTCCTTTACCTTATGTGGCATTAGGTCAATGCATACACTGACTAGTAATTCATCACAGTCCAAAAAGTGTACTTGATCAGATTTTAAAAATATATATATAATCGTTTGACAGGCCAAATTTGTAGTATTGTAGCTGAGATAGGCGCCAGCGCCCCCCGCGAGCCCCGCGACCCCAAAAGGGAATAAGCGGTAGAAAATGGATGGATGGGATGGATAAACCAAAGCCTTTTTTAAATGTGACCAATTCTTAATGTACTTGGCTAAAATAAATTCCTCTGAATTTCAATGAGTTTAAATCCGCTTCCTGTAATTCGTATTCAACATTCGGCACAGTGGAGCAAATTCTATTCAAATGTAAACTATTTAAAAAAATTGATTTTTACACAACTTACGTGTGTGCAAATACATTAATATATAATTTCATGTGGCAACGCTGAAGAAGTGACACTTTGATACAGTGTATGACAGTGTAAAAAATACTGCCCACTCAAGTCTAAACCAATAGCAAAAAAGTGAGAACATCCTTAGAGAAAAAGTAAAATTGTAAATATTTTTGCATTATTCTATTACTGCCTTAACACTCTCTTCACCAGAGCTGCAGCGGTCTAGGTCTTTTGCATTAGATTAAAATCGGTGACGAAATCAAGTTTAGCTTCTAGTGTGTTTGTTGTGGTATAAAAAAATAGTATAGCACTTAATCCGGAAGGTGAAATTGACTAATAAAACACACATAATTCAACACTTTATTTTTTACTTGCAAAGAGCATATCTAGTACAGGACCATCTGTGTCAATTTCAGGAAAACCAGATAAAACAATTTGAAAATGTAGCAAATGGATTTAAAGGCAACAGGAGAGTTGTAACGATACAACAGAAGCCCTGCTGCCGTAAACAATTTAAACTATTTGTCATTTCTATTTAAATAAATGTGTGAAATGAACGGCTTCACGGTGGCAGAGGGGTTAGTGCATCTGCCTCACAATACGAAGTTCCTGCACTCCTGGGTTCAAATCCAGGCTCGGGATCTTTCTGTGTGGAGTTTGCATGTTCTCCCCGTGAATGCGTGGGTTCCCTCCGGGTACTCCGGCTTCCTCCCACTTCCAAAGACATGCACCTGGGGATAGGTTGATTGGCAACACTAAATTGGCCCTAGTGTTTGAATGTGAGTGTGAATGTTGTCTGTCTATCTGTGTTGGCCCTGCGATGAGGTGGCAACTTGTCCAGGGTGTACCCCGCCTTCCGCCCGATTGTAGCTGAGATAGGCGCCAGCGCCCCCCGCGACCCCAAAAGGGAATAAGCGGTAGAAAATGGATGGATGTGAAATGAACACTTCCTGGTACAATGTGCCATACATACCATACATAGTATTGTACATATGTAATCAAGCATAAGCATATACTGTATCTATCATACTTTCTCCAAATGTATTCATATTAACCTCTCAATTGACATTTTCACAAACTTGATTATTAAATTATAAGGATATCTTAACACATTTAACATTTTATACAACATTTTGAGCCGTGATTGTTTAATCATGCTTAAATACTGCTTGATTATTTGCCCCCCTCAGTTTTAAAATTAATCATACACGCAGGGGGCTTCACGGTGGCAGAGGGGTTAGTGCGTCTGCCTCACAATACGAAGTTCCTGCAATCCTGGGTTCAAATCCAGGCTCGGGATCTTTCTGTGTGGAGTTTGCATGTTCTCCCCGTGAAAGCGTGGGTTCCCTCCGGGTACTCCGGCTTCCTCCCACTTCCAAAGACATGCACCTGGGGATAGGTTGATTGGCAACACTAAAATTGGCCCTAGTGTGTGAATGTGAGTGTGAATGTTGTCTGTCTATCTGTGTTGGCCCTGCGATGAGGTGGCGACTTGTCCAAGGTGTACCCCGCCTTCTGCCCGATTGTAGCTGAGATAGGCGACAGCGCCCCCCGCGACCCCGAAAAGGGAATAAGCGGTAGAAAATGGATGGATGGGCATACACGCAAGTAAAAATACAACTAATCTAAAATTATCTATAGTAAAAAGAAAAAAAGTGCTAATTTTATTATATTTATATTGTAAATATGTTATGTAGCTTAGTTTGTATTAGAAACAATATATTTTATTTTGATTTTAAATATATATTATTTACTTTGCATATTAATAATTCAATAATACAGAAAATCTATGATGTAACAATGTGTCGTCAATGCCATGCTGTGTCCTACGATACCTGCATTGCCTACAGTAGGTAGTCCCTGCAGGACTTGCAGATTTTTCAAAAAGTTGCAGCAAAAGATGCAATGGTTTGCGATGTTTTTCTAAAATTGGTCATCAATATTGTAAGTGTTATTTGTAACTTTAAACCCAAAAAGCACAGGATTTCAGCAAATCACACAAAATACAAGCATAGTTTGGAAAATAAATATTGATGTTTCACTCGTTTTATTACCACAGTCATATATTGGCACTAAATGCTAGGGCTGTGAATCTTTACTGTAGGTGTCCCACGATTCTATTCAATATCGATTCTTGGGTCACGATTAGATTCAAAATTGATTTTTGTTTTCCAATTCAACATTATTCTCGATTCAAAAACAATTTTTTCCAGATTCAAAAGGTTTCTCTATTCATTCAATATATAGGATTTCAGCAGGATCTACCCCAGTCAGCTGATATGCAAGCAGAGTTGTAGATTTTTGTAAAAAACTTTTATTATTGTAAAGGACTATGTTTTATCAACTGATTGCAATAATGTAAATTTAATTTAACTATTAAATGAACCAAAAATATTACTTATTTTATCTTTGTGAAAATATTGGACACAGTGTGTTGTCAAGCTAATGAGATGCGATGCAAGTGTAAGTCACTGTGACACTATTGTTCTTTTTGTATTTTTTTTTGTAAATGTCTTATGATAATTTCAATGAGGGATTTTTAATCACTGCTATGTTGAAATTATAACTAATATTGATATTGTTGTTGATAATTTAAATTTTTGGTTCACTACTTTTGGTTTGTTCTGTGTTGTGTCTGTGTCTTCTCTCAATTGCTCTGTTTATTGCAGTTATGAGTGTTGCTGGGTCAGGTTTGGTTTTGAAATTGGATTGCATTGTTATGATATTGCTGTGTATTGTTTTGTTGGATTGATTAATTAAAAAAAATAAAATAAAAAAAATCCCCCCCAAAAATGTAGATTTTTTATACATGAGAATCGATTCTGAATCCCACAACGTGAGAATCGCTATTCGAATTCGAATCGATTTTTACCACACCCCTACTAAATACACATTCTCGAAAAACTCGGGCTGTGTCAATCGATCAGTATTGACGGATTTTCGTGAAAAAGTATGTGATGGCCTTTGCAGATTGATGTTGTTTAATCTGATCACGTCTGACCAACACTGCTAGCAGCTCCATACACAGTGATCCCCTAAGGCAGAGGTCTCCAATCACCGGTACGGGCACCGGTCTGTGATGCATTTGCTACCAGGCCGCAGATACATTAAATAATTGATAAATGATTGCATTGTCTCAGACTTAACTTTCGCAATAATCTTGTTTATAGATGTACAATAATTCTCCTCCTAGGAGAACACAGAGGGACTTTGATGGCAAACACCAAAGGATTGAAATAGTAGTTTTTACTTTTGTTTAGTTATTATGTACTATTGACTACAATATGCTTCGCTGGAACAATTGTATGCAATAAAAGAAAAAAAGGATCTAGGTAAAATATTGTGTGGAAAATCTCACTCATAGATGTTCGGTAGCGTCAGCATAAAATTCTGTTTGGAACATCCCTACTAAAAAAAAACAAACTGCCAAATGACTGCTTTATAACGATAAACACCACCAAAAGCTTCATTATTGCCTTCCGTCATACACAAGTTGTCCACATTCTCAGTGTAGTTTAGTGTTGAAAAGTTATTTTGGATTCTACACCTTTCATTTTACAACCGTTTCATTTGGGAATATTACGAAACTGCTGAGCGTGTTCGACAGTGATGATTTGTGTTTGTCGACACAAGAAACAAACCTAAGCTTTGATTAGGTGGTTGATGTGTGAATTTAAATGCTGCTCAGGAATACATTTGATTTGTGAAAATGACGATCAAAATGTGAGGTTGCATAATTTGCTGGGATTGGCTGATTTTGCTTGACATGGCAAGATGGCGAATTACTGGAGGGTCTGCCTATCGGACATGATTGCACGGGTGATTAGAATCTGTAAAAATATCAATATCTTCATATATTTTACCTAATTTATGCGGTACAGACTTGATGCACCATCATCAAAAATCAGGGAATCTGATGAGGGTTTTTAAAACATATATTGTATCCTGACCCTTAAGGATTGGCTACCATTAGCAATCAATGCATACGCACAAATAACCTGTTCCGATAATTGGCTATGTCAAAGCAAAGCAAAAAAAAAACACAAAAACAAACATAGGAGTCACATAATCAGTAACGCATAACATAGATTGTAAATAAAACATCCTGCCCTGTGTGAACAAATCAAAAATTACCTTTGTAAAAAAATGAAGCAATGATCATTCTGGATATGATTCTAATGCTGCTTGATGACCACCAGGTTCTTCAGCATATCAAAAGAGTTTCCGTCAGGCTCCAGTGAAACGACACCCTGCTCTTTGCTGTTGACTTGAAGAAAGCCATTACTATCCAGACCCACCACCTCAGCTTCAGGTCCATCCTCACTCCAAAGCCGCACACAAGTCCCACTGAAACAAAAAACAGAATTTCAATAGCTCAGAAAAACCCCTGAAGTTTTTTTACATGCCGTAGAAGTATATGGTAGAATCTCCAAGGTGAACTGCATTTTTCGGGAACTTTGCCCATCATTCACAATCCTTATGAGAGACAAGAACACACATGTCAACAACACATAAGATAAAAAATAAAAAAAACACTTTCAATATGCGACTAATAGGAGTTTCCTGCTTTGCTTTCAAAGCCTTCTAAAACCACTTCATACCCTCTATCAACGTTTTATATAAACGCTGCAAGGATGTACGTATATGTATATGCATATACAAACATATACAGCATTTTTAAATACATATATATACGTATTTACATACATATATATATATATATATATATACATACATACAAAACCCACAAACAGGGAAGTTGGCCCGTTGTGTATATCGTAATTAAAAACAGAATACAATGATTTGCAGATCATTTTCAACTTATAGTCAATTGAACAGACTGCAAAGACAAGACATTTAATGTTCGAACTGAGAAACAGTTTTTTTTTTTGCAAATAATCATTCACTTAGAATTTAATGGCATCAACACATTGCAAAAAAGTTGACAGAGGGGCTTTGCTGTGTTACATGGCCTTTCCTTTTAAGAACACTCAATAAACGTTTGGGAACCAAGGAGACCCATTTTTGAAGCTTTTCAGGTGGAATTCTTTACCATTTTTGATTGATGTACAGCTTAAGTTGTTCAACAGTCCGGGGTCTCCGTTGTGTTATTTTTACGCGTCATAATGCGCTACACATTTTTAATTGGAGACAGGTCTGGACTACAGGCAGGCCAGTCTAGTACCCGCACTCTTACCATGAAGCCACGCTGTTGTAACACATGGCTTGACATTGTCAAGCTGAAATAAGCAGGGGCGTCCATGATAACATTGCTAGGAGGGCAACATATGTTGCTCCAAAAC
This sequence comes from Nerophis ophidion, assembly GCF_033978795.1. Classification (NCBI taxonomy): domain Eukaryota; kingdom Metazoa; phylum Chordata; class Actinopteri; order Syngnathiformes; family Syngnathidae; genus Nerophis; species Nerophis ophidion. The sequence continues at coordinate 42,767,479 of NC_084614.1, forward strand.
CTGTATGTACCTTTCAGCATTAATGGTGCCTTCACAGATGTGTAAGTTACCCATGTCTTGGGCACTAACACACCCCTATATCATCACAGATGCTGGCTTTTGAACCTTGTGCCTATAACAATCCGGATGGTTCTTTTCCTCTTTCGTCCAGAGAACACAATGTCTACAGTTTCCAAAAACAGTTTGAAATGTGAATCGTCAGACCACAGAACACTTTTCCACTTTGCATACACATATACACACACCGATTGTCATCATTTTAAGTGGGAGAACTTGCACAGAGGTCTGTAATTTTCATCATAGGTACACTTCAACTGTGAGGGACAAAATGTGAAAAAAAATAATCCAGGAATTCACATTGTAGGAATTTTAAAGAATTTATTTGTAAATTATGGTGGAAAATAAGTATTTGGTCAACCATTCAAAGCTCTCTCTGATGAAAGGAGGTTTTGGCTCAAAATCTCACAATACATGGCCCCATTCATTCTTTCCTTAACACGGATCAATCGTCCTGTCCCCTTAGCAGAAAAAAAGCCCCAAAGCATGATGTTTCCACCCCCATGCTTCACAGTAGGTGTGGTGTTCTTGGGATGCAACTCAGTATTCTTCTTCCTCCAAACATGAAGAGTTTAGTTTATACCAAAAAGTTCTATTTTGGTTTAATCTGACCACATGACATTCTCCCAATCTGCTGCTGTATCATCCATGTGTCCATTTTGGTATAAACTCAACTCGTCATGTTTGGAGGAAGAAGAATACTGAGTTGCATCCCAAGAGCACCATACCTACTGTGAAGCATGGGGCTGGAAACATAATGCTTTGGGGCTGTTTTTCTGCTAAGGGGACAGGGCGATTGATCCGTGTTAAGGAAAGAATGAATGGGGCCATGTATCGTGAGATTTTGAGCCAAAACCTCCTTCCATCAGTGAGAACTTTGAATGGTTGACCAAATACTTATTTTCCACCATAATTTACAAATAAATTCTTTAAAATTCCAACAATGTGAATTCCTGGATTTTTTTTCACATTCTGTCTCTCACAGTTGAAGTGTACCTATGATGAAAATTACAGACCTCTGTCATCATTTTAAGTGGGAGAACTTGCACAATCGGTGGCTGACTAAATACTTTTTTGCCCCACTGTGTACACATATGTATATATATATATATATATATATATATATATATTCATGCACGTATATATATATATATTCATGCACGTATATATATATATTCATGCACATATATATATATATTCATGCACATATATATATATATTCATGCACATATATATATATATACACACATATATATATATATATATATATATATATATATATATATATATATATATATATATATATATACACATATTCAACAAGAACAACATTAAATTGAGCTACAGCTGTATGAATAACATGCAACAAATCATTTCAAACCACAACAAAGCAATTGCAAAAGGACTGCCTACCCCCAGACTAAACGACTCTGAAACCAATAAGGAATGTAACTGTCGCAAGAAACCTGATTGCCCTCTCAACGGAAGGTGCTTACAGACATCAGTCGTTTACCAAGCAAAGGTAATACGCAAGGACATTAACACATCCGACACGTACGTAGGATTAACCGAAGGAGCGTTCAAAACAAGATGGAATAAAACGCCTCCTTTAGAAACCAGACTTTGCAGAATTCTACAGAACTCAGCAAACACATTTGGAACCTCAAAGACAATAATGTTGAATATTCAATAACATGGCAAATTCTTGCATCCAGCTCACCTTACAACAGTGGTAATAAAAGATGCAACCTATGCTTAAAAGAGAAACTGTTTATTATATATCATCCAGATTTATCATCCCTCAACAAGCGCAGTGAAATCATTTCAACATGCCGCCATAGAAGGAAACACCTAGGTAACACATGAGCCAATCACCACACCCTACGCCTGCTTGTACCCACCCACTCTGTGCTCTATATAAACCATTGTATGTGAATGCTTCCATTAAAATCTCCTGATGATTGAGGGAACCCCTCATGAAACAGATCTGTAGAGATGAAGTAGTCTTGTGATTTTTTTCCCACACCTACACATTGCGCTCAACCACGGTATCGAGCACTATTCTCTGGATAATCCAATCAAGACATATATACACATATATATATATACACACCCACACACACACATGTATATATACATATACACACACATGTATATACAAGTATATACATACGGTGGAACAGGGGTTAGTGCATGTGCTTCACAATACGAAGGTCTTGAGTTCAATCCCGGGCTCTGGATCTTTCTGTGTGGAGTTTGCATGTCCTCCCCGTGAATGCGTGGGTTCCCTCCGGGTACCCCGGCTTCCTCCCACTTCCAAAGACATGCACCTGGGGATAGGTTGATTGGCAACACTAAATTGGCCCTAGTGTGTGAATGTGAGTGTGAATGTTGTCTGTCTATCTGTGTTGGCCCTGCGATGAGGTGGCGACTTGTCCAGGGTGTACTCCGCCTTCCGCCTGAATGCAGCTGAGATAGGCTCCAGCACCCCCTGCAACCCGAAAAGGGACAAGCAGTAGAAAATGGATGGATTGATGGATAGATAGATGAATGACATCTTGCAGAACTTGGTCTTCACAGATGTTAGATGTCCTGCATGCGATGGCTGTCTGTTTGGCAAAAGCATATATTTAACTTAACTGTGCTACTTTTGTTGACATCATTGAATCAGTAAACTTTGCTAGCGTCGCGTTCTCTTCTGCTTGTTGTAGATGTAGCTATCATACATGCTAGCATGTAGCTATCGGCGCAGCAGCACCAGCTGACTGCTGCTTGCTTTCACCTCAGAGTCTCCAAGACATCAAAAAGTCTCCGAAAGTCATTTGTCGCTAGTAGGTGTTTACAAAAGAAGTCGCCAAGAGGATTGACAACACTGTCGGCGCCATCCTCGAGTGCACATTTTGCTTTAAGATGGTATTTTAAACTTGTGTGCCGATGATAAAACATTTGTCGCTGCAATACCAACAAGTTACCTTAGTTTTATAGAGTTCTGTTTTGAAGCAAAATGGGCCGCTACACCGACCGTGTAACTAATGTGTGCGTCTTTTAGGTGAAGCCTTAACCGGTGATTAATCTTTGTTCATATTTGATAACGCAATAATTGACTTTCATTAATGACATGCGCTAGTTAACGCGTTATGGTTGACAGCCCTAATATATACATGTGTGTGTGTATATGAAATCTGGGCTAATACTTTACAGATACTGTAATAATATTGTTCATGTGTTTAGTCGCTTTGTGTTTTAAATTACAAACTCAAAAGTTATTCAGCTGCGAAGGCAGAAGTTTGCTTACAGTTAATGCCGTAGCCTGCTGTTGCAAGGCGATATGTATTACTACGCTAGTTAAGAAGTTCCTCAGTGTTTGCTCGAACAATAATAATGTCACTACAGCTTGATTAGTATACAGGTTAGAGAACGTAAATCAAGTATTTTTGGTGGCTTTTGGATTTTTACAGTGATTTAGAGGCAGAATGGATTGCACCCACTCGCTGCATTATCAGCAACCGAGAATGAACTGATTATTTCAAATATCCACCCATCCGTATGTTGAAGAGGTTTATTTATTTATTTATTTCGGCAATCTTCACATAAAACAAAGAACAACAACAAAAAAAAGGAAAACAAAAAAACACTCATTTGAGCAATGATTGAGCCGAAAGGGTGTAGGTTGAAGCAACGCTTATATAAACCTACCCCATCACAATAAGAACAAGATTCAAAAATATATAAAATCTAAAACATGCTTCACTTATATTACTTTTTTTTAAGCAATATATAAGCAACATATATGTAGCACACGTCTCATATACACAGTTTAACATTTAAATCAAACATATACATTTTTACACTTATATATATATATATATACACAATTTATTTAAATTCCATATAAAGTGGTAATATATACATTTTAATATAACCTATATGTATAATTATGAAATCATAAATTGTATTTATATACATATTATATATTATTGTCTTTCTAAAACAATGTTTGCTCTTCTTTCTTATATATACTAATGATAAATGATTTAAAAAGCTTTTTAAACTGGTTTATGTTGGTGCTGTGTTTTATTTCATCCTTTAAACAGTTCCATATTTTAACCCCTGCTATTGTTATACTCATTCGTTTCTGCGTAGTTCTACAATATTGGATCTTAAAAAGTAGTTCTCCTCTTAAATTATAATTCCCTTCTCTCTGTAAAAATCTTCTCTGTAACCCTGTTGGAAGTGAATCTTTACTTGCTTTATAAATCATTTGGGCAGTCTTGAGTTGGATGAGATCTGGTAGTTTTAAATCAAATGTTTTTATAAATAATCCATTAGTATGTTCTCGGGGTCCTGAGTTATGTATCAGTCTGATGGCCCTTTTTTGCATTATGAATAGTGGTTGGATGTTCGTCCTGTATGTATTTCCCCAAACTTCTAGACAGTAACTCAAATATGGTAAAACAAGTGTACAATAAAGAGTGTGTAATGTTTTTTGATTAAGAATGTGCCTTGTTTTACCCAGGACAGCAATACTTCTCGCCAACTTCCCTTTGATGTATGTAATGTGTGACTTCCAGCAGATCCTGTGGTCCAAGATCACACCCAAAAATTTGATTTTGTTTACTCTTTCTATACTAACATTGTCTATATATAATTTTACATCTATATCATTTCTCTTATTTCCAAATAACATAAAGTTAGTTTTATTTAGGTTTAATGATAATTTATTAGCATCAAACCATTTTTTTAGTTTACACATCTCCATGGTGACGGTCCTCAGGAGCTGCTGCAAGTCCACATCAGAACATAGTACATTGGTGTCATCCGCAAATAACACATATTTAAGGTTTTCAGTTACTTTACAAATAACATTTATATACATGATGAACATCTTGGGCCCTAAGACTGACCCCTGTGGAACCCCACATTTAATATTTAACCAACTTGATTTTTTTTGTTATATCTGTACAAACTGCTTTCTATCAGATAAATAACTTTTTATCCATTCCAGAACAATACCCCTAAAACCATATTTTTCCATTTTTCTAATAAGAATACTATGGTCTACTGTATCAAAAGCCTTCTTAAGATCTAAGAATACTCCTATTGTATATTTATTTTTTCAATTAAATCTGTTAATGCTTGTGCTGTTGATCGATTATTCCTGAAACCATACTGCCTATCTGTTAATAATTCATTTTTTTCTACAAAGCCATCAAATCTATTTATAAACATTTTTTCTAATATTTTGGAGAACTGTGGTAATATTGAGATTGGTCTGTAGTTTGTGAATAAGTGTCCGTCTCCCGCTTTGTGAATAGGAACAACTTTTGCAATTTTCATTAGTTGAGGAAATACTCCCATTTCAAATTAAAGGTTAAATAGATACGCTAATGGAGCACTAATTCCATCTATCACATACTTTAAAGTTTGCATGTCTATATCATCCACATCTTTGCTTGTTTTGTTCTTAAAACTTTTGACTATGTCCCTGATTTCTCTTTCTACTACTGGTTTTAAAAACATTGTTTTAGGGTTTGGGTTGATATAATCTGCTGCATCTATTTTTGTCCCTTCTACCTTTATCTCTTCTGCTAGTTTCGGGCCAATATTTATAAAATAATCATTAAATGTATTTACTATCACCTCCTTATCCTTAATCATGTTGTTATTTTCCATAAAGTATGGTGGGTATTGATTATCATCATTTGTATTTCTAATAATACCATTTAATATTCTCCATACACCTCTTATATTATTCTTGTTATATTCCAGTTTATTTATATAATAATCTTTTTTACACATTCTGATTATATTGATTAGTTTATTTTTATATTTTTTATATTTATTTTCATTTACTAAAGTTCTATTTTTTATAAGTTCCTTATATAAAATATTCTTTTTTTTACAGGCATTTTGGAGTCCTTTAGTCATCCGCGGTTTAAACTCGCCGTACTTTGACTTCCTTTTATAATTTACTACTGGACAATTTCCATCATATAGTATTCTAAATGTGTTTAAGAATTATTCATAAGCTGTATTAACTTCTTTTTTATCATAAATAGTATTCCAATTTTGCTTTTGTTGTTCATTCTTGAATTTGTTGAGCGTTTTCTCTGTTATGATTCTTTTATAGACAGTTTCACATTCATTCAGGTTCATTTAGCCTACTCACGTGTATTTATAAATGGTTGATTTATATATATCCATACAATCCATATAACACGTCACAGACAAAGTCACGCTAACATCACGTGACACCTCTGATGAAGGCTGCAGAAGCAAGGTAGCCGAAACTTGTCGGGTACAAAACTTTACCTTACTAGCCTATATAAAGCAACCATTTATAAATCCACCCATCCATCCAATTTCTACTGCTTGTCCCTCTCGGGTTCACGGTGGTGCTGGAGCCTATCCCAGCTGCAATCGGGCAAAAGGATGCCAAATTAAAAAGAAAAAAAATGTGTGTTTTAGTCTCTCATAAGGATTGTAAACGATAAGAACATTTTGCAGTTCCCCTTTAAATACAACAAATTGCAGACGTGTGATGGGGCGCTCACCTGTGAAGCCATCTTTTGTAGTACACTGGAAAGATAGCCTCTGGGCCTTCCCGTTGAAAGCAGTCTATTAGGGCCTCCAGACAGCTAACAGTCCGAGCAATAAGCTGCGCAGTGCTCAGTGGCCGCAAGTTACAATTGTGCTGAATGTTGTATTTATGGATCAGGTCATTGATGCACACTGTTGGCTCACTGTTGCTCACGTTGAAACCACAGCCTAGGACACAAAACGTAAAATTCAACAACTGTCGAATAAGCATGTGTCTGGATCAGTTCTGCAACTATTATTTATTGAGATTTTGATTTAATTTTTTAGTATCAAATGATTCAAGATGGTCCAAAAATGTTAATTGATTTTTGTTCAGTTTTTTTTATTTTCAGGCAAATTGATGCAATTTAAATCTTTTCTGTTACAAACTAAAAAACAATGTTGATAAAGTATTCTTTGTTTTAAGTTGACCTATATTTCTGTTTTGTCTAACGTTAGTAAGGACACAATGTTATGCAGAGGTTTACTTGTAACAATTTCTTAGACAAATGATACTACAAACAGATACATAAAGCAGATATTAAATTGTAAACAAGAACATTTAGCAACTAAACTGACATGTCATGTAATTCAGATCAATAAGACTATTTGTTCAATAGAGGAAAATGTATAGACCTGTTCTATAAAAAGGTGTCATTAAATGACATTGTTGTGATCTAGTGCTATCTAAGAAATATAACTAAAACAAAAAAGTAAAGAGGGCATACCACTCACCATATGTCAAGCTGATTTGAATAAATTACCCTGAACTTCAGCGTGTGGATGATATGCAAACACTCAAGGCCACAGGAACCTTTTAGTTCCAGGAACTATTATTTACCATGACATTTTAGTGAGAAAGAGGCTTATATTAGATAAATTGCTGCTACATGTTTGGTACCAACAGGATGTCACTGTTTTATAATAATTGTTGTGGCCTAAAATGCTTGATATTAGCTTTGGTAAAAAATTGCAAAATTTTGCATCTATTTCCAGTTTATGATTTCACAAAAGGGTTATCAATGTTTGAAGTGTTCTTTTTAACTGTGTCATATTGTAAAATAAATAATTATAATTTATTAATAAAGTAAATAATTTAGGAGCCTGTGAAGGACATTTTTGTTGAGGGTTGTATTTCCATTTTACCACAAAGGGGCACTCCTATCTCAGTGAGTCATGTGATAGTGAGTCTGTTCTCTGCTTCAGTTCGATCATATGTTAACTGCCTTATCTTTTCTGTGTCTATTGCAGGAACGCACACAATCGTTCTTACACATGCGCCTGCAGTGCTTTCACTGCTTTTGTCAGGAACATTCTGGAATTGTTAAAAGAGCTGTTTTTTGCTTGTAAATGAGAGGACGAGAGATGTTCATCACACGTCAACCGACATCTGTCGATATGACTTGCCAAAGTATGCCGCGGGAAATTGCAGAGATTGTAAAAAGTTACAAATCCATGCATAATTTGTAAGGGTTGGTTGAATTTGCATGAATTAGAGCAACTGCAACATAAACAAATTATGGAGAGTCTGTCTGTTGTGTTTACCGCAATTAAGAAAACCTGATTTAGAATAAAAATGCAACCAGTAGACTACAATAGTTTAAAAATATGTGGGAATGTGACACTCGGTACAAAGAAGAAGAGGTAATTACCTATTAGTAGATGAAAAGTTGTACCCATTACAGTAGAAGTCACTAGAACTCCTCCAAGCTTGGTGAGGTTGCTGTAGTAGATGTCATTGGGCCACTTTACTTTTAGGTCAATATCCTGAGGGGAAAAAAAACCCTAAAACAAACAAACTCACAAGTGTTTTGAGATGCAGGCGGTCTCGGCTTTTTGTTACGCTTTAGGTTGCGAGCAAACAGAGTACGAGCCTACCTGCTGCTGCTAGTTTGCGCTGCGATGGTCAGAATGAAACCCGTTAGATCCGTCCTAAAACAACCGCTAACATTAGACATAACTTTGTTTTCCAACAATGGAAAACTATTAGCAGATTATCCAAAGCCTTCTCGCCGAAGTCGGGGAGGTCCTCCGCTGGCGTAACTGAGGCTTGTTCCTCCAACCGGCTCAGCTGCCTCTTTTTGTGCCTCTCTCCCATGTAGTTCAGTGCAACAGTGTCGCCAACAAAAATAATCACAAGTGATACTTCACATCTAATATAAAATATTTGTGCCTCTGACAACTCAGCGTGCTCATACTTCACAGCCTGTGTTCTATTCCATGAGATGACAAAACATTTTAGCTAGTATTGATGTAATTGGGAACACTGACGAAGCTACAGTTGAATAAAGGACGAGTGACCATCTCATTAAACAAATGGCAAGCCTTTATAAACAGGTTGTGGCAGAATCCCCTACATACCGCCTGCTGCATGTTTACTGACGTCATTAACTGTCAGTCACAGCAGCTGAGTGAAGGATGTTGAGAAATATATCTCTCCTGCGCTGTATACTGTTTGTGTTGGACAAATGCATCTGTCTCCAATATTGTCTACACCTGTCATTATATAATAACAGCAGAGACCTCTTAAACTCACGCTGAGACTTCACAGAAGTGAAGAGAGTGAAATTAAGTAAAACGAAAAAAAGTCAAAATAGTGGTAATGCGCATGCGCTGGCGCTGCTGCGACTTTGTTTCCAGGAAGTAAGCAGTGTTGCCTAAAATGCATTAATAAATGACAGTTTTTCAGTAATTATAAATTTAAACGGTTCCTAAGTGTCTGGAATTTTAACGCGGTTTATCATTATATTGTTTACGGTTACATAATGAGATATGGTCAATAAAATATTCACCAAAAATTCTCTAAGTTCTGCCAAGGGGTTTAAAGAATGACGAGGACCACGGCAAATAACGTTAACAAGCTTAATTGTCATCTCTACAAAGCGGTCAGCACCCAGCCTTTCACGCTCATGGCCTCACAAAAACAATGCAAAATGAATATAAATGGGGATTAAAATGAAAAAATGTTTTCAGTTTTTGTTGGCAGAGATGGCGAGGAGCAGAGAGGACTTCCTGTATATCTTGCAAAGGTCCCCATACTCTGCTTTGAGTTCTTTCTTAAATCATAGTGTTTCTCACCTTCTTTATCAAAAAAACACGCAACATTTGGCAAAAATCCAAAACCGAATCATACAAAAAGTGGGGTGCTTTGACTGTAAATGTGAGTATGTTGTAACAATTCCACTCGGGCCGAGACAGCTGGTAATGCAAGGTGTAAAAATTATACCTGGTATCCGGGAAGTGTGCACACAGCCTCGACTACAGCAAGTGCCACCAGGTGCTGCAGAAAAGAAATCCTCTGTCCAAGTCTGGAGCTGAGCTTCACTTGCACACACAGTGTGAACATGGCACATCCGAGAGGGCTGAGCCAGGCATTTTTCCTCCGACCTGCAGTCGGAATTATGGTAGTTAGTCAAATATAATTTAGAACCACAAGTATGACATGAGTGTTTTTTTCACTCACAATAATGTGTGGTATTTCTACCATTATATTAGGGTAATGGCACTTAATTGTATTTCCTGTATAGCGCCAGAGTGCATTTGAGGATGTATTTCATATAGAACAAATTAATACATAGTCCTTTTCCTAAATACAGGTGGTCTTTGTTCTACAACAAGTGTGTTAAAAGGCTTTTGTTGTTCCAAACTCACTCCCATAGATTAATTAAAAAAGTAATTTTGGTGCGTTTGCAAGACTTGCAGGAGAAAACTGGAAGGATACGGTATGTTTTTTCACACCATTGCTTATTGGAAAACTTCTTGCATTTTATGAAGTCTCTCAGGATTAAAAGAGGTCATATGATATTTTTTTCTAAATTTGAAAACACTTCCTTGTGGTCTACATAACATGTAATGGTGGTTCTGTGGTCAAATTTTGCATATATTATGTTTTACAGACCATCTTCAAACTGCTTTCTGACCGTGTTTTAAGAATGCACCTTTTTGTGGACTGTTTTATGTACGTGCCTCCACTTCGACAGCCTCTTCTCCCCTTCGGTCATGTTGTAGTTTTTAGCACTTCCATATGGAGTCTACTTAAAAGTCTCGTATGAAAGAAGGCACGATTTTTGTATAAATATATCCGCCATTACAAAATGTCTTGCGGTGTCTACAATTACAGAAGCGTTGGTTCTCGCAGAAAGGATCTGTGTCATCTTTCCATAAACTTGGGGCCCTCTCTTAGACCAGTGGTTCTCAAAAGGGGGTACGCGTACCCCTGGGGTTACTTGAAGGTATGCCAAGGGGTACGTGAGATTTTTTAAAAATTTAATTCTAAAAATAGCAACAATTCATAAATCCTTTATAAATATATTTATTGAATAATACTTCAACAAAATATTAACGTAAGTTCATAAACTGTGAAAAGAAATGCAACAATGCAATATTCAGTGTTGACAGCTAGATTTTTTGTGGACATGTTCCATAAATATTGATGTTAAAAATTTATTTTTTTGTGAAGAAATGTTTAGAATTAAGTTGATGAATCCAGATGGATCTCTATTACAACCCCCAAGGAGGGCACTTTGGGGGTTGTAATAGAGAGTATAGTTATTTTTATGTCTTTTTTCCAAATAGTTCAAAAAAAGACCACTACAAATGAGCAATATTTGCACTGTTATACAATTTAATGAATTAGAAACTGATGACATAGTGCTGTATTTTACTTCTTCATCTCTTTCCATCCATCCATTTTCTACCGCTTATTCCCTTTCGGGGTCGCGGGGGGCGCTGGCGCCTATCTCAGCTACAATCGGGCGGAAGGCGGGGTACACCCTGGACAAGTCGCCACCTCATCGCAGGGCCAACACAGATAGACAGACAACATTCACACTCACATTCACACACTAGGGCCAATTTAGTGTTGCCAATCAACCTATCCCCAGGTGCATGTTTTTGGATGGATGGATGGATGGATGGATGGATTCATCTCTTTTTTTCAAGCAAAAATGCTTTGCTCTGATTAGGGGGTACTTGAATTAAAAAAATGTTCACAGGGGGTACATCACTGAAAAAAGGTTAAGAACCACTGTCTTAGACCTTATTAGGGACAAGCTTGACATCACCCCAAGCGATTAGAGTAACACAATTTAGACAGAACTGACCGCTGAAGCCCCCATACCCCTCCCCCTCATTCCTTGTTTATTTACTTTTACATTATATTTTATTGTATATCTTATGTATTATTTATTTATTTATTTTACCTTACCTTTTACATTTTTATCTTAAATATATTTCTTTAGCTTGAATCTATGTTTGCATATATTCATGTGTGTCTATATCTGTTATCGGCACTAGGGGACAATTACCTTGGGAATTGAGTGGGTGGGTATTGTAAGGGTTGAGTTTATTATGTTACATATTGTAAAATGTGCAGGTACCCCAACTTGCTGTGGCCATGATTCACTATGCTGTACTGTCATCAAAATTCAATAAAAATATTTGGGAAAAAGATATATCCGCCATGCCTCCATGGTTTGATTTCAAAATTTCGGGACTTACGGAGATCCCAAATACACAAACACAGGTAACAATAGGCAAGAAAAGTTGTGCAAAAAAAATAAAAGAAAGGTTAAACTCCAACCAAGATCGGCAGGACTTTTGGTCTCACCTGCTCAACTGATGCGACCATCATTAAGGATAAAGATGGTAGATATCCGTGAGCATGTTAAAAGACCTGCTCCTATGAAGGCGACACTAATAATGAACCTCCGTTGTGGTCAAATTGTTGAGCTGTAGGTTGTTAGTAATGTGGCTAGAAAAAAAATATTGTCTTATATTGGGGTTGACAAGTTTATATGTACAACCAGCCAACAAACTTTGCAGATCTGCACCGAATCTGAGCTTTTTTTAGGAGCTTCTTGTGAAATCTGAAAAAATTCAAATACAAAAATAACAATATGTACCCGATACAACTTTTTCACTTTCGATACCGATATTGGAGCATCGAGTTTTGGCCAAAACAGATATTGATCCGATAGGAAATCAACAAGAATCCTTCATACTTTTATTATTTTGGAGTGTGGAATTTGGAAAATGTTTGATTTAAGATAAATTAGTCAGCAGAGAACAATGGTGGATATGAAAATCATAAACCTATTTATTATTAACCGTCTGGAATAGACTTATGCTCTTTGGAGTGGTAAAGTTTTTTGGGCCAGACTTAGTGGCCACAATGATTCATCAGGGTAAGCTCAAGTCACAGTAAGTTAATTGATGCGGACATGTTGGTAACGGCATACTTTCCAATACGCCTCTGCCTTGTAGATGTTATAGGTGTAAATGATATGCAATTGTGTTTTAAAAGTTGTTTGAATGTCCAGTATAAGACTGAAATTTTGCTCAATAAAGGACACTTATTTATGTCTACCTTGTGTATTATCATGCGCATAGCTGTGTGTAGCTGCTACCATGTTGATGTTTTGTAAAAGGCTTGACTAAAAAAGAAGAAAATAAAAAAACAATGTGCTTATTTGAGGACATTTAGCATAAGTAAACCACCTGCAGGACTCCTTGTATCAGAGAAATTAGATGAAAAAAAAAAATAAATAAATAAAAAAAAAATATATATATTATTTTTTTCATCTAATTTCTATATATATATATATATATTTTTTTTTTTTTTCCTCGCTGATGTCTGACCAATAGCCAATATCAATATCGGATTGGAACACCCCTACATTCAACCAACAAATTCAACATAGCTAACAGCATTCTGCTTTTGAACATATATGTAAAGTCACAACAGCTACCTAATTGTCTATACTTTGCACACATGTTTTCAGTCTCTTGAGAATCTTTTTTTTTTAATCCAGACTACAGTGCAAACAAGTTTGCGCTAATTTAAAAATAATCAATGAAAAAGAAAATGTTAGCAAAAAAGTTTAGCCGGAAAAGGTAGGAAAGTGAACATTTCATGTGCATTAATGACGAAAATAATAATATAATTGTTAATAATACAATATCAAATCAATTTTATTTATAAAGCAAATTTAAAATTTACCACAGGGGTAGCCAAAGTGCTGTACAATGGGCAGGTTAAAAGATAATACGAGAACCGAGCAAACAACACAACACAAACAGAACATGATAAAAAATAAATAAATAAGACATAAAAACAGGTTCACAGCAGGTGTATAATGGGGCGCCATTGCAGGCTTGATATCACTCGGTGTTAAAAGCCAAGGAATAAAAGTATGTTTTTAAGAGAGATTTAAAAACAGGAAGAGAGGAGGCTTGTCTAACACTCAGAGGTAGGTCGTTCCAGAGCTTGGGAGCAGCAGCGGCGAAAGCTCTGTCACCTCTAAGCTTCAGCCTTGTGTCAGGGACCGTCAGTACAATACAATAATACTACCATCCTCTGTGTTGTTTAGTTTGGTTTAGTTTAGTTTAGTTTAGTTTATTAAGGATCCCCATTAGTCTACACCGCAGTGGAGACTATTCTTCCTGGGGTCCAGGCAAAAAAATATCACACAATCACAAAACAAAAGATTACACTGCAGTACAACATGGTCAAATAATAAAATGTTGTAATACAAAAATAGCAACAACAAGGAACCAAAAAAAAAACAATAACTTCAAGTTTACATAAAAATGTTCATACCAAAGATAAAAAGAGCAATATTAAAATATATATACATATATATATTTGCAAAATTATACCCATTAGTGTAGCAAAGACAAACAATAGGTGACGAAAAAGTACCATCAATCCATTTTCTACTGCTTATCCCATTGTGGAAGTTGATTCCAGCAAGTTAAAGTTAAAGTGCCAATGATTGTCACACACACACTAGGTGCATTTGATCCATCACCCTTGATCACCCCCTGGGAGGTGAGGGCAGCAGTGGGGAGCAGCGGTGGCCACGCCCGGGAATCAATTAACCCCCAATTTCAACCCTTGATGCTGAGTGCCAAGCAGGGAGGTAATGGGTCCCGATTTTATTGTCTTTGGTATGACTCGGCTGGGGTTTGAACTCACAACCTACCGATCTCAGGGGCGGACACTCTAACTACTAGTGATTGTCCTATACATAACAGTCGTTTACAAAACATCAGTTTTGGGTTTAAGACGGGTGAGAGCACCTCTTAGGACTAGCCTGGTACCATAGTTGTGACTGTCACTAGCAAGCAAAAGCTGTGAATACAGATAAGCAAGTTTATGGTATGTATAAATAAAAAAAAAAAATTGAAACAAACTACAAGCTAGTCTGTCACCAACTCTCATCCATGAAAATTCATTATGCATGATCTCAATGCCGGTCCTAAATGAGCAATGGAGAGCTAGTCTGGCAGCTCTGTTTTGGGTAAGCTGGATTTTATTTATTTCTTGTTTAGATGCATTAGACCAGATGGCTGGGCAGTAGTCAAGATGTGACAATACGTGACGTGTGTGCAGACCACCAACCTTTGCCTTTACTTTGTTGCGCTGCTATCACAATCAAACCAGCGTCCTCTGGTAAATGGTGGTTGAACCTTAAAAGGAGACAAATATTTACATTGAATAATTATTCAATTTTAAGAAATTTAATAGAGCTTTACACCGATACTTGTATTTGCATGACAGTTCATATTGCATTGACTGCACTACAACTTGACTATTTACAATAAGAAGATTTACGTCTCATCCAAGCAGGCTTCATCAGTTCATGCTCAATAGCTCCAGTCTAGGGTCTGGTGCAGTCTTGGTATATCATTTATAAAATAAAGCAATCACCTTTATTTACGAAATGCATATGCATTTACATAAAAATCCATGTAGGTATCTAAACTAAGTGCTTATATATACTATTTATCATTGCTTCTGAAAGTTTTCCCACTCTGCGGTTGGTATCCTGTTTCTTTTATGCATTCGCTTACAGTATTCATCCATCCGTCTATCCATCAATTTATACATTCATCTACTATTTATTATCATATACTAAAGCCTCAATCCTGAGGTTAAAGCATGCACGCACTTGTTTGTGATCAAAGAATGTATTACCCTTCTACCAGGTCCATGGTTGAAGTGACTACATCGGCATAAAGCATTGTATGCCCCAGTCGGCTCGTTTTTAGGTTACTGCAATAGGTTTCCGAACAGAAGGGCTCCCACGTCTGTGTCTCAGGGTAGTTGGTCAACAGGGAAAGAGAACCATCGTGCTGGAAAGCACAATTCTGTAGATCAGAACTCGCTGTGATCTTGAGAGACGCCTTTGACATTGGGATGAGGCCATTTTCATCGGTATATGACTTTAGCCACTGCAGAAACTTATCTTTGGCCTCCTGTGTGGAAGAGAGATAACATGTTTAGAATACAAGCACTTTATGTTTTATTTTTGATAACTGTACACATCTATATACTCTACTTGCGGGGCAATGATGTAATCACATTTTTCAGCATTAAACCTTCGGTTCAGTATAGAGGGGTACAGATTTCCCACACACTACACATTAGGTACAGGACAGGAAGTGTTGGTGTTACATTACAATACTTGGTAGAGATGGGTATTGTTTGCGTATTATCCGATAAGGGTGCCAAATCACCACTTTTGAGACGGTTCCTTCGCTTAAACAGAACCGGAACTCGTACATTCAAAAGAAAAACATACACATTTCGTCAAAAAAAATAAAACATTTAGTTTTTTACAGAACCTTGTGACATGAAAGTTTAACATAAGAGTAATTTACCTACTTCAATCATAATCATACAAAAAACAAGGTGATACGATCCTCAAAGATATCACAGCAAAACCAGTAGCAGTTGCTGGGTTGCAACCATATGACTTAAAGGGGAACTTACCTACTGTATTTTGGGAATGTTGCCTATCATTGACAATCCCTATGTAAGATGCAATCTCATTTGTAATACATGCCAAGTACAAGGTGGTTAACAATGAAGCTAAATAGAGTCAGCCATTTGTCCAATAAAGCCCTCTAAAACATCCAAAAACTGCCAACAATACTCCATTTAGATCTTTTGTGACCTACAAATTACCCACAGATTAACAATATTGTTATTAATAATCACTAAAGCAGAGGAACTACTGTTAACGATGCTGTGATCAAAGAGAGGTAACTAGCTTATGCAGCTTTTGACACAGAGCCGGTGAGCTGCTGCATCTCCTCTGAGTTGGTAAAAGTTTACTGTACATTATAAATCATGACTCTCACTTATATAGTAGATTGTTTTGGCCATAAACCGAGAAGCTGGTCAACTATGACATTCAACTTAGACCCAGAGATCGCGAAAAGGACATTAAAAAGAGTAGGGCTTTAATGATCTGAAAATTTCATATCACCATTATTGTGACTAAATTGATCACGGTTATCATTATTATTGTGGTATTGTTGAATATGTTCATAACGTAGTTATACACACACTGAAATCTTTGACCAAGTTTTATTTTTTAAAAATAACTAATAAATTGACACTAATATACTTTCTTGGCAGAATAAACATTAAATATTGTTCTGAATTCTTTAGAGCCATATTTTTATTATAATGTTTACATTTTTTTTCCCCTGTTTAAAATAGCAAACATTTTAGAATATTGTTTTATTGATGAAGGCAAATTGAGTGTTCACTTTGTTTCACGTCTGGTTTATGAAGTTCAAGACTCATGGTAAGTTGAAAACTGCATTGCACATCATTATAGCCGCTTCAATTTCGGTTGACAAAGGTTTTAACAAAAAATCTAGAGACGTCCTGCGAGCCGGATTGAAAAGTTTATCAGAGGCCGTACATATGTGGGCTGTTTTCTTAAAAACATGAGTACTGTCAGTAATTCTGGGCACCACGGGAAAAAAAAACTGCCAGTCAGGGGCCCTTGGAATAGTCCCAACTCTACCACCGAACATGTCAGTCCTGCTTAACTCATGTTAAGTCTCAACTTGTCTTTGTGAAACCAATATTGTGCATCGTTTCGGGATATGAGAGTACCATCACACACTTACCTATACAAACCTACAAAGAGTTTTGAGAGTCTTACCCGAGATGTCGCCAGAAGGTAAACTGGACTTGGTGCTGGTGTTTGGTTTTGCTGACAACTAAGGCCAAGAGATTGAAGGATCTCTGCCAAGACTTGGTGATGTAGTGCTTTGTTGATTTGTAAATTATCAAACTCTTCAGCTGCCGGAGATTTTTCCAGTTGTACCTGCACACAGGGAATACACATAACTCACAGAACCTGGATTTTAGCATCATTACACAAAGTAAATATCTTTGAGGTCTTAGTTCTGGATCAGTCAAATTCTTATTGAGAACAATGATAGAGAAACGTGAAATATGACAAACCGTATGAATGTGATTTGCTGTAACTCAAAGCCAGCTGGAAAGTTACCGTTCGTGGGCATTAATGTTATATTAATTTCAGGCTATTCATCTCTTTTAGTTTTTAACAGCTTTTTCCAAGATGCAACAAATATACAAGTATTTCATTTACAGTACATTCATTCAATTGTGGCAGCCCACCACAATTAGATACACTTTCACTCATAAATACAGATTGTCTGTGAATGCAGCTTGTCATTACTCTGTACAGCAGATGCAATTCTGACTTCTGCCAGAAAAGATGATGGAGCAGGATGGCTCAGTATTAGAACAGATTTGGCATTACACCCTTTCTAGGCGATAACCATGGACCCGGACTTGAAGATGTTGATTTTAAGTGAGAGCTTGAAACAATTAGGACCACATCATCTGCAAAAAGCAGACACCAAATCTTGCATC
The DNA here is from genome assembly GCF_033978795.1 of Nerophis ophidion. Lineage (NCBI taxonomy): Eukaryota > Metazoa > Chordata > Actinopteri > Syngnathiformes > Syngnathidae > Nerophis > Nerophis ophidion. Next base: position 42,785,822 of record NC_084614.1, read on the forward strand.
CACCAAACCAGATCCATTCAACGCCCTGACTGCGCCTAGAAATTATGTCTAATCGGTGACAAAGAGCATCCCTGGCAGAGTCTAACCCTCACTGAACACAAGTCAGACAGTCTGATACCCCATACTCTAAGCACTCCTCACAGGACTTCCCAAGGTGCACAGTTGAATGCCTTCTCCAAATCCACAAAGCACATGTAGACTGGTTGGGCAAACTCCCATGCACCCTCAAGGTCCCTGCCAGGAGTATAGAGTTGGTCCAAAGTTCCACGACCAGGACGAAAACCACACTGATCCTCCTGAATCCGATGTTTGACTATCTGGCATAGCCTCTTCTCCAGTACCCTTGAATAGACTTTACCGGGAAGGCAGAGGAAGTGTGATGCCACAATAGTTGGAACACACCCTTCTGGTTCCCCTTCTTAAAGAGAGGAACCACCACACCGGTCTGCCTATGCAGAGGTACCGCCCCTGATGTCCACGCAATGTTGCAGATTCTTGTCAACCAAGACAGCACCACAGCATCCAGAGCCTTAAGGAACTTTGGGCGGATCTCAACCAAGCCCAGCCACCGCGGAGCTTTTTAACTACCTCGGTGACCTCGACAACAGAAATAGGAGAGTCCACCACAGATTTCCAACGCACTGATTTCTCATTGGAAAACGTGTAGGTGGGATTCAAGTGGTCTTCGACGTATTGCCTTCACCGATCCACAACATCCGCAGAGGTCAGCAGCACACCATCCTCATATCCTTACAGTATTGACAGTGCACTGCTTCCCCCTCCTGAGTCATTGGACGTTGGTCCAGAAGCGATTCGAAGCCGTCCAGAATTCGTTTGACATGGCTTCCTCGAACCCCTCCCATGTCCGAGTTTTTACGTCCGCGACCGCCGAAGCTGCTCGCCGTTTGGCCTGTTGGTACCTGTCTGCTGCCTCTGGAAAACCATGAGCAAAAAGGCCCCAATAGGACTCTTTCTTCAGCTTGACGGCATCCCTCACAGCTAGTGTCTACCAGCGGGTTCTGGGATTACTGCCGCAACAGGCACCAACCATCTTGCGACCACAATTCCGATCGGCCATTGCAACAATAAAAAGTTACAGAACATGGTATACTCAGACTCAATATCCAGTGCCACCCTCGTGACATGTTCAAAAGTTCCTTGGATAGCTTGCACTCACACACACACACTGTAGTCTCTGTAGAATGTAAGACTTCTAAGTCCTTGTTCACAGTGGTAGCACTTGTGTGCCAAGTTCTTGTCAGGGATAATGGTCCCGAATAATAAGTTGCACATTTCAAATGCAGTATTAAAAGGAACTACCTAATCCACGTTTTATGTTTGATATAATGAAAACTTTCTCAGGGAATATTTATTTTGATCTAATTTGATTTATATTTGTGATTTCATCCCAAATTTATGTTATGTTGGCAAAATAAACATTGATTACTATTTTGTATGCAATGAATACAATAAACTGTATTGCATTCTTAAAATGTATTGTTGGCAGGTTGAAAACAGCTCAACGGATTTACGTACAGAAACCAACATTAAAGCAGAACCGTGTAATAATCATCAAACAAACGAACGAACGAGATACAAGAACTTAGTTAATGCGGTCACACCACACAGCAAAAAGGGCTGTGAGCGCACCTGTTTTTAGTAGCACAAACAAATTGGCACAATCAACCATTTTAGCTGTGCGTGTCAGCCTTCAATAATTAAAATCAAAAACAAGCGTTTAGGAAAGAAAATACAATTAGGCCAAACACAATAATTGAGGGCACATCTTAACATGTATAGTCAAGCCTAATTAAGCAAAAATATAATCCATTCGTTTAATCGATCGGGATATTTGATAGACGACTCGATTACTAAAATATGCGATAGCTGCAGCTCTACTAAAATCACACCTGACAGGATGGAGAGGACTTTGGCACATAAATAAATTAGACAACCCACAAAACAGCGCGCCCTGAAGGGATGCTCAAAAAGCGACATTAGGACGATTTGTGAAAAAAATCTATGCTAAATTTTACTACGGCACCAACCTTACATGTCAAGTAGACGATATGTGGACCAAAACTTTAGACAAATTTAGGGGGGGAAAAATCATAATATGAACCCTTTAAGTCAAACAAACTCACACAATCATTTAGCCAGCCATTTTGTTTGTTATGCACTCCCCCTCATCAAGACAGTAAAGTTTAGTTCCATTCCAGGACATGACAAAATGCACACAATGTGGCCCCGGAGCCGAAGGCAATCGACCTGGCCATCGAAAAAATAAATGGCTGCCGTAAGGAACAGAAATCCACCACCATCAACAGGTTGTGAAAGACTGGACCGCAACACACAGAAGTAGACGACCCGAGCCCAGAGGCAACTAGCCTTGAGACAAAAGTCAAAGCGAAAACGTCTCCTCAACTGCGACACCAAAAAAGGCTGCTTCAGCGCGGACGACAAAGACAGCGCATTCCAGTAAGCTATAGGCCATGTTAAATGTTGCCATGTCTTTTATTAAATTTGTGCACATACTTGCCAACCCTCCCGGATTTTCCGGGAGACTCCCGAAATTCAGCGCCTCTCCCGAAAACCTCCTGGGACAAATTTTCTCCCGAAAATCTCCCGAAATTCAGGCGGAGCTGGAGGCCACGCACCCTCCAGCTCCTACGGACCTGAGTGAGAACAGCCTGTTTTCACGTCCGCTTTCCCGCGATACAAACAGCGTGTCTGCCCAATGACGTTATAACTGTAGAATGATCGAGGGCAAGTTCTTGGTTTCGTATGTGGGTTTATTGTTAGGCAGTTTCATTAGCATCCTCCCAGCGCGGTTACAACACACAACAGCAGTCACGTTTTCGTCTACCGTAAAGCAGTTTGTCTGCCGTAAACAGCAATGTTGTGACACTCCTAAACAGGACAATACTGCCATCTACTGTACATGCACCACAACACCTCCAGGCAACTTCAACCCTTTACAAATACCCTCCTCCATTCACATACCATCTCCCCGGATTGTAAATAACCTAATGGAAATAATCGAATGTATTTTTAATGTATATACTTGTTCTTATGCTATCTGAACTCACTATGTTCTCTGCTCTCTGTACATATCTTACTAAGTAAGACCTACACGGTTCCAATGTCCATTTTGCGGTTGATGCAATTGTTGATGACTGAAGTACTGATATCAACCAAAGCTCCTCATCCCACCCCCCAGATTGTAAATAATGTAAATAATTCAATGTATATACTATGATGATTAACTTGTGTTATGACTGTATTATGATGATAGTATATATTTGTACCATGAATTGATTAACATGGACCCCGTCTTAAACAAGTTGAAAAACTTATTCGGGTGTTACCATTTAGTGGTCAATTGTACGAAATATGTACTGAACTGTGCAATCTACTAATAAAAGTTTCAATCAATCAATCATGCATATGTGACAATACTCCTCCCCTCTTAACCAGATCTCCATAAGTCCCAAAAGTTTTAAATCAAACCATGGAAGCAAAGTGGAAATAATCATAAATCAATCTTGCCATCCTTCATACATTCTCCAAACAAGTTGTTTGGAATTTGCCCAATTTGTGACGTTTTTCCCATTGGTCACCAATGTTCCCTCTAATTTTTCATGTGTCTGAGCAATTTAAAAAAAAATCCCTGAGCATTCAGTGGAGCACTTTTGAGCAACATCAGACGTGCACACTGTAGCCATACCAGCAGCAAACTAGTCACAAACCTGACATCAAGACCAGTTAAATGTCTTAGTATTAAAATGAAACTATTATTTTCTAATATACCAATAAGTGATCGGGCCCACTTATGATGAAAATGTAAAACATTGGCATGTTGCACAATGAGATGTAAGCATGGCCAACGTGTACATTACTGTGACTATGTAAACTATACCGTTTTTATTAACGTGTATGTAATCTAGTAACAGCATATCATAATTATTATCCATACATTAGCATTCTTAATAAATGACAATAGAATAAGCATATACACATACAAGGATATACAGTTTAAGTGTGGTGTTGGAGTTGTCCGACTTTTTGTTTGGCCAACAAACGCACCTGTGGCTGAGTCTAATACAGGGGTGTCAAACTCATTAAAAGGGGAACATTATCACAATTTCAAAAGGGTTAAAAACAATAAAAATCAGTTCCCAATGGCTTGTTGTATTTTTTGAAATTTTTTTCAAAATTTTACCGGTCCCGGAATATCCCTAAATAAAGGGCCGCATGGAGGAAAATCAATTCCCAGGTGGGCTTGACTGGTAATATCATGGCATAATAACTTAAAAAATCAACTACGACAACTACAGATTGTTTTCTTTGTTTTACTTTGGCCCAAAATACAACACGCAGATTATGAAACTGCACATATGACAAATTTCTTGACAAAACACTTCAAGTAAGTTGAAAATTCTGAGGAAAAAATTGGTGTAGTTTCAAAAACACCATGAACACAATAAACTTAGAATCTCAGTGTATTTACAAAGCAATTAAATAATTAGTCACAGGCCATCTAGGAATGAACAAAAAAAACACAATAAATTTCACTTTCTTTAAATTTGCACAAAAGACAATATTCACAAAACTACATCAAAGTGTCTCATGCAATATTTTAAGCAGGGTTACCAATTTTTTATTTTACTCCGGTTTGCTTTATGTTAGGTCGAGGGCGAGGAGTTCGCATCCCCGCTTTACCGTATACCTCGTGCTTGGTATACTTGCTCGCCTTGGAATGAACTATTTGCTTGCCTAACAGAATTGCTATTGTGATATCCAGTGGACACTTTTAGAAAAGCAGCTTGTTTAATTAAAAATGCAGCTCATTTTTACATTTAGCAAACTCATTTTACGAGCCGTGTCAGGCCAATGGGCTGCATGTTTGACATCCTTGATTAATTTGAACTTCCGTTAGCGCAAATGAGAAAGAGAGCGGCTGCTGTTGATATGACAGATGACAAGAGTTGGTTTTGATGTGGTTTGTAATGCAGACAATTATTCGTATTGCTAGATAGTAGTTTTTACTAATGTTTTTGGTGTGGTCACAACAAACATACTGTTTTGCTGAATAAAGCGATCAATGGAATTAATGTCTTTAAAACGTTTCGTTTCGACAGACGTCACAATAATTGAACAATGTTGACGAACATTGTTTTATCTGTTTTTGCCGCTTGTTGTCACCTGTCATTCAGAGTTGCATTGCAAAATCCTACAATACAAATTGTTTAAATGTTTATTTTATTTAGGGTTCAGATTGGATTGGATTTGTTACTTGGCCTAGATTTACTTTGCACAGAAGACTCAGGAGCAGCGCCACCTAAACCTAAGGGGGGCCTGGAACTGAGGGGCTCCCAAACCTCAACACCTCCCTGCCAAAACCTAAACACCATCCACCAACTCCAGCTGCCCTGAAAACACAGTTTGAAAAAAGACATCTGAACTGTACTCAACACAACAGCAATATCAATGCAAAAATATCCCCCATTTAAAAAATAATTTTGTTCATGAATATGTGCAAGTGTAACAAAGGTCTGTCAACTTCAAGAACAATCCTGGCGGTGTGGAGGGTCGCCAGTAGTTTTAGCTAAGTGGTCAGAACGCTGGTATCTCATACAGGATACATGGGTTTGCCATTTTTAATACAAAGTAGCGTATAGTTCTAAAATTTATCTGCCAGTAGACTCCATATTCCATCCATCCATCCATTTTCTACCGCTTGTCCCTTTTCGAGGTTGCGGGAGGTCGCTGGAGCCTATCTCAGCTGCATTTGGGCGGAAAGCAGCGTATACCCTGGAGAAATCGCCATCTCATCACAGGGCCAACACAGATAAACAGACAACATTCACACTTAAAATTACACACTAGGAACCATATTAGTGCTGCCAATCAACCTATCCCCAGGTGCATGTCTTTTGAGGTGGGAGGAAGCCGGAGTACCCAGAGGGAATCCACGCATTCACGAGGAGAACATGCAAATTCCACACAGAAAGATCTGAAGCGCAGGATCGAACCCAGGACCTTCGCATTGTGAGGCAGACGCACTAACCCCTCTGCACCATGCTGCCCTAGACTCCATATTGAAGCGCTAAAAACTACAACATGGCTGACGGGGAGAAGACACAGTCGAAGTGGAGGCATGTATAAGACAGCCCACAAAAACGACATTCTGAAGAGACAGTCAGAATGCGGCTGATGGCCTGTAAAACATAATCTATGCTACATTTTGCCAATGAACCATCAATACATGTTATGTAGACTAAAAAGAAGTGTTTTACATGTAGAAAAAAAAATCATATCGTGACCCTTTTAAGTAAAACATATGATCCATCATTACCTTTGAAGATATACCCTTACCTGACACATGACAGCTTCCCCTCCGTGCTCTCTGGGTGTTACACTGACAATAACCACATCCTTTTGATGAGGAACATCACTGAGTTCCCCCCATAGCTCAATTTTTCCCTGCCCAGGGACATTGCAGACATAAACCTTCCCGCTTGCTAACACGCTCAATTCAAGTTCTGTGTCGTCCTTTTGTGTGAAGCGCAGCCTCCGCACTTGCCCGTAGGAGCACTCTCTATTTTCTAGTGAGAGCCCTGTCGGGCAGAGGGAGGATGCGAGCCCGAGGACTTTTCCACCCTGGCTCAGGTAGTTCAGAAATTGTTTTTGAAGCTGGGGAGTGAGAACTTCCTCCTCTGCGAGCACCAGGAGTTTTGTACTTTCCATCCAGGGTTCACTTAAAGCCTGTTGCGGCTCCAGGGGATATATAGTGTACTTTTCCACGTTTAGACACTCAGTTAAAACCTGCTGAACTGCATGAAAACGCTCTTTGCTGCCATTGGTGTACACAAGAACATTTGGAGGTTTCTTGTACTGGTCACAACTTTTGGTGTCATGTTCAAAGTCTTCCAAAGTGTCATCATCACCATCCAGATGTAGGGAGTCGCCATACTCTGAAATGTTCTCTGCTGAAGCATACTTTACTGAGAGAATAGTGCTATTCTCTAGCTCCAGACATTCATGGCAGCTAGACAGATGGAGAAAATGCCCGTGGTTCTCCATGTGTTCGTCAGAGCCAGGACCTTCTCCGTCGGAGACGCAGCTTTGTCCCGATCCTCTTGGTTCTTCTGATGTCTTCTCTGCTGTGAGTTGTGAGTCACAGTGCTGAGGGCGCTGCAGGTGTGTTGTCATGTGGTTAGGGCAACGCTGATCGTTTACAGCATGGGTGTGGCACAGCACTACGGCCTCCTCAGGGCGATGGATCAGCTCACTTACAGTGGATTTTTGGAGAACAACCGCTGTGGAGAAATAAAAAATTATGAACAATATCCTTCAAATGTTTGCATGTGTGTGTTTGTATGTTTTAGGGTTGTAAAGTTATATTCGCATTTTTTTGAATTTGTCCATTAAGAGTTGGCTAAAGGCTGGAGAATTTAGCCTCCTATCGAGGAATGTGTCAATCGGTCACCCAGTAGTACCAAACAATTAGAAAAGTACGTAGTGAAAAGGTACGTTATCACCATCGCCAATTAATGCCTTTTAGTGCCGATCACAAACGCCGATCACCTGTGGCTAACAATGTACTTAATTATATTTCCCCAGCTGACAGGCAGCTTGCAGCAAATTATGTATCTCCATACACATTGTGGAGCCGTTCCTCCAAGTTATGAAACATGACCTTGCATTTCTTTGTAAATTTTGTATCATTATCACTAAAGAACAAGGCTTAAAAAACAAGTATTGTATTAAATGTGCTTGCATGTAAAATTTACAATAAAAGTGCTCATATTATTTGTGCAAAGCTAAACAGCCAGTTAACATCTAAATGTCCTCCAACAAGCACACAAGATCGGCCTTTCTTGTGTTTTAGTCAAGTCATTTACAAAAGGTAAACACGGTAGGCTATAGGCTACCAGGAGCTAGGAGCTACACAACCGCTAAGCACACAAGCTGGACTGTAGCGGTGTCCCAATTCAGGGTTTGCATCCTTTGAAGGGCGAATATGAAGGCCGCTTACGTCACAACGCTGCGCAAAGGCTGTCCCAATTCATTCAATTTCGAAGGCTCCTCCAAATGCTGCCGACGATTGCGCCCTCCTTTTCCCTGTATTCGGAGGATGCATCGCGACTATCCATTGGGGCCTCCCAAATCCCAAGATGCTTTGCGTGCCTTTGTTCAACTTGTATCTTTTTGACGATGGTGGCAAACACAAGCAGCAGCACCGGCAGCAGCAGCACCGGCAGCAGCAGCACCGGCAGCAGCAGCACCGGCAGCGAATACAATTTCAAATGAAAGTATCCTCCGCAAGCTAGACTATCCCATTTAACAAGGGGTGACGCCTCCTTCGGAGGTGCTTCCGAAGGTCCAGCCTTCTGAGGCTGCATAGACCGGGTCCTTGGAAGGATGCAGACCCTGAACTGGGACACAGCTAAAGTTTCCAAGACAGAAGTGTATTCGAAAGTACCCAGTAACAAACAAAAATTAACTATTGTGGCCAGTGGATGTCGCCGAAAAAATTACCACTCCACTTTAAGTAAAGACACCATAAGTCAATTTCAGACAGTTAATAATAAATAGGTTAGTATTTTCTAGACCAAATACTGTTCTCTTATCAAGAAATTGTACTTGATCACGCCTTTTTAACATTTCCAAATAAAAAAAAATACTGCAAGCGTATCATATTGGAACAATGTATCGGTATCGGCCAATATGCAAATCTCCAATATTGGTATTGTATCGAAAGAGGAAAAGTTATTTATATTAGGACAGCCCAAGTACTCACTTTCGTGAAATGCAGTGTATTTGTGTACTTACGGACAATCTTTGAAGGCACAAGTCCTTTATCCAGTTGTAGTCGATCCTCTAAAAAAGCAACTCCAAGGCGACTGAAATTATCGACACTGGCCTGAGCCACGGCCTTGAAGGGCTTGTCAGGGCTGCAAGCCAGAGGTATGCAGAAGTCTGACCAGTTTAACACCTGTAGAAAAATGAATCTGCTGTCATGAAGGCTGTTTAATTCAGTAGTTTTACACTCATCTATAAATGACTTTAAAACCTTCAAATGCGTTTCCTTTGTGAGTCTATACATAGCAGTTAGGGATGTAACAATATAAAACTCTCACGGTATGATATTATTGTCAAAAAATAAATAAATTGGTAAAAATGCCATAGTGTGTATAAGGAGGTAATACCGCGATATTTTTATGCCATATAGCGATAGACGATGTATATTACAATATTTTGCCTTAGCCTTGAATGAACACTTGATGCATATAATCACATCAGTATGGTGATTCTATGTGTCTACATTAAAACATTCTTGTTCATACTGCACTAATATATGCTACTTTTAAACTTTCATGCAGAGAAGGAAATCACAACTAAGTCAATTGACCAAAACTGTATTTATTAAAGTTATTAGCAGGTGACTTTTCAAATGATGCTACATATTAGCAGAAATGCTACTTTTGGTAGCAACGCTTGTGCCCCACACATGACAAATTAAAGTTGTCTATTCGACATATTCCCGCTTGAAGCCAAACCACCGCCAGACGATGGGCCCCGTTCGATTTTTCTTGGGAATGAATTCTTCCTTCATTTGTTACCATATTCGCATCTTATTTCTCTCGCAACAACCCGCTAGCATCACAGCTAATGTTAGCCACGCCACTACCTCTCCGCTGGGCGAGGGCGTGTACGTATGACGTGACAGTAAGTGACGTTTGAATGTGCGCCTGCTTGTCTGTGAGGAGACACAGAAAAAGAGCGAGGAGAGTGTAATGCCCGCAGCTGCGTGAGAATGTCTACTCGAATATTACGATACATCCATTAATTTTCTACCGCTTATTCCCTTTTGGGGTCGCGGGGGGCACTGGCGCCTACCTCAGCTACAATCGGGCGGAAGGCGGTGTACACCCTGGACAAGTCGCTACCTCATCACAGGGCCAACACAGATAGACAGACAACATTCACACACTAAGGCCAATTCTGTGTTGCCAATCAACCTATCCCCAGGTGCATGTCTTTGGAAGTGGGAGGAAGCCTATAGTCATTTTCTATATCGCACAGAGACAAACCCGCGATATATATCGTATATCGATATATCGCCCAGCCCTAGCGAGAACATCCACTGATTAAAGCATTTTTTTTTAAACATACAGTTGAGTGTCTTTACGCTGTGTCTTTTAATTTATATTTTCGGAAAAGCAATGTCCTCTTCAGTGGACATTTTTATATCAGTTTGGAAAATGCGGTTTCTCAAAAAAGTTAAAACATCCATCCATCCATTTTCTATCGCTTGTCCATCTCTGGGTCTTGAGGGGGACGGAGCCTACTCCAGACTTTTAATAATGTAAATACCTCACAAATTGATGTTAAGCCTTGCTGGTTTCAAATATATATTTCTAGTGAGGGTTTATCTAGTAGCTTTTCATATTACTCCTATTCTCTGCAGAGTCTGTGCTCCCACCAGGCGCTTTTCCTTCGCGGCTTGAAAACGCTCGAGACAAAAGGTTGCGCTCGCGCGCTTTACTTTGCTGTACGCAGACTTTATTATCCCCGTCAAAGTGGTTATGTTTTTGCCAGGGTTTGTTTGTCTGTTTGCAACATGACTCAAAACGTTATGGACGGATTTTGAAAAAAAAAAAATATTCCTCTCATCTACAAACCCCGTTTCCATATGAGTTGGGAAATTGTGTTAGATGTAAATATAAACGGAATACAATGATTTGCAAATCATTTTCAACCCATATTTAGTTGAATATGCTACAAAGACAACATATTTGATGTTCAAACTGATAAACATGTTTTTTTTGCCAATAATCATTAATTTTAGAATTTGATGCCAGCAACACGTAACAAAGAAGTTGGGAAAGGTGGCAATAAATATTGATAAAGTTGAGGAATGCTCATCAAACACTTATTTGGAACATCCCACAGGTGTGCAGGCTAATTGGGAACAGGTGGGTGCCATGATTGGGTATAAAAACAGCTTCCCAAAAAATGCTCAGTCTTTCACAAGAAAGGGTGGGGCGAGGTACACCGCTTTGTCAAAACTGCGTGAGCAAATAGTCAAACAGTTTAAAGGCCTACTGAAACCTACTACTACCGACCACGCAGTCTGATAGTTTATATATCAATGATTAAATCTTAACATTGCAACACATGCCAATACGGCCTTTTTAGTTTACTAAATTGCAATTTCAAATTTACCGCGAAGTTTCCTGTTGAAAACGTCGCGGAATGTTGACGCTTATGTTGACGCGTGCTTGTGACGTTATATGTTGGAGCGGACATTTTATCCCAGCACCACTCACGGCTAAAAGTCGTCCGATTTAATCACATAATTACACAGTATTTTGGACATCTGTGTTGCTGATTATTTTGCAATTTGTTCAATTAATAATGGAGACTATAAAGAAGAATGCTGTTGGTGGAATGCAGTGGATTGCAGCTACCTCTAGCAACCAAAACACAGCCGGTGTTTCTTTGTTTGTTGTGAAGCTTTACTATGGAACAGAGCAGTCAAGCGAACATGTATCTCTACCACATGTCGACCGGCAGGTTTCGGTGAGAAAATTGTGGTAATAAATCGGCTCGTACCATAAACATCAGCAGAGCTCGTGTCGTTCTTCCTGCAGCAGTTGTCAAATAGGCAGCGCGCAACTTTATTGGCTCCTCCATGGCTTCCAGCAGAGACACTGGCAGTCACCAAACCCCTCCGACTTTCAGGTATGACTTTATAATCTCACTAAAACATTAGTAGCACAATAATCAGATAAGGGATTTTCCACAATTATCCTGGTAAATGTGTCTAATAACATCTGAATCGCTCTTACTGCCGTCGCCTTTTTTTTTGTAATGCTTCACTCTAACTTTCCTCATCCAAAAATATTTCATCCTCGCTCAAATTAATGGGGAAATCGTCGCTTTCTCGTTCCGAATCCCTCTTGCTGCTGGTGGCTATGATTATAAACAATGTAGGATGTGAGGAGTCCTACAACCCGTGACGTCACGCGCACATCGTCTGCTACTTCCGGTACAGGCAAGGCTTTTTTATTAGCAACCAAAAGTTGCGAACTTTATCGTTGATGTTCTCTACTAAATCCTAAATCAAGTATGACACCTAGAATGGACCTGCTATCCCCGTTTAAATAAGAAAATCTCATTTCAGTAGGCCTTTAAGAACAACGTTTCTCAAAGTGCAATTGCAAGAAATTTAGGGATTTCAACATCTACGGTCCATAATATCATCAAAAGTTTCAGAGAATCTGGAGAAATCACTCCACGTAAGCGGCATGGCCGGAAACCAACATTGAATGACTGTGACCTTTGATCGCTGTATCAAAACCGACATCAATCTCTAAAGGATATAACCACATGGGCTCAGGAACACTTCGGAAAACCACTGTCACTAAATACAGTTTGTCGCTACATCTGTAAGTGCAAGTTAAAGCCCTACTATGCAAAGCGAAAGCCATATATCAACATCCAGAAACGCCGCCGGCTTCTCTGGGCCAGAGATCATCTAAGATGGACTGATGCAAAGTGGAAAAGTGTTCTGTGGTCTGACGAGTCCACATTTCAAATTCTTTTTCGAAGTATTCGACATCGTGTCATCCGGACCAAAGGGGAAGCGAACCATTTAGACTGTTATCGACGCAAAGTTCAAAAGCCAGCATCTGTGATGGTAACGGGGTGCATTAATGCCCAGGGCATGGGTAACTTACACATCTGTGAAGGCAACATTAATGCTGAAAGGTACATACAGGTTTTGGAACAACATATGCTGCCATCTAAGCGCCGTCTTTTTCATGGACACCCCTGCTTATTTGAGCAAGACAATGCCAAGCCACATTTAGCACGTGTAACAACAGCGTGGCTTCGTAAAAAAAAAAAAAAAGAGTGCGGGTACTTTCCTGGCCCGCCCGCAATCCAGACCTGTCTCCCATCGAAAATGTCTGGCGCATTATGAAGCGTAAAATACGACAGCGGAGACCCCGGAATGTTGACTGACTGAAGCTCTACATAAAACAAGAATGGGAAAGAATTCCACTTACAAAGCTTCAACAATTAGTTTCCTCAGTTCCCAAATGTTTATTGAGTGTTGTTAAAAGAAAAGGTGATGTAACACAGTGGTGAACATGCCCTTTCCCCATCTACTTTGGCACGTGTTGCAGCCAAGAAATTCCAAGTTATTATTTGCAAAAAAAATGAAGTTTTTGAGTTTGAACATCAAATATCTTGTCTTTGTAGTGCATTCAATTGAATATGTGTTGAAAGGGATTAGCAAATCATTGTATTAAGTTTATATTGACATCTAACACAGTTTCCCAACTCATATGGAAACGGGTTTGTACCGTGAACACACTTCTGCCGCATGCTTCATCTATTTCTCCCCTTCATTGTGTTCTACGCCTCCACCTTGCCGGTCCCACTTGGCGCAGAGAATTTTGCGAGGTGTAGTTTGCTTTCAAACCTGCCATCGCAAAATCACCAAAAAGCGCTTTCTTTGGAGGCTCATGAAGACAGTGTGGCGGGAGGAAATAATACCCAAGGCATGGCGAAGAGCTGGGGGTGGGCTGATTCCAAAAGAAAAGGATGCAACTGACATAAGTCAATTTCGGTCAATCAATGCTGAGGGAAAAATATTTTTTCAGAATAATTGCACAGAGGCTGTCCACAAACCTGGTAAGGAATAAGTACATTGATACAGATGTACAGAGAGCAGGCATCCCTGGATTCTCTGGTTGCCTGGAGAATACTAGTATGATTTGGTACCAGATCCAAGCAGCTAAGAAGGAAAAAAGAGATCTCCATGTCATATTCTTCGACCTAGCCAAAGCCTTTGGCTCAGTTCCACATGAACTCCTGTGGGAATCCTTCAACTTTTTCCATGTACCAGAACCCATCACTACGACCTTCAACTGTGCTTCACCACAACATGGCAATGCCTGGACATAGGCATAATGGCAGGCTGCACAATCTCACCTCTGACCTTCACTATGGCCATGGGAGTCATCACCAGAGCCTTGAGGTGGGTGGTGGGCGGTGAGCGAACTAAGACCCACCTGTCAGAGCATTCATGGACGATATGACCACACTGACCACAACTGCAGCATGCACCAGGCGTCTACTTGCAAAACTACAGGATGAAAATCAAGCCAAGCAAATCTCGAAGCATCTCTATAGTCAAGGGACAGCTTAAAGATGTGAAGTTCTGCATTTGAGATGACTCGATACCAACAGTGTCTGAGAAAACGGTCAAAAGCCTTGGCAGATGGTACAGTGCAAACCTCAAGGATGAAGATCAAGTGCAGCAGTTACAGCAGGACATCGCCAATGGGCTAGAGAGGATCAACAAGACTCTACTGCCTGAGAAGATCAAGCTTTAGTACCTACAGTTTGGTCTTCTCCCACGGGTAATGTGGCCACTTAACATGTATGAGGTCCCACTAGCAAGTGTGAAGAAAATGGAGCGAACCATTACGTCATACGTGAAAAAATGGCCTAGTGTCCCGCAATGTCTAAGAAACATCGGCCTTTGTGGCAAAGGGGTCCTTGACTGCCCCTCACAGGTCTAACAGAGGAGTACAAGTGATCAAAATCAAAACTTATGATGACATCAAAGGACTTCAAAGACCATACTGTCAGCAATGCTGCAACTCCCATACAAACTGGTTGGAAATGGACACCATCCAATGCTGTGGAGCAGGCTACATCCGCCCTGAGACACCAAGACATTGTGGGACATATCCAGCATGGAAGAGGAGGCTTTGGCCTGTCAGGGAGCAAACCATCTAGGCCAAGGCAACGACATCTGAGAGGAGGAAACTGGTGGTCTAGGAGGTGCGCAGGCAGGAGGAGACTGCGAAAAGTACAAAGGCTGTCACTCATGCTAGACAGGGACAATGGATGCGGTGGGAAGGCCTGGAAAGGAGAAAAATCAGCTGGAGTGAACTATGGCAGATGGAAGCAAACAAAATCAGCCTCATCATACGATCTGTATATGACGTGCTTCCATCACCAAAAAACCTACATCAGTGGTATGGGGAGGATAAAACTTTCTTATGGCGTCACATTAGTGCCAAAAATCCAAGCGCATAAAAACTGTTATCGCGCGGGTGCATTTTTGCGCGCGCTCCGTCTCGGTCTGGCATCTCTCCACGTGCTGCCATACAAATATTAAATAAATAAAGATATTTTTTTAAACAGACAAGTGAGGAAAGAAAACAAATTTGAAAATATAATTTCCCTCATTGACTGACATCTGTCGACTGGTTGTATGTGTATGAAAAGAGAGATATTGATCTTGACACTTCATTAACTACCTCTCTCTTTTCATACACATACAACCAGTCGACAGATGACAGACAATGATGGAAATTATATTTTCAAATATGTTTTCTTTCCTCACTTGTCTGTTTAAAAAAAAAATGTATTTATTCAATATTTGTAAATGTAAATATTGAATGTATGCCACAATGGGGGACTATTCATTTTCTTTCCTCTATCTACTTTAAGTTTACACCAGAGTCTACCCGAACCCACTTATCTATGCATACTTCATATCAGGACCACATGATTAGCATATGGGCCTAATTATTGATGTTATCATTGCAATTACTATTTTAGTAGAATAATGAATGACAGGTTATCACTACAATTAATGAATATGGTTTTAATATTACTATAAAATGTTTTTAGGTTTCTGCAAACAACTAAAATTATGGAAAATTAGATATGCTTAAGTCTCACCTTAAAACTCATCTGTATACTCTAGCCTTTAAATAAACCTCCTTTTTAGACCAGTTGATCTGCCGCTTCTTTTCTTTCTCCTATGTCCCCCCCCTCCCTTGTGGAGGGGGTCCGGTCCGATGACCATGGATGAAGTACTGGCTGTCCAGAGTCGAGACCCAGGATGGACCGCTCGTCGGGACCCAGGAGGGACCGCTCGCCTGTATCGGTTGGGGACATCTCTACGCTGCTGATCCGCCTCCGCTTGAGATGGTCTCCTGTGGACGGGACTCTCGCTGCTGTCTTGGATCCGCTTGAACTGAACTCTCGCGGCTGTGTTGGAGCCACTATGGATTGAACTTTCACAGTATCATGTTAGACCCGCTCGACATCCATTGCTTTCGGTCCCCTAGAGGGGGGGGGTTGCCCACATCTCAGGTCCTCTCCAAGGTTTCTCATTGTCAGCATTGTCACTGGCGTCCCACTGGATGTGAATTCTCCCTGCCCACTGGGTGTGAGTTTTCCTTGCCCTTTTGTGAGTTCTTCCGAGGATGTTGTAGTCGTAATGATTTGTGCAGTCCTTTGAGACATTTGTGATTTGGGGCTATATAAATAAACATTGATTCATTGATTGATTGATATCAGCCCAGATCAGTATAGATGGCAGAGTTAAAAATTGGTATTTAAAAAACAACAAAAAAAGCTAGCTCCATACATTAGGCAAATTAAATCTGAAAGATAATAGTGTAAGACTTACTTGTTCAGCCACGATAGCCCCATGAAAACGTGACAATTAGAACAAATCGAATTGTTTGGAAATTAGTTGAAAATTGAGCAAGTTATAAATAAATGATAAACGGGTTGTACTTGTATAGCGCTTTTCTACCTTCAAGGTACTCAAAGCGCTTTGACACTACTTCCACATTTACCCATTCACACACACATTCACACACTGATGGAGGGAGCTGCCATGCAAGGCGCCAACCAGCACCCATCAGGAGCAAGGGTGAAGTGTCTTGCTCAGGACACAACGGACGTGACGAGGTTGGTTCTAGGTGGGATTTGAACCAGTGACCCTCGGGTTGCGCACGGCCACTCTCCCACTGCGCCACACCGTTATGGTTATTTAAATAGTACATGTTCCTTGACAACTATGTACTGGGCACAAAGACACCACACGCGCGGAAAAGGATGTCGTGCGCTCGCACGAAGTGGAGAATCAGCGCGCGATAACAGTTTTTATGTGCTTGGATTTTTGGCACTAATGTGACGCCATACTTTCTCCTCTGCCCAGCTCCAGACACTCTCAGGCACATCCTGTCTGGTTGTAAAAGTTTTACACCTGCAGGCATAATCAAGTCTTTAAGAGCCTGGCTGCAGCACTTGAGACCAAGATAAATGCAACCAACTCCTTACCCCTAAGACCGAGCAATCCAGTAAATACAACATTCCTTCGAGAGGGACGGGAAAAGCCCAACAATTTTACTACAAAGCCAGAAATTGGGCACCTATCCATGGCCCCGGACTGGAAGATGCTCGTAGATGTTGGCCAGCAACTCATATTTCTACATGAGATTCCTTCCACCAGCTTTAGGCCAAAAATGGTACTCTGGTCCCATTCACGAAGATCTGCGTATATCATAGAACTCACAGTCCAATGGGAGAACTCTTTTGAGGAGGCCTATGAACGGAAGAAACTGCGATACACAGAGCTGGCAGCAGACCCAAGTCAAAATGGCTGGAATGCGAAGGTTTGTCCAGTTTCCACTCTTAACATCAAGGCAAATCTCATGTGAGTGCACACCATCTATTGGCACAATGGACAGTCTTAACATCACGTCCCGTATTTTATGATTCTTTACTTTATTACAAGTTGTAAATTTAGTCAGTGACACTCCATTTGTGTAGTAATTACTGTAATAACTCAATCCGAGTGAACAGAACACTAATGCTAACAACCTAATGCTAAAGCCAATGTGTTTGTGTAGCAGCAATTCAAGCGGTAGGCGAAGTACACCCTGGACAACTCGCCACCTCATCGCAGGGCTAACACAGACAGACAAACAACATTCACACTCACAATCACACACTAGGGCCAATTTAGTGTTGCCAATCAACCTATTCCCAGGTCCATGTCTTTAGAGGTGGGAGGAAGCCGGAGTACGCGGAGGGAACCCACGCAGTCATAAACATGCAAACTCCACACAGAAAGACTCCAGGTCCGGGGATCGAACCCAGAACCTTCGTATTGTGAGGCACATGCACAAACCCCTGGATTACCGTGCTGCCCTCATATAGGTACCTTTACCTTTACACTCTTTTCACCCATTATATTTACTTTGAGTGTTTTCTATTGTAGATTACATTACTCACAAGTAGCACAAAAGATCCTTGAAGCGTCATTGCTACGGTCATTACCTAGCCATTACAACACAACCACTTTGTGGAAATAAAAAAAAAGAGCTATACGAATCTATCCATCCATCCATTGCCTACCGCTTTTTTCCTTACAGGGCGGCGGGGGGTGCTGGAGCCTATCTCAGCTGCAGACGGGCAGAAGGCAGTGTACACCCTGGACAAGTCGCCACCTCATCTCAGGGCCAACACAGATAGACATCTCCCATGACTGTGTGGGTACCCTCCGGGTACTCCGGCTTCCTCCCACCCCCAAAGACATGCACCTGGGGATAGGTTTATTGGCAACACTAAAATGGCCCAAGTGAATGAATGTCTGAATGTTGTAATCCACTATTATTATCATTATAAATACTTCATCACATCCTGGGTCAGTCCTCTAAATTAGAACTAGGCCTCCATGTGCTGAAACACAGGGAGTAAAGTAATCAAATATTATGCTGTTGATACCATATCGTGTGTGCAGTGTCATTCCCCAGTGCTAAGGCCAGTCTTTCTAAAACAGTGGGGTGAGCCCCCCGGGGGAGTACGGTGCAATGTCATCGACAAAATATACTATTCTAATTAATGGTGGAAAGTGGGGGCGGGGGCGCAAAATATTTATTCTTTTTAGGGGAGGCGTAACAGAAAATAAATGGGGAGGACTGGCTTAGGCCAACGGTTCACGTTGGTCATGTCATGTCGAAGATGAAGTGCATTAACAGAGTTGAAATTTAGCATTGCCTGGATAGCTGCTGGTTGATGGCTGAGCAGTCTTGTTAGCATTGGTATTTTGAGGAACTTACATCAAAGGCTCACCATTGTGGAGATGTGCTATTGATAAGGCAGGAGTTGAAGATGAAGTACATCAAAAAAGCTGTTCTGCCAAAAGTTGGTCAACTTGATCAGCCCAATAAAGAAAGCAACAAGATTAGCTGCCGTGTTATTGGCATCGTCACCCATAACCCGGTGTTGAATGTTTTTAGCGTTCGCCACAATATAAGAGAAAATAAGTAAAATACTGTATTGTAATACATATGAGACATAAATAAGACTTGATTCAAGCAAAAAATATGTACATTATCCTTTAAAAATGAAAAACAAAGTGCATTGTGGCGAGGGATGTCTTGATGATGTAATTACAAAAACATTCTCCCATAAAAACAGCGAATAAAATTGTAATTGTTGGAGAGTAAGATGTGCCTACTTTCTTGTTTGATGCGTCATGGTCACCATTGTGTCCAGCAGCTTCTATGACGAAGGAAATATTCTCACAGTCTTGACCACAAACGACAGAGGCTCCCGGTAACGCAGTCCATTTGATGAGGTCATCGCATACCTAGTAGTAGTACACAACACAGAACCAGCATGAATTGGAACTTCATTTTAAAACGCTCTCTACCTCTAACAACCAAAAAGCTGTGATAAGTGTGATGCTGTGCTCCAAAGTTGGACTATTTACAGAGCTTGTGTGAGCTTATGACTTTACACATTGCTCCACGCACATACATACATACATATCCATTTTCTACCACGTGTCCCTTTTGGGGCCGTGGGGGGACACACATCTATCTATCTATCTATCTATCTATCTATCTATCTATCCATCTATATATCTATATATCTATATATATATATATATATATATATATATATATATATATATATAAAAGTGTGTGTTTATATATATATATATATATATATATATATTCCTACAATGTGAATTCCTGGATTTTTTTTTCACAATCTGTCTCGCACAGTTGAAGTGTACCTATGATGAAAATTACAGACCTCTGTCATCATTTTAAGTGGGAGAACTTGCACAATCGGCGGCTGACTAAATACTTTTTTGCCCCACTGTACATACATACACATATATATTGCATTCTACTGCAGTTGTTTAATTGAGTTTCCAACCCCCTGACACTGTATTGTACTGTTGTTGTTCATATGTTTGTTCGTAAATATTGAACATTATAAATAAGGATTTATAAAGAAAAACAACAACAAAAAATACAGAAACAGCATGGAAGATTCCACTTGTATGAGGTCCAAACAATCCCTAATGTCAAGGAACTGGTACTGAAAATAAGTTTTACCTATCTGGTAATGCTCACCTGTATATTTTGTTTCCTAATGTGTGTCTAAAACAAATATACCAATCCATAACATAGACAACATGGGGGACATTTTACATGTATAATAAATCCTATTAGGAGCTGAAGATAATTGAGGAGCTTCCCTGAATGGAAATAAAGATCAGTTTGAGAAGCCTACCTGAAGTTCAGTTAGAGTGACTGCTTTGTCTCCCAGTTGCAGAAATATGTTGTCCCCGGGAGACAGAGGACTTAGTCGGCGTGGAGGCACAGAGTTGGGCGAAGCTGAGCAAATGAAGCTCAAGCCTGTGTCGCTCTTCGCTGCTGACAGTCTGCTGCGAATCAGCACTGAATAGCATTTGTGGAAGCGCACCCACAAATACATGTAACACAATGTTATAAACATCATAAGAGCCTACTCCAAAAGTTCCATGGTTTAGTTAAGCGCCACGGCACCAAACTAAACACTTAAAAGGCAAACAGCGCATTTTGAGACCGGTTTCACTTCATTTTCTTCATCGCCGATGTTAAAAGGCGGTTGGTGCGCATTACCGCCACCTCCGGTAAGGAGGGTGGACCGGGATTAAACCTCAATTTACTGGTTGTCTAAAGCAGTGGGGGCTTCACGGTGGTACAGGGGTTAGTGCATGTGCTTCACAATACGAAGGTCTTGAGTTCAATCCCAGGCTCGGGATTTTTCTGTGTGGAGTTTGCATGTTCTCCCCGTGAATGCGTGGGTTCCCTCCGGGTACTCCAGCTTCCTCCCACTTCCAAAGACATGCACCTGGGGATAGGTTGATTGCCAACACTAAATTGGCCCTAGTGTGTGAATGTGAGTGTGAATGTTGTCAGTCTATCTGTGTTGGCCCTGTGATGAGGTGGCGACTTGTCCAGGGTGTACCCCGCCTTTCGCCCGATTGTAGCTGAGATAGGCGCCAGCGCCCCCCGTGACCCAAAAAGGGAATAAGCGGTAGAAAATGGATGGATGTCTAATGCAGTGGTTCTCAACCTTTTTTCAGTGATGTACCCCCTGTGAACATTTTTTTTTATTCAAGTACCCCCTAATCAGAGCAAAGCATTTTTAGTTGAAAAAAAAGAGATAAAGAAGTCAAATACAGCACTATGTCATCAGTTTCGGATTTATTAAATTGCATTACAGTGCAAAATATTGCTAATTTGTAGTAGTCTTTCTTGCACTATTTGGAAAAAAAATATATAAAAATAACTAAAAACTTGTTGAAAAATAAACAAGTGATTCAATTATAAATAAAGATTTATACACATAGAAGAAATCATAAACTTAAAGTGCCCTCTTTGGGTATTGTAATAGAGATCCTTCTGGATTCATGAACTTAATTCTAAAAATGTATTCACAAAAAAATAATTCTTTAACATCAATATTTATGGAACATGTCCACAAAAAATCTAGCTGTCAACACTGAATATTGCATTGTCGCATTTCTTTTCACAGTTTTTGAACTTACATTCATATTTTGTCAAAGTATTTACCCAATAAATACATAAAGGATTTTTGAATTGTTATTTTTAGAATATTTAAAAAAAATCTCACGTACCCCTTGACATACCTTCAAGTACCCCCAGGGGTACGCGTACCGCCATTTGAGAACCACTGTAATAGAGATCCATCTGGATTCATGAACTCAATTCTAAACATTTCTTCACAAAAAAGAATTATTTAACATCAATATTTATGGAACATGTCAACAAAAAAATCTGGCTGTCAACACTGAATTTTGCATTGTTGCATTTCTTTTCACAGTTTTTGAACTTAGAAAATGGATGGATGGGATGAACTTACATTCATATTTTGTTGAAGTATTATTCAATATTTATAAAGGATTTTTGAATTGTTGCTATTTTTAGAATATTTAAAAAAAAATCTCACGTACCCCTTGGCATACCTTCAAGTGCCCCCAGGGGTACGCGTACCCCCATTTGAGAACCACTGGTCTAATGCAGTGTTTTTCAACCTTTTTTGAGCCAAGGCACATTTTTTTGTGTTGAAATAATTCGGAGGCACACCACCAGCAGAAATAGTTATAAAACGAAACTCAGTTGACAGTAAAAAGTTGTTGTCGCAATTGTTGGATGACTGTAAACCATAACCAACCATGCATCAATATAGCTCTTGTCTCAAAGTAGGTGTACTGTCACCACCTGTCACATCACGCCGTGACTTATTTTGACTTTTTTGCTGTTTTCCTGTGTGTAGTGTTTTACTTTTTGTCTTGCGCTCCTATTTTAGTGGCTTTTTCTCTTTTTTTGGTATTTTCCTGTAGCAGTTTCATGTCTTCCTTTAGCAATATTTCCCGCATCTACTTTATTTTAGCAATTAAGAATATTTTATTGTTTGTATCCTTCTTTGTGGGGACATTGTTCATTGCCATGTCATGTTCGGATATACATTGTGGACGCCATCTTTGCTCCACAGTAAGTCTTTGATGTCGTCCAGCATTCTGTTTTTGTTTACTTTGTAACCAGTTCATTCTTAGTTACATTCTTCATAGCCTTCCCTAAGCTTCAATGCCTTTTCTTAGGGACACTCGCCTTTTGCTTATTTTTGGTTTAAGCATAAGACACCTTTTTACCTACACGCTGCCTCTCGCTGTTTCCGACATCTACAAAGAAATTATCTACCTGCTGCCACCTACTGATACACAGTTACTCTCCCGAGCTCTAGACAGCACCGACCACTCAACAACAACACATCATTTGCAAACTATAATTACTGGTTTGCAAAAAATATTTTTAACCCAAATAGGTGAAATTAGTGTGCCGCGGCACAGTGGTTGAAACACTGGTCTAATGGGGGCACAGCCCTTATCTCACACCTTCTGTAAACTCTCATAGTGTGTCTTTATTCCCAAACACGGTCCGTGTACCTTCCGTTCATTCTATTTCCAATTCTGAAACGCAAATTAAAAAATAAAATTAGGGCCGTGTTTCAAATTTTGATCATATATGGCAGATTTTAAAACAAAGAAAAAAGGAAAAAGAAAAAAAAAAGGAATTTGTTCTGTTTTCCTTTTATGGATTTTTTTCCCCAGATAAACATACACATCTAAAAACATGTTCTTCCAAAATGCAAAACTGCGTGTTTATCTGTGTGATGACAAATTGAACCAGAAGCAGTATTTTAGCATTGACCCTTGGTCTGTGTACTTTCCGTTCATTTTATTTCGAATTTTTAAATGCATATCAAAAAACTAATTTCGTAACATTTTTTCTATTTTTATTTCTGAAACAAAAGTTGGACAACTATTTAAATTTCATTTTTTTTAAACGACAATACGAATCCTGCTGAACAAAGGTATTTTAATTTTCCTGAAGGAAATCTCCTGAAGGAATCAATAAATTACTATCTATCTATCTATCTATCTATCTATCTATCTATCTATCTATCTATCTATCTATCTATCTATCTATCTATCTATCTATCTATCTATCTATCTATCTATCTATCTATCTATCCATCTATCTATCCATCATCTATCTATATATCTATCTATCAATCTACCCATCTATCTATCTATCTATCTATCCATCTATCTATCTATCTATCTATCTATCTATCTATCTATCTATCTATCTATCTATCTATCTATCTATCTATCTATCTATCTATCTATCTATCTATCTATCTATCTATCTATCCATCTATCTATCTATCTATCTATCTATCTATCTATCTATCTATCTATCTATCTATCTATCTATCTATCTATCTATCTATCCATCCATCTATCTATCTATCTATCTATCTATCTATCTATCTATCTATCTATCTATCCATCTATCTATCTATCTATCTATCTATCTATCTATCCATCTATCTATCTATCTATCTACTGTTATGCTAAAACATGGTAAACGCAAAGGAAAAACCAAAATACTGCTTCTGGTTCAATTTGTCATCACACAGATAAACACGCATTTGTACATTTTGGATGAACATTTTTTTCGATTTTTTTTTTGTTTGTTTGTTTGTCGGGAAACATTTCAATCCATCAAAGGAAAACATGACAAAACCCAATTTTATGGCACTATTTTAATGAAAATCAACCATTTTTTTGTTTGTTTTAAAATCTGCCATGTATAATAAAAATCGAAAAATGGCCCAGCTATTATTTTTTCTTAATTGTGAAGTGAAGTGAATTGTATTTATATAGCGCTTTTCTCTAGTGACTCAAAGCGCTTTACATAGTGAAACCCAATATCTAAGTTACATTTAAACCAGTGTGGGTGGCACTGGGAGCACGTGGGTAAAGTGTCTTGCCCAAGGACACAACGACAGAATTGGAAATACAATGAACGGAAAATGTAAACCTTCCCGTTCCAATGTTTTCCTTAATTTCAATGTGTATGGAAAAAGGTCCGTGAATGTTTTTGTTTTCAATTTTCTAAAAGTAAAAAACAAAAAAACAACTGTTTTTATTTTTATTTTATTTTGTTTTAAAAGAAAAAAATTAAAATTGAAAAACAAAGTATTTTGGGTGGGGGGTTTTGAAAAGAAACGTGAAATCCCAAGTAACAAAAGACCAAACCGGATGTTTTTTTATAGTCTGACACCGGAAGTCCTAAT
This sequence comes from Nerophis ophidion, assembly GCF_033978795.1. NCBI lineage: Eukaryota > Metazoa > Chordata > Actinopteri > Syngnathiformes > Syngnathidae > Nerophis > Nerophis ophidion. Next base: position 42,810,674 of record NC_084614.1, read on the forward strand.
TTTCAAAGGCAAAGCGGGAATGCTAAAGTAGCCGTGTGTCTGGCTGGCGGAATTGTATTTGGAGCCCCACAAAACGAGGTCTGACGTCTGCTTATCCATATATCTATGTGCACATATAATACAAAAGTGGAGGCAGAAAGGTATTCGATCGCGCATCATAGCAAAGATTTAAAACCGCAACTTCCGGTTCCGGTGTCGGAATACGACAACACCATCAACTTTGGTCTGCTTTTCCTTTTTAGGTTCTGTTAATATGTGCGTGTAGATATTTCTGTAAAAGTCATGGAACTTTGTGCCATGTCTAAAGTATTTTCTTCATGTTAGCCAGCTGCCAGAGTAATTAGCTGATGTTTTAAACACAATCAGATGAGGTGGAGACTTGTCCAGGGGGTACACCATCTTCCGCTCGATTGTAGCTGAGATAGGCACCAGCGCCCCCCACGACCCCAAAAAGGGAATAAGCGGTAGGAAATGGAGGGATGAATGGAACCAGGATTCCTCCAAAGACGCGCCATTCATAACAACATAAGACTTTCATGGACATTATTGAATACAGGGATTTTCCAGCAAACCCCGCGACTCCAAAAAGGACAAGCGGTAGGAAATGAATGGATTTAATTACACGCACATCTGCTCTTTTTGAACTTTTATACATTGCTTGCATAAAAGTTTATTTTCTAGAGCTTGAACACACTGGATTTAATTTGTATTAAGTTTCGGGAGATAATTAGAGGACTTTATGATAATAATAATAGTTGTGTCTTACCAGTAAGTTTTCAAATCAAGGTGGGCATTCCCCAAGGATGTCTGTTATCACAGGAAATAATACTCAATTAGCAGATGAAACAACTCTTTTTTTTTTTTTAAAGGAAGAACACTTTCCAACTATTTTTGAAAATATTTAAGAATTATTTAATGAATACAGGACTTTGTTTAGACTTCAAAATGTGAAATTTTTCCTATCCAAGAATGTGTAAATAATATTTTTTGCTATGTCCTTTGAAGTCTGAATTGAAATATTTAGGTATTAACCTATCAAAAAATAAATGAATTAACTCTGAGAAAAGAAACATAGAAATAAAATTGAAGAATGCCAAAGTAAACTAAATGTATGCAGGTAACAAAGAGATTTGTAAATACATGGACGTATTTACTTAACCAAAAATATGGATAAGTATTGTTTGTGGTTTAAAAGTAAGTTTCTTTCACCTTGACTGGTAATGGAAGATATACATATAATGGTAGTTTTAAAATTGTGTCTTCATCAAATTTACTAAATATGTCTTTATTGTTTTGTGTGCCTGGATTGAAATGTACTGTAAAACTTGATCTAACACAATAGTGCATTAATGAAATGTGTAAGATTAGTTATGGAAGTTATATATTTATTTTTAAGCAGAAATAAGATTTGTTTTGGCGACGCTTTGTGCAATTGTTCAAATTCAGAAAGCGGTGGATGGAAGTTAAATGTGTTTTTCATAATTAAGCAAGTTGCTTTGTGCATCCACAATATCTACAACCCAACAAATACCCTTGTTGGGTTGTGCATCCTGATTCTTTAAAAGGTAGAGATAATTACTATGGTACCGCGGGCCTGTGACGCTGGCTAACATGTCAAGAAAATACTGTAGACATGGCACAAAGTTCCTAGACTTCTACAAAAAATATTTGCACACATATCAACAGAAAATTAAACTGAAAAGGAAACCAAAATTGATGTGTTTTCATATTTACCGAAACCGGAACTGGAAAATGGAATTTTGAAGAGAGGAACACGGACTGGCCTGTTAAAAAATGTGTGTTATGATGTGATACTGAATCATAGTACTCTTTTTACCTCCACTTTCATATTATATGTGCAGTGCACATATACAGAATCATATATGGAAACGTTAGACCTCGTCTAAAATATTTTCTGTGTTGTGCTCCAAAGACATTTTAGTTTACTTGGGGAAAAAAAAACTTCCGGTGTCAGACTAAGAAAAAACATTTCTTTTGGTGTGTTTTTTTATTTTGGTTTATTGTGGATATTAGTTTTTCTTTTCAAAACCAAAGAAGAAAAATGCTTGGTTTTTCAATTTTCTTTTTTCTATTTTAAAACGAAATTAAAATAAACCAGTTGTTTTTTGTTTTCCATATCTCTTTATGAAAATAAAATCTAATCACCTAAACATTTCGTCATATCCACTTTTCTTCTTCGTGGCTTAATTTACTCGATTGTCAACCAGCTTGAGTAGAATTAAAACAAGAGAGTAGAGTTTTACCAGAAAAGGCCAGATTGCAGTTCTGTTCTTGGGTGTTCCAGTCGTTCAAATAGAGAGATAGGTAAGCGCTTTCATTGAGTCCAGAAAGAAGTGGTTCATAATGATAATAAAGTCAGGGACAAAATGAAAGTGAGTCGAAGGAAATGGCTCTTAAAAATATCACGTTCATCATCTTGTGGAATAATGTCGGCACGCTTGTGTCTGCAGCCATCACTTTGTAAAATGTTTGTTTGAACATTTAATTTGTTTGATAAACTTTCTGTGATTAAACCAAGTTTATTTTCTACTATGTTAGTAGTGTTTGATAACATAACTAAACGTGAGAAAAGGACAAGAGATCACATTAGTTTGTTTTGTAGTTGCTATGCCTAAAAATAAATTGGACGACCTGGTTGTGCAAAAAACTAACATTATGTTAAGTCCTACTAATACATATTTTAAATGTTGGTACTCTTTCCATCCATTTACTACCGCGTTTTCCCTTTTGGGGTCGCGGGGGGCGCTGGTGCATATCTCAGCTACAATCGTTGTCCATTTTCAAAACAGAAACTAAAAGCTTAGTTGTTATTGTGCAGGAAAGCCAAGTGCTTTATTTGAAACAGATGACCACATTATAGCGTGTTTGGTGGTATTTGTTAGCACCAATAAAATATCCTTCAAAGTTTTAATAAACAAGATAATTAAATATCTCGTAGACTCAACAGCATATACTGAATCTTGATATTGCTAGCAAACATTTCTGAAAAACAGAGACATCCAAAGCCAAATAATGACACAAAATATGAACTTCACACCCTAAAAACAACTGCAGACATGAATTGTAAATGACAGACTAATATTTTTGGGAGGAAATAAAATGCAAAAATATTTACAAAAGTACCTTTATTCACTTAGCATGTTACAAAATGAAAGATCCTTTAGTACGTAATGAGTGATACATACAGTGGAAGCAGCCACCACAGTTTACATACTTCACATAAATATCATAATTAGTTATTTTTTTGGTCGCTCTGTGTATTTTTTTTTTATTTGTTGCGCTGTCGGGTGCGTTTTGGACGGACTGCTTAGGTCACTAAACACTGCATGAATGCAGCAGCAGACTGCATCAAATACAGCCACAAAATATACCTTCATGAAATAAAAGCTTGTTTTATTGTGAGTTGATAAGCTGGAGTATGTTTAGAACTATATATACCCATATTATATATATAAGTAATATATAACAGTAATATAATACAATATATATAGTAACTATATAAGTAAACATTGATTGATATTATTTTGGTTTATTTTGTCAGAAAAACTAACGTCAAAAGGACAGAAAATTGCATGCACAGCCTCAAACGTCCTTGGTAAAACAAATGGCGCCGGTTGTTTAGTTGGCCATTCTCTCTTAATACACGACTCTATACACACCATGCTGCTATTGTGAAACACTTTCCTGCGCAAATGTCGTAATTCATTGATAGACACCTTATGTTACGTGTTACATGCTATTGATATGAAAATAATCTCCCTAAAATATTCTTAAGCCCCCCCTAAATAATTTGGTGTACATTTTTCTACAAAAAAGTGCAGACAAATTCAATATAAAAATGGAGCAATATCATCTTAAATAATAATATAACCTGTCATTATTCACCAGAATCAAAAATTGTGGTTTCCTAAGGCAGTGGTTCTCAACCTTTTTTCAGTTATGTACCCCCTGTGAACATGTTTTTAATTCAAGTACCCCCTAATCAGAGCAAAGCATTTTTGATTGAAAAAAAGAGATAAAGCAGTAAAATAAAGCACTATGTCATCAGTTTCTGATTTATTAAATTGTATTAAAGTGCAAAATATTGCAAATTTTTAGTGGTATTTCTTGAACTATTTGGAAAAAAAAGATATAAGAATAACTAAAAACTTGTATAACAATAAACAAGTGATTCAATTATAAATAAAGATTTCTACACATAGAAGTAATCATCAACTTAAAGTGCCATCTTTGGGGATTGTAATAGAGATCCATCTGGATTCATGAACTTAATTCTAAACATTTCTTCACAAAAAAAGAAATCTTTAACATCAATATTTATGGAACATGTCCACAAAAAATCTAGATGTCAACACTGAATATCGAATTGTTGCATTTCTTTTCACAGTTTATGAACTTACGTTCATACTTTGTTGAAGTATTATACAATTAATATATTTATAAAGGATTTTTGAATTGTTGCTATTTTTAGAATATGTTTAAAAAATCTCACGTACCCCTTTGCATACCTTCAAGTACCCCCAGGGGTACTTGAGAAACCACTGTCCTAAGGTCCTCTGCGCACAGCAAATCTATGCCGCACACAAAATCAAATTCAATCTGAATTTAATAAACACATCATTTGTTCTGTAGGATTTTGACAGGTTTCTATGGATAAAACAATATTCGTCAACACTGTTCAATTGTTCTAACGTCTGTCACCTTATTGAGCAAAACGGTTTATTGTTGCGTTTGAGTTGAGTTGAGTTTGAGTTTATTTCGTACATGCATGCATACAACATGATACATCACAATTTCCAGTTTTTCTATATTCAACATGTTTGAAAAGGAATAGGAAGAATCATTGGTGTTGGCCGTAAACCACTCCAAACACATTTGTGAAAAACTTCCACCGAGCAAAAGTGGTCGTTTTCTGCCGTACAAATCAGGCCAAAACCGACTCTTTGTCCGTCATATCAACAACAGCTGCTTTCTCTAACTACCGCATTTTTTGGAGTATAAGTCGCTCCGGAGTATTAGTCGCACCTGACGAAAATGCAAAATAAAGAAGGAAAAAAACATATATAAGTCACATTTTTGGGGGAAATTTACCCAACACCAAGAATAGACATTTGAAAGGCAATTTAAAATAAATAAAGAATAGTGTACAACAAGCTGAATAAGTGTACGTTATATGATGCATAAATAACTAACCGAGAATGTGCCTGGTATGTTAACATAAATGGTAAATGGTAACTGGTTGTACTTGTATAGCGTTTTTCTACCCCTTTTTTTTAAGGAGCCCAACGCGCTTTGACAGTATTTCCACATTCACCCATTCACACACTGATGGTGGGAGCTGCCATGCAGAGTGCTAACCAGGACCCATCAGGAGCAAGGGTGAAGTGTCTTGCTCAAGGACACAACGGACGTGACTAGGATGGTCGAAGGTGGGGATTGAACCAATAACCCTCAGATTGCTGGCACGGCCACACTCACAACTTCGCCACGCCGTCCCCATGTAACATATTATGGTAAGAGTCATTCAAATAACTATAACATATAGAACATGCTATATATTTACCAATCTGTCACTCCTAATCGCTAAATCCCATGAAATCTTATACGTCTAGTCTCTTACGTGAATGAGCTAAACAATATTATTTGATATTTTACGGTAATGTGTTAATAATTTCACACATAAATCGCTCCTGAGTATAAGTCGCACTCCTGGCCAAACTATGAAAAAAACTGCGACTTATAGTCCGAAAAATACAGTACTGTCATCTGATTATGTAACTAATGAGGTCAGGTTTGGACAGGTGTACTGCTGGTGAGGCCACAGCGTCAATGTTGATGTTGCTCATGCGCCCACATGACTGAAAATCGGAAAAAGGTTCTTTCCACCAGAACCTCCTCTGTTTTCAGGTCAACTCTGTAAGGAGCAGAAATGTGTTGAATTTCAAATTTTGCACTATTGAGAATGTTACCGTGAATTCCTTAGGATCAATGCATGTGTTAGTACAATACACTGTAAAAAAAACCCAACGATTTTTATAGTAAATTACTCTAAATTTGTACTGTAATTTTTCAATTTTTTTTAAATAGTGAAGAACTGCAGACATTATTTGTAAATAAACAATCCGCCTGTTATTTTAAGTAATATGCCAGTAATGACAAACTATGTTTATTTCTATTTTTTTTTTACAGAAAAATATCAAATTAATTAACGTATTTCCTTGAATTGCCGGCGGCAATTAATTAATTTAAAACCTCTTCTCACTCCTGCGCTTACCAAAGGCATGCGGTAAAAGTAAGCATGCGCTAATTATTTTAAAACCTCTTATCACTCCAGCACTTACCAAAGGTATGCAGTAAAAATTTGAGTGTGATATAAGCTTGGACTTTAAATCCTACTGAATAGCTCTTAATCTTCTTCCCTTTATGCGATTCCAAATTACCATTATTGAAATCAGCCTCCTCCATTTTGAAAATGATGACAGGGGAAGTGTCACTCGTGACGTCACGAGTTTGACCAGGCGGTAATACTAAGCATGCGCTAATTATTTTGGGAAGTGAGTTTGACCCGGCAGTAATTCAAGGCAGGCGCATACTATATGCCCTGCGGCAATTCAAGGAAATACGGTATACATAGGATTTTCTGTTTTCTTAAATAACTTTCAAATTCATGTAAAATTAAAGTAATTATCTTTCATTAAATATGTAGCGTGTTATATAAAATCTATGTCATATTAACAATCTAACAGTTGTATATGTAATTTTATGTGATATGTAGCCTGTTATATAAAGGTTTATGGTCATACTAACAATTGAACATTTTTCTCTGTAATATGATGGTAATTATCTTCAATTAAATATGTAGTTTGTTATATTAAAGTGTACATCCATACTGGGAGTTTGCATGTCCTTCCCGTGAATGCGTGGGCTCCCTCCGGGTACTCCGGCTTCCTCCCACTTCCAAAGACATGCACCTGGGGATAGGTTGATTGGCAACACTAAATTGGCCCTAGTGTGTGAATGTTGTCAGTCTATCTGTGTTGGCCCTGCGATGAGGTGGCGACTTGTCCAGGGTGTACCCCGCCTTCCGCCCGATTGTAGCTGAGATAGGCGCCAGCGCCCCCCGCGACCCCAAAAGGGAATAAGCGGTAGAAAATGGATGGATGGACATCCATACTGCCCAGCACAGTGGAGCTTAATTGACTTTTGCTATAGAACACCAAAATTGGCATGTCCAGGTGCCCCCCTCCACCCACCGCCCCCCAACTCAGCTTGGAGTCCTGTATTTTATTTCGGTAAAATGTGGCAACCATAGATTTAACAAAATTGCATATTTAAAACACTGCATTAATTGTATGTACTGAAAGAAAAAAATGCTTGATTGGATGACCAATCAAGCTTAAAAAAGAACTCCTTGATTGCAGAAAGTGCAAAAAAGGTGGGATGGAGATTAATTTTACCCAGCAGTTAAGGTTGTGGTTTCTCTCAGCTCACTCCTGTTACTCAGACAGTGCCCTTTGTCTGGAAACAGGGTTTGGTCTGGGACCAATATTTGCATGCTGAGGGCCACTTGAATGCAAACCTGCCCAGATTTTCAGTAGCTTGCATGCAAAACCGGTAGAGGACCAGTTGGTACAAACAGAGCCAACACAGGTGCGCTGCGGTCTAAACAAAAAATCCTTAACCCCACCCCCTTTCTCCGGAACTGTTTACATTCCCAGAGAGTGCTGTGATTTTGATTGGATGCTGCACTTGCAGGTTGTCTAAGGTGGGAAACACACCTGAAGTTTCAGGATTAAAAATAAATAAATCAGGTCCTCGGAGTGAAGAAAAGTCTGAGACTATTTCAAACATGCCAAAATCTTTCCTGGTGAAGAAGAAACGAGGTACCTTGAGGGAATGGAGAGAGTCGCCGCCAACTGAGTGGGAAGAAACAAACACGGCTGGTAAGATTGTCACGTCTTCTAAACTGTAGAGCAGTGGTTCTCAAATGGGGGTATGTGTACCCCATTGGGTACTTGAAGGTATGCCAAAGGGTATGTGAGATTTATTTTGAATTTTTTTTAAATCGCAACAATTCAAAAATCCTTTATAAATATATTTATTGAATAATACTTCAACAAAATATGAATGTAGGTTCATAAACTGTGAAAAGAAATGCGGACATGTTTTGTGGACATGTTCCATAAATATTGATGTTAAAGATTTCTTTTTTTGTGAAGAAATGTTTAGAATTACAATCCCAAAGAGGGCACTTTAAGTTGATGATGACTTCTATAAGTAAAAATCTTTATTTAAAATTGAATCACTTGTTTATTTTTCAAAAAGTTTTTTGTTATTTTTATATATTTTTCTCAAGAAAGTCCGCTACAAATCAATCAATCAATCAATCAATCAATCAATCAATCAATCAATGTTTATTTATATAGCCCTAAATCACAAATGTTTCAAAGGACTGCACAAACCACTACGACTACGACATCCTCGGAAGAACCCACATAAGGGCAAGGAAAACTCACACCCAGTGGGACGCCGGTGACAATGATGACTATGAGAACCTTGGAGAGGACCCCCCCCCCCCCCCCCCCCCCCCCCCAAAAGCAATGGATGTCGAGCGGGTCTAACATGATACTGTGAAAGTTCAATCCATAGTGGATCCAACACAGCCGTGAGAGTTCAGTTCAAAGCGGATCCAAGACAGCAGCGAGAGTCCCATCCATTGCACTGTTATACAATTTAATAAATCCAAAACTGATGACATAGTGCTGTATTTTACTTCTTTATCTCCTTTTTTCAACCAAAAATGCTTTGCTCTGTTTAGGGGGTACTTGAATTAAAAAAATGTTCACAGGGGGTACATCACTGAAGAAAGGTTGAGAACCACTGGTGTAGACTATCGATTGATATAGGGGGTAGTATCAGCATTGGATGGATACTTTGTACTCTTCTTATTTTTTTGTTGTAGTTCAATGATATTGTACATGTACATAAAGTGGTGCCTAGTTTTATTTTAATATTGGTAATCCATTTCAAAAACCAAATTGCAGAGAAACTGACAAAATGTTTCCCATAAGAAATAATGTAAACCCATTTAAACTCCTAAAACATTATGTTGCATAATTGGGTCTGTCAAAAACAAATAAATAATATTTAATAGCGAATAATCAAACTTTTTCCATATTTAACTCGTAATTAAGATAGATAGATATACGATTTTGATCGTTAATAAATGATCTTGAGACGGATCATTTTGAAGTTTTTTTTTTGCAATTTGTTTGTTTAAACAGCTTAACACAAAATGGACACCAACACTCTTTTGCAGACACATATTTTAGGCATCCAGGAGAAGATAGAGGTGATGTGAATGCCCAGGAATCTAACCCTGACCACACACTCCACCATCTCTCCAAGTACACAGAGATAAGTGTGTTCAGTCGTTCTAGACCTCCTGGAGTCCATTATGACTTGACCTTGGTTTTGCTGGTGATTAGGACAAGGTCACGGCTCAAGTGCCACTGTGTTAGGTGCTGTACCTCCTCTCTGTAGTGGGTCTCATCATTATTGGATGTGAGTCCCACTATAGTGGTGTCGTCTGCAAATTTCCCAACCAGTGGATGGCAGAACAATTGTGCGTGTAGAGGGTGAAGAGTACAGGACAGTGCGTTCCTATTGTCATTCTTTACGTTTCCGTCTGGGAAGTATTGAGGGTAATCTTTTTGTTAGCACAATTGTTAATGATTACTTACAATTAAACTAAATACAAAAGCACAGATGCTGAGTCAGCAATGCATGCGATTCTTTGTTCGAGCGCATGATACCGCGGAATGATACGTGGGCATACGAACTAGTTTGTCACGCGCAATGTTTAGGCCTACATATACCAAGACTGTATGCCAAAATGTTGGCAAAGTTTTCGGCAAAAACTCGTCCGTACAAAAAGTGGGACCAGCTGAGGTACAACTTTAAGAGTATCAGTATCAATAGGCGAAATACTAGCCCTGGATGTACCGGTACTTGGTATCGGACTATAGGACAGGATACAACATTTTCACTTCAGATGTACCAATATTGGAGCATTAAGCATTAGTCAATAACAATATTGATTCAATCGGAATCACTAATCTTTTTTTTTTGTATTATATTTTATAATGATATTTATTTTCGATTTTATATCATTATCAGAAGTCTGATGATGATGGTTTAATACTTGTTTATATTGACAAATGTGGTGTTTTCAATTAAGGACACTTATGTATGGCTAGTTTGTGTGTTATAGTGTGTCTAGTTGTTGTGTAGCTGCTAGCTCTTAGTGGCCTATGGCCTCCCACGTTTCATTTTTGCATATGACTTCACTAAAAGTGAGTACTAGGTGTGTCGCAATAAAACACTAACTACATTACCTATTTATGATCAACTACATTATGTGGAATGGACTTATGCCATCTTTAAGTAGAAATGGAGTAGTAATTGGTTTTTGGCTACACCTACTCTAGTGGTAACAATAATTCATTAATTTCAGCTCATGACGCAGTGAGTTAAATAATGCCGACACTTTTTTTAATAGATACTTTCTTATACTCTTTTAAAATATACAACTGTAGTTATTTTACCCTTGTTTATATAGACATATTGTATGTGCTGTTTAGAGTGCAATATTGTTAAATTTGGGGCATTTTTTACATATGTCTAACTTGTGTGCTTAGTAGATGTTATGTTGCCTTGGAACCTATACCCTATCGTGTTCAGCTTTTGTAAATAATTTCACTAAAATACAGGAAAAACTTATATATGAGATTGTAAAAACAAGCTAACATTTGTTTTTTGTACACAAATTTATTTTATGTAAAATATATTTGTTTCATCCCCATAGAGAGTAGTAAGCAGCTATCTTGGAGTTTGGATGCTCAACAAAGTGCCACTGTGCTTCAGCAACAATCAGTCTTTGTGATCCCGATGACAATGCCAAGACTCTTGGCTGCATCTGGAAGAATGGTTGCAGACCAAATGCACGGCTGGTCCCCAAGAACGCTTCAAAACTCTTTCCCCCATCCCGCGGCTGAAAATCTCGCCAGCAGAGCAAAGGTGACTTGATGTTCTCATGAAATTCCCATTAAATTAGATATTAATACGGAGTTTGCTTTTATCAAACCAGCCCGGTTCCGGTAACTTTGTGTGCACGGTGTGCCACAAGATGTTTCCCCTGCAACGCATACTGACTCGCCACATGAAGTGCCATAGTTTGGTGAAGAGACACCTTTGTCCTTTTTGTGGGAAAGGATTTAATGATACTTTCGACCTGAAGAGACATATGCGAACACACACAGGTGAGGACTGCAACACAAAGCTGTTTGCATACACACTAAAAAATGCTGGGTCATTTTTAAGTTAAGTTAAAGTACCATTGATTGTCACACACACACTAGGTGTGGTGAAATGTGTCCTCTGCATTTGACCCATCCCCTTGATCACCCCCTGGGAAGTGAGGGGAGCAGTGGGCAGCAGCGGTGCCGCGACTGGGAATCATTTATGGTGATTTAACCCCCAATTCCAACCCCTGATGCTGAGTGCCAAGCAGGGAGGCAATGGGTCCCATTTTTTTATATGGTCTTTGGTATGACTCAGCCGGGGTTTGAACTCCCAACCAACCTATCTCAGGGCGGACACTCTAACCACTAGGCCACTGAATAGATAACCCAATTTATGTGTTGCGAGTGTCGGGTTAAATTTTGGAGTTATTTTAATGAAAAGCAATCCATTTTTGGGGTTATAAGGGTATTATTTGAACACAATTTCTGGGTTTTCCAAATTATTGACAATTTTTGTTTTTGTTTTTTCAACCCAAAAATTTGTTTGGGTAATAGGCTTTTTTTTTTAAAAAGGTACTTTTTTAAAGGGAATTTTATCAATGATTAATCTTATTAACATTACTTGCAATCACACATCTTATGTACATGAAAATATTTGAGCATGCTGTATAGAACTACTATGACTATACACGGAAATTCTTGTAAAAAAAATGTCACTCATATCTTCCATCCATCCATCCATCCATCTTCTTCCGCTCATCCGAGGTCGGGTCGCGGGGGCAGCAGCCTAAGCAGGGAAGCCCAGACTTCCCTCTCCCCAGCCACTTCGTCTAGCTCTTCCCGGGGGATCCCGAGGCGTTCCCAGGCCAGCCGGGAGACATAGTCTTCCCAACGTGTCCTGGGTCTTCCCCGAGGCCTCCTACCGGTTGGACGTGCCCTAAACACCTCCCTCGGGAGGCGTTCGGGTGGCATCCTGACCAGATGCCCGAACCACCTCATCTGGCTCCTCTCGATGTGGAGGAGCAGCGGCTTTACTTTGAGTTCCTCCCGGATGACAGAGCTTCTCACCCTATCTCTAAGGGAGAGCCCCGCCAAACGGCGGAGGAAACTCATTTCGGCCGCTTGTACCCGTGATCTTATCCTTTCGGTCATGACCCAAAGCTCATGACCATAGGTGAGGATGGGAACGTATATCGACCGGTAAATTGAGAGCTTTGCCTTCCGGCTCAGCTCCTTCTTCACCACAACAGATCGGTACAACGTCCGCATTACTGAAGACGCCGCACCGATCCGCCTGTCGATCTCACGATCCACTCTTCCCCCACTCGTGAACAAGACTCCTAGGTACTTGAACTCCTCCACTTGGGGCAGGGTCTCCTCCCCAACCCGGAGATGGCACTCCACCCTTTTCCGGGAGAGAACCATGGACTCGGATTTGGAGGTGCTGATTCTCATTCCGGCCGCTTCACACTCGGCTGCGAACCGATCCAGTGAGAGCTGAAGATCCCGGCCAGATGAAGCCAACAGGACCACATCGTCTGCAAAAAGCAGAGACCTAATCCCGCGGCCACCAAACCGGAACCCCTCAATGCCTTGACTGCGCCTAGAAATTCTGTCCATAAAAGTTATGAACAGAATCGGTGACAAAGGGCAACCTTGGCGGAGTCCAACCCTCACTGGAAACGTGTCCGACTTACTGCCAGCAATGCGGACCAAGCTCTGACACTGATCGTACAGGGATCGGACTGCCATAATAAGACAGTCCGATACCCCATACTCTCTGAGCACTCCCCACAGGACTTCCCGAGGGACACGGTCGAATGCCTTCTCCAAGTCCACAAAGCACATGTAGACTGGTTGGGCAAACTCCCATGCACCCTCAACAACCCTGCCGAGAGTATAGAGCTGGTCCACAGTTCCACGACCAGGACGAAAACCACACTGTTCCTCCTGAATCCGAGGTTCAACTATCCGGCGTAACCTCCTCTCCAGTACACCTGAATAAACCTTACCGGGAAGGCTGAGGAGTGTGATCCCACGATAGTTGGAACACACCCTCCGGTCCCCCTTCTTAAAGAGAGGGACCACCACCCCGGTCTGCCAATCCAGAGGTACCGCCCCCGATGTCCACGCGATGCTGCAGAGTCTTGTCAACCAAGACAGCCCCACAGCATCCAGAGCCTTAAGGAACTCCGGGCGGATCTCATCCACCCCTGGGGCCTTGCCACCGAGGAGCTTTTTAACTACCTCAGCAACCTCAGCCCCAGAAATAGGAGAGTCCACCACAGACTCCCCAGGCACTGCTTCCTCATAGGAAGACGTGTTGGTGGGATTGAGGAGGTCTTCAAAGTATTCCTTCCACCTATCCACAACATCCGCAGTTGAGGTCAGCAGAACACCATCCGCACCATACACGGTGTTGACAGTGCACTGCTTCCCCTTCCTGAGGCGGCGGATGGTGGTCCAGAATCGCTTCGAAGCCATCCGGAAGTCATTTTCCATGGCTTCCCCAAACTCTTCCCATGTCCGAGTTTTTGCCTCTGCGACCGCTGAAGCTGCACACCGCTTGGCCTGTCGGTACCTGTCCACTGCCTCTGGAGTCCTATGAGCCAAAAGAAGCCGGTAGGACTCCTTCTTCAGCTTGACGGCATCCCTCACCGCTGGTGTCCACCAGCGGGTTCTAGGATTACCGCCACGACAAGCACCAACTACCTTGCGGCCACAGCTCCGATCAGCCGCCTCGACAATAGAGGTGCGGAACATGGTCCACTCGGACTCAATGTCCAGCACCTCCCTCGTGACATGTTCAAAGTTCCTCCGGAGGTGGGAATTGAAACTTTCTCTGACAGGAGACTCTGCCAGACGTTCCCAGCAAACCCTCACAATGCGTTTGGGCCTGCCAGGTCTGTCCGGCATCCTCCCCCACCATCGCAGCCAACTCACCACCAGGTGGTGATCGGTAGAAAGCTCCGCCCCTCTCTTTACCCGAGTGTCCAAAACATGACGCCGCAAATCTGATGACACAACTACAAAGTCGATCATGGAACTGCGGCCTAGGGTGTCCTGGTGCCAAGTGCACATATGGACACCCTTATGTTTGAACATGGTGTTTGTAATGGACAAACTGTGACGAGCACAGAAGTCCAATAACAAAACACCACTCGGGTTCAGATCCGGGCGACCATTCTTCCCAATCACGCCTCTCCAGGTTTCACTGTCGTTACCAACATGAGCGTTGAAGTCCCCCAGTAGGACAAGGGAATCACCCGGGGGAGCACTCTCCAGTACTCCCTCGAGTGTACCCAAAAAGGGTGGGTACTCTGAACTGTTGTTTGGTGCGTAAGCACAAACAACAGTCAGGACCCGTCCCCCCACCCGAAGGCGGAGGGAGGCTACCCTTTCGTCCACTGGGTTGAACTCCAACGTGCAGGCTTTAAGCCGGGGGGCAACCAGAATTGCCACCCCAGCCCGTCGCCTCTCACTGACAGCCACGCCAGAGTGAAAGAGAGTCCATCCCCTTTCAAGAGAAGTGGTTCCAGAGCCCTTGCTGTGCGTCGAAATGAGTCCGACTATATCCAGCCGGAATTTCACTTCTTCGCGCACTAGCTCAGGCTCCTTTCCCCCCAGTGAGGTGACGTTCCACGTCCCAAGAGCGAGCTTATGTAGCCGAGGATCGGACCGCCAAGTGCCCTGCCTTCGGCTGCCGCCCAGCTCACATTGCACCCGACCTCTATGGTCCCTGCTATGGGTGGTGAGCCCATTGGAGGGGGGACCCACGTTGCCTCTTCGGGCTGTGCCCGGCCGGGCCCCATGGGTACAGGCCCGGCCACCAGGCATACGCCATCGTGCCCCACCTCCCGGCCTGGCTCCAGAGGGGGTCCCCGGTGACCCGCATCCGGGCGAGGGAAATCTGGGTCCTTTGTTTTTACTTTTCATAGAGGTTTTCGAGCTGCTCTTTGTCTGGTCCCTCACCTAGGACCAGTTTGCCTTGGGAGACCCTATCAGGGGGCATAAAGCCCCCAGACAACATAGCTCCTAGGATCATTGGGACACGCAAACTCCTCTACCACGGTAAGGTGGCAGCTCAGAGAGCTCATATCTTCCTTTTGAGAATATTTTAATGGTATGAAAACTATGTTGCTCAGTAGTTAGGAAGGAGTAGGACAAACCAGCAGTAAAATTTATAATTTTTTTACCAACTATTTGGTCAAGGAGCGCTAAATTGCGCAACCCAATAGTTGGGTTTGGAATAACCCAACATTGTAATGATCATAAATCAGCTTTTGTGTTAAATACATTCCAGGATAATAGTTGGGTTATGAATCAATCAACACTGAGTTAGTGTAACTCAATTTTTGGGTTAAATAATTCAACCCAATCGTTTGGTTGGAAATAACTCATCATTAAGTTATAACTCAACTTTTTGGTTAAATAATTCAACGTAAAGGTTGGGTTGAAAAAATTAACCCAAAATGTTGAGTTAAAATAACTCAAATAAGGGGGTTGTCCTTTTCTGAACCAGCAGTTGGGTTAAAATTGGGTTATATCACAACCCAACATGTTTAAGTGTGTACCCGGTTGACTTGAAAAAAATTACATACCCACACCTAAAAAAACTTATAAAATACACTGATATATTTTTTGTTCACCATCATATATTAGATTTTAAGTTATAATCATGATTTAATATGTTAGTAATAACTAATTGACAAATGATTCAGAATTAATCATTAAAATATTTAATAAAGGCAAAAAGCCCAATAGCGGTATTTTACTAAATTGTTGTTCCAAAACATTTTATGTAACTTGTTTTATGTTAATTGATTTAATAAATAAAATAAAAACAGTTAAATTGTTGTATTTTACACCCTTTTCAAAGCACTCGAATGTTTACATGGTTTTAAATTTAGCTTTGACAGCAAAAAATAAGCTCATGGAATTGAGCTAGTTTAACTGGCATACCACCATTTTGGGGCAGCAATATCCTGGGATAGTTTGCAACCTCTCTAAAATGTTTTACAGTATATAGCTTGTTTTATTGCAATTGTTTGAGTAAAAATCGTAAAATCAGTTGAATCTTAATAGTTGACACCCTATTAAAGTTGTTGCATACAGCAGGGGAAGGACACAACAGCACGAGGAGGATCAGGTTAACAGGTTTATTGCAACCTTTGATGAGTGTGTGGGAGGTGTATGCTACTCTAAGTGTTTGGCGCAAGGTGATGTGTAGAATTAATAAGGTAAATGTTACCAGGGTTTGTTGTAAGTGCGTGTTGGATGACTCCTTGGTCAGTCCAGAGGGGCGAGGCAAGGAGGTAGTCTGTGGGCGGGCGAGCGGTTGGGGGCTGTAGAGAAGCAACGAGCTTTGTGTCCAAGCATGGGTCGAGGATCGAGGGAGGCAGTACAAAATCCAGAGGGAAGTCGAGATACACAACTCGATCACGGGGAACAGGAAGGACACTGCGGGAAGCACAAATGACATGAGACGTGGGAAACAAGGAAGACAAGGATAGAGAGCATGTACACGGGAAGGAAACCGGAGACAGGATGTTTACTGCGAAGAGTGAACTACGTTCCGGCATAGGCTCTATCGGTCCGCTGGTCTTTATCCTGCCTGTCTTGATTAGTTCAAGGTGCACTGATTGCTGATTGCCTGCAGCTTCGCCGATGCTTGGGCGTGAAGCGGGGCGTGTCCTGGCATGCTGCCAACTGAGGTGCTGGTAGAACTTGCTGCCGATGAAAAGTGGGTTTGAGCCAGCGCCGTGACAAAAGTACTAGAATTATTAAATGGCTTTAAAAATGAACTTTATTGGCAAAATAAGCTTTTGAAAATGAGCTTACTTCTTCATGTTTCTCGCTGTGGTGTGCATTACAATATAAAAATACAACTGAGTACACTGAATGATTCTAAATGTTATTCAACTGAAATGAAAAAGCTTGACTTCTCCCTGGCTGCAGGTATACGCCCCTACAAGTGTGAGCTTTGCGAAAAGGCCTTCACACAACGATGCTCACTGGAGTCCCACTTGAGGAAGATTCACGGCATCTACCAACAGTACGCCTATCGACAGAGGCGTTCCAAAATCTTTGTGTGTGAAGATTGTGGTTACACCGCAGTTTGTCCTGATGAGTACTTTCTCCATGTGAGACAATGCCACCCTGGTAGCCCCGCCCTCCGCAGATACTTTCGCCACAAAGCACAAAACAATTGCAATTTCGCATCTGATGATGGTAAGGCCAGCCCCTATTTCATGTACCCCACTCCTGCATTTTACATGTAAGGTCTCTTTTGGTTTCATTTTGATGGTTACGATTGGTTAAGTTTTGCTAAATGTTAAGTTTACCCTCTTAGAAAGATATGAACAGTGTATAATTTCTATAGTAGGTTTACGGTACTGTTTGATGGTTTTTATTGTAGCTCTATCAACATTCACTTTGAACATGGCAATACACTTTAAAATAAAGAAAAAAAATAGCATGTGTCCAAAGTGTGAAAACAAAATCATACAGTAATGGAGAGTATGAAAACTGAGGTACCACTGCATCCATCCATCCATCCATCCATCCATCCATTCATCCATCCATTCATCCATCCATCCATCCATCCATTTCTACCTCCTGTCCCTTTCGGGGTAGCTGGGGGTGCTGGAACCTATCTCAGCTTATTGAAAAATGTATGTACTGTATTCAATCAATCAATCAATCAATCTAAGATTATTCATATAAGTGTCTCAAAGGGCTGCACAAGCCATAACATCATCCTCAGATCCCACATTAGCGCAAGAAAAAACCCAACCAAATGGGATACAATGACCGGCGCAAAGGACGTCGAGTGGATCTAGTTAATAGTGTGAGAGTCCAGTCCATAGTGGGGTGAGCAGGGGATCGTCTTGAGTGAAGACAGGTCAGTAGCGCAGAGACGACACCAACTGATACACAGAT
The DNA here is from genome assembly GCF_033978795.1 of Nerophis ophidion. Taxonomy (NCBI): domain Eukaryota; kingdom Metazoa; phylum Chordata; class Actinopteri; order Syngnathiformes; family Syngnathidae; genus Nerophis; species Nerophis ophidion. The sequence continues at coordinate 42,828,940 of NC_084614.1, forward strand.
GAGTGGTGCAACCCGCGTCATGACTTTGAACAGATCGCGATTCATCTGTGGTCACCTAATACCCTCTCCATGCAGGAGAGAGGGGCGCTGAGAATCACTAACAAGCCAGAGTTCTTAGAATGCAGATTTTTGACCGGGACATATGGTACAATACAATAAGCAAGATAGGATGAAGCTAGACCGTTTAGTATTTTATAAGTAAGTAGTAAAATCTTAAAGTTGTATCTTCAGAGCACAGGAAGCCAGTGCAGGTGAGCCTGTGTAGGCGTAATATGATCAGACTTTCTTGTTCTTGTCAAAAGTCTAGCAGCCGCATTTTGTACCAACTGTAATCTTTAATGCTAGACATGGGGAGACCCAAAAATCACATGTTACAGTAATCGAGACAAGATGCAACGAATGCATGAATAATGATCTCAGCGTCACTAGTGGACAAAATGGTACACATTTTAGCGATATTACAGAGATAAAAGAAGGCTGTTTTAGAAACACTCCTAATGTGTGACTTAATGTGTATTACATGATTTAAAACAGGGGTCTCAAGGTTAAATTACCTGGTGGCTGCTAGAGATAGTCAACTTGAGAATCATGTTTTAACCATGTGACTATATTTGTTCTCTACTTCTACTAGCAGCTTTAGTGACCCTATGCTATAGTACGCCTTGGGTCATTATATAGTAGATGTAAAATTTAATGTACAAATGTCATATTTTGACACTGTTGGATTCCCCAAGAAATGGTAGTGTGTTGTTCAATTTGTTGTTTGTTGTGCTGTAATTTTAGTGTTTGCATCGTTATTGTAGTTATCATTTGTGGTCCTCTCCAAGGTTCTCATAGTCATCATAGTCACTGGCGTCCCACTGGGTGTGAGTTTTCCTTGCCCTTATGTGGGTTCTTCCGAGGATGTCATAGTCTTAGTGCTTTGTGCAGTCCTTTGAGACATTCGTGATTTAGGGCTATATGAATAAACATTGATTGAAACATTGATTGATTCCCTCTCGAAAATTGTGATGTCGCAATCGCGGCAATTTATACAAATTCAACGAATCCCCGCTAACTTTGTTCACTGGCCGCAACTTCTCTGCATATTTTTCCAAATCAGCGCCCTTTTCACTAATCGCATTGGTTTCTGTTTTGTTTGGTGAAGAAACGTTGTTTCTTGTCTAGACGAAGCAGGACCAGCAACGTGTAACAATATATCAACTCTGTATTGCTCAAACAGCACAACTGTCGTCCTCTAGCATAGCTTAGACCAGAAGTTGACAACCCATCCATCCATTCATTTTCTACGGCTTATTCCCTTTGACAACTCAAAATGTTCATATTGTACCAAAAATACAAAAAACAAATATGTCAGGAGGGCCGCAAAAAATTAAAAGCCTTATATCAGTGACATGCTGTCATGGGAGGCAAGTGAGGCAGTGTCTCACCTGCCACCAGGTGGCTTAACCATGAAATGTTCCAAAAAAAGGTAGTAAAATAAAATACATTTTAATATTTTTCTTTTGGGTTATGCTTTCTATGTGATTTTGGTGTGGTTCCTGTATATTTTGATCATTTTCATGGTCAAAATCGCGGAAATTCCATGTTTCCTGATCAAAACAACGCAGCATACGAGAAGTGAGGCAGACACAGGCGGTGCCTCCATGGCTACACACAGTGTGTATTGGGTGTGTGCGTGTGAGGTGGCGCATGCTTGTTGCCACAGGAAAAAGGCAGGCCATGGGGCAGGATGTACCTCTGCCTCAAGGTAGGGGGCGACATATCGTCAACTTGCAGTTCAATGTTTCAGCAGTACTCTGACTCGCCACACTGGGAGAAGAGCTAGCAGACACAGGTCTCTCCAGCAGGAGCCAGCATTTTTTCTTTTCTTTTTTTTTAACTGTATCTGTAACAAACATGGCATTTTTATTAGAGTAAGCCAGTGTTTGTGGGTGTTTTTTGTCAGATGCAAAAATATTGTTACAATTTTTGGAATTAAATTAAATTAAATAAATGTGTCTGCCAATATGGAGGATTATATACTGTGTCCAAGATGAAATACTTCTCTAAACTGAACTTTAAGACAAAATGAATGTGGTCATACAAAGTACGTTTTAATGGAGGATAGCTATTGCTGCTTCAGATACAAATACTGAAAGATAAGATACACTCACAATACTTGATGTATTTTGTTAAAAGCAAATTGGATCAAAAAGTATTTAATAACAACTTTATTAAATACTTTTTGGAATAATTTATCATATCATGTCATTATGATAATGTTTTTATGTAAGTGAATAACTCCCTTTTTTCCTGTTAATCTAATGTGCATCCTAAATCAACAATGACTAGAGCTGCACATATGAATTAACGTTAAAAAAAAAAAAAACAAGAAAAAAAAGTATGCATGCCTCACCCGGTGTTTAGTTCACCGCAAGTCACTGCCTTATATATATATCTTATAATGAAGGCAACACATGATGTAAGTTTCTAGATTAACTATATTAGACTGCAAGTGATGTACTGTATTTGGATTTGATGTCGTTCATGTTTGACAATATCTGCTTGCACGAGTATTTGTTTTGTTTACAACAGCCACCTGCCTGACACCACGCCGTGCTGAAAGAAAACATGTGTCGGCAAAGTATTATTTGGTATAATATTATTAGGGGCGCAAATCTGATGAAAATCTTTGTTGACAGAAATGTTGAAATGTAACATTTATTCTACACATTTTTGCAACATTGTAAAATATTAGTAAAACAGAGTATTCTCAGAGGGTGAGATAACACCTGCAAATGACGGGCTTAGAATGGCCAAAAGTATAGAGGGTGTGTCCATGTTAAAGGAAACGGAAATTGATTTATTACAATCTTTGGCAAGCTGGTTAATGTTTGCTGTGGTCTGAAACAACATGGCGCACAAACACTATCAGAAATGCAACCAATATTACATACAGATAATGTGTCATGAGACATGCAAATATACAGTAAATTAAATGGACAAAGGACATAAGTAAAATAAATTAAATGACCTTAAATATACCTACAAACTGTCATGAACCGTTACTCGGATCATGGCATATTCTGGTATTGTTCTGTTTTGTATATCACATCCTGTTCGTTATTTGACTTCCTTGATTCCTGGTGACACTTCCTGTTTTGTTCCATTGCCTAGTTACGTATTTGTGTCACCTGCCCTGTGTTTCTCACGCGCACCTGCTTTTTGATTACCTCCCTATTTAAGCCTGCCTTTGTTTGCCACTCGGCCTCGCAGTGCAAACTTGCTTTCTATGCAACAAGTGACGTCGCTATCCCCGATCGTGGTAAATATCTTTTGTACTTGTTAGCTTCCACGCTATTCCTTCGTTTGTAACTAGCTCACATGCTAGCGCATTCTATTCTTTCTAGCTCCCATGCTAGTTCTGCCTATAGTGCCTATGTGCAAGTCTTTTTGTTCTTAGTCAATTTTTGTAGTTGTAAATAAATCATCATCCTTACCTTCACACTGTGTCCATTCCGCATTGCATCCACGAGAGAACGCAACCACATCACGATGCCAGCAAAGCGTCACACAAACGAGGCATAATGATGCAATATGCACATACAGCTAGACTAGGCTGAACATATTGTGAAGTCCCAAAAAGAGGAAAACATATGCGTGCCAAGGCAGGCAGCACGCAAAGACCGGGACTAGGTGAAAATTTGCCAATGATGCTTTAACTTGCTTTATAAATAATATATTTATTTAAAAAAAGCATTTTTTACCTTTGTTGACGGCAGTGTTGGCGCTTGGAATTTTCAAAATGGGGTCCCATGGACCCCATCAAGTCATAAAAATGGGGTCCCACAGTAAATGTATGCATTGTCCTGCTACATCTCACATTCTATATTGCATTTTGGAAAAAGGTTCTCATTAACGTTACTTAATTCATTAAAATAGATAATATAAAAAGAAGACAACTTTGTCTACATATGCAAATGTATTCACTTATAAACATTCATTCACTTTCTTCTTTCCTATATGGATCTAAACTTTACTGCTGCTGGTAGTTTTTTCTATGTTTTTATTCAATAAGTTATTGGTGTATTTATTTCAGTATAAAAGTGTAAAAAGTGTTTTGCTTCGGTCATGAAATGATGATAATGGTGTGCCAGGGCATACATAAATGTTATATTTAATGCTTAAATCTCTGGAGTCTACATCAACTTCAGATCCATTCCTCATTTTACAAACGCCGTTTCCATATGAGTAGGGAAATTGTGTTAGATGTAAATGTAAACGGAATACAATGATTTGCAAATCGTTTTCAACCCATATTCCGTTGAATATGCTACGAAGACAACATATTTGATGTTCAAACTGATTTTGCAAATAATCATTAACTTTAGAATTTGATGCCAGCAACACGTGACAAAAAAGTCGGTTAAAGGGGCAATAAATACTGATAAAGTTTAAGAATGCTCATCAAACACTTATTTGGAACCTCCCAAAGGTGTGCAGGCTATTTGGGAACAGGTGGTTGCCATGATTGGGTATTAAGGCAGCTTCCATGAAATGCTAAGTTATTCACAGACAAGGATGGGGCGAGGGTCACCTATTTGTAAGCAAATTGTCAAACAGTTTTAGAACATTATTTCTCAACGAGCTATTGCAAGGAATTTAGGGATTTTACCATCTACGGTCCGTAAAATCATCAAAACGTTCAGAGAATCTGGAGAAATCACTGCACGTAAGCGATGATATTACGGACTTTTGAGCCCTCAGGCAGTACTGCATCAAAAACTGACATCAGTGTGTAAAGGATATCACCACATGGGCTCAGGAACACTTCATAAAACCACTGTCATTAACTACAGTTGGTCCCTACATCTGTAAGTGCAAGTTAAAACTCTACAATGCAAAGCAAAACCCATGTATCAACAACACAAAGGAACGCCGCTGGCTTCACTGGACCCGAGCTCATCTAAGATGGACTGATGCAAAGTGGAAAAGTGTTCTGTGGTCTAGCGAGTCAACATTTCAAATTATATTTGGAAACTCTGGGTGCGGTGTCTTCCGGAACAAAGAGGAAAATAACCATCCGGATTGTTATAGGCACAAAGTTCAAAAGCCAGCATCTGTGATGGTATGGGGGTGTATTAGTGCACAATGCATGGGTAACTTACACATCTGTGAAGGCACCATTAATGCTGAATGGTCCATTCAGGTTTTGGAGCAACATACGTTGTCATCCAAGCAACGTTATCATGGACGCCCCTGCTTATTTCAGCAAGACAATGCCAAGCCACGTGTTACAACAGTGTGGTTTCGTAGTAAAGGAGTGCAGGTACTTTCCTGGCCCGCCTGCAGTCCAGACCTGTCTCCCACGGAAAATGTGTGGCGCATTATGAAGCGTAAAATATGACAGCGGAGACCCCGGACTGTTGAACGACTGAAGCTCTACATAAAACAAGAATGGGAAAGAATTCCACTTTCAAAACTTGAACAAATAGTTTCCTCAGTTCCCAAACGTTTATTGAGTGTTGTTAAAAGAAAAAGTGATGTAACACAGTGCTGAACATGCTCTTTCCCAACTACTTTGGCACATGTTGCAGCCATGAATTCTTAAGTTAATTATTATTTGCAAAAAAAATAAAGTTCATGATTTTGAACATCAAATATCTTGTCTTTGTAGTGCAATCACTTGAACATGGGTTAAAAAGGATTTGCAAATCATTGTATTCTGTTTATATTTACATCCAACACAATTTCCCAACTCATATGGAAACTGAGTTTTAATGTTGTTTGTTTTGTTTTACGCCCTTTTTTGTCAAACAAAACTGTTTTTTTTTATGGCAATCACCATATATGCCAAATCTTCCACCAAAAATATTTTTCAAAGTATAATATTTGATGTGACGTAATCGGGGTTGATGTGGGGGCTAGGAGGTAGTGGGGAGGGAAGGGGGGTATATTGAAGAGTCTGACTGAAGAGTCAGTGTTGCAAGGGGTTCTGGGTATTTGTTGTGTTTTTATGTTGTGTTACGGTGCGGATATTCTTCAGAAATGTGTTTGTCATTCTTGTTTGGTGTGGGTTCACAGTGTGACGCATATTTGTAACAGTGTTAAAGTTGTTTATACGGCCACCCTCAGTGTGACCTGTATGGCTGTTGAGCAAGTATGCCTCGTTGACAAGCAACTCACTACCTCGCTCTCTCTGCATTCCCTCACGAATGATGCTGCGTGCGTTCACCTTCACAATTTCTTTAGGTTTAAACCCCTCTTAACCCTGTACGTACATTGAAAATACACGCAACCCTGACTCACAACGCCGGACATTAAAGGCATTTAAGAAACCCCGCCCAGACACCCCACACAGTTCCGCAAAAGAGGACATGTCCGGGGAAAAAGAGGATGTATGGTCAGTCTAAGCTGGCCTAAATAGCATGTTAGCAGTGATTTGCTTGCAGTCATGCACTGACCAAATATACCTGATTAGCACTCCACACAAGTCAATAACAAGTCAAAAAAGCATGTCAACACATGTCGATAACATTAACAAAGCTCACCTTTGTGCATTCATGCACACCATACAACGTTTGGTCACGGTAGTTGCTGATAACTTCCACAACTTTGAATGTACATTGTGGAGGGCGAAAAGTCCTCTCTTTCATGATAGTGGTTGTTTTTTAGCTTTTTATTTGTCCAGCTTCCATACTTGTTTTCATACCCTTTACAAGAAATACATTGAAGTTAATTCCGTAGCTCGCTATCTTGTATGCGCTAGTTTTCTGAAAATTGTATTTTGTTAGCACGAGCAGGATGGAGCAGCACTTTTATTGCAAAAACAGGAATATTTCTGAAAGCCGGTACAAAAAGAGAGTCTGTTGAAGAAAAAAATGCTTCCCGCGTTCCTGACGGTCGTTTTTTTCCTTTCACACTAAGCTCGCAGCAGCCAGCGCACAAGATACTCAGCTTCCATGTGTGTCAATCAAGCGACGAAAGTGACGTCGTAGTGAAGATTGATGATCAGTAGTTTTTAGGTCTACTTTTTTTTGTTTTAATGCCTCGCGATCGAGTTACACACCCAACCCAATCGACCGGTAGCTCGCGATCGATCTAATCGATCTGATGTAAACAAACTGCTGCGTCATAGGCCACACAACTATGGTGCGTTTATGGACCGCCGAAACTGGTAGGACAAAACGACATTTTCCAAATACTCTAATCAGTGAAGCATAAACACAAATATATTAAACAGCAGGCTTTTTAACAATAAGGACATTTTTTCTCATGTTTGTCCTCCTACAGAAACCATATATTAGAAACAAAAAATATATTTTTCCCCCCTCTTTTTACACTTTTTTCAATTTGGAAAGAGCTCAGTGGAGCCACTATAAGGCTCCAGAACCGCGGGCTGCCAACCCCTGGCTTAGACCTATTTACAGTTCCTGTCTACACTGCTTAGCATTTTGGCTAATGTAGTACAGTGGTTCTCAACATTTTTTCAGTGATGTACCCCTTGTGAACATTTTTTAATTCAAGTACCCCCTAATCCGAGCAAAGCATTTTTGGTGAAAAAAAAAGAGATATAGAAGTAAAATACAGCACTATGTCATCAGTTTGTATAACAGTGCAAAATATTGCTCATTTGTAGTGTTTTTTTTTTTTTTACTATTTGGGAAAAAAATATATAAAAATAAAAACTTGTTGAAAAATAAACAAGTGATTCATTATAAATAAAGATTTCAACACATAGAAGTAATCATCAACTTAAAGTGCCTTCTTTGGGGATTGTAATAGAACTTAATTCTAAACATTTCTTCACAAAAAAATCTAGCTGTCAACACTGAATATTACATTATTGCATTTCTTTTCACAGTTTATGAACTTTCATTCATATTTTGTTGAAGTATTATTCAATAAATATATTTATAAAGGATGTTTGAATTGTTGCTATTTTTAGAATATTTAAAAAAAAAAATCGCACGTACCCCTTGGCATACCTTCAAGTACCCCCAGGGGTACGCGTACCCCCATTTGAGAACCACTGATGTAGTATATAACATTATGCAATATGCCAGCGTCTTGACCTCTTAGTTTACATAAAATTGTCGATTTATTTAAAGGCCCCCTCTCATGCTGATAATATTGGTGTTTACAGGTAAAATTACCCACAAAATAGACACAATAGTGATTTTAGGCTAATGATTTCTAAAGAATTTTAGCACATTTTGTAATGCCCACTTTTATCTTCAAAATGGGCATTTTGAATCTGTACATAATGTACATGTAATAATGTAATAATGTACATTTTAAATCCAATCTGCATCAGCCAAAATCGTGTATAGAGAGAGTAGGGCCAACCTGTTTTCTGGCATACGTCCAATGTTATCCAAAGTCACAAAAGTCTGATTGTCCAGAGTTCTACCCCCATCCTCCAATCATTTGTGGCAGCTTAAACGGCTGGCGGCATCTTCCAATTCGTTGATACATCAGGGCACAATTACTCCAACCAGCAGATGTCCTGTTATCATGATTGGAATAGATAGATATCTTCAACGTCTTCCACTGAAACGGCCACCAGGCGTGCGGCACTCCTCTTTTCCCAAGAGTCCGTCGTGTGTCCAGCAACCACCGTTCGATCAAGACAGTCACCTTTCCCCTGAACCCGAGATATTGTCAAGACGAGAAAATAATAAGTTATGCGGCTGATATTCTCATTTGCGTCCTCTTCTACTGATGTTTTCTTAAGGAATTGCTGAAAGAGCTTAGAGAAACCCAGACTATGGTGTCTATACAAGAGGAGATGGAAGAGCAGTAAAAGTCCAGAAATGGCAATTCTTCTATAAGGGATGCAGCTTCTTGTGACGTGACACAAAGATGCAGCAGACGGGAGAGAGAAGGTGAGTATATTTTTTAATATAACAAATGAAAATGCACTCACAAGGGAGTCGGTGAACACTAATTGTGGAGAAACACAAAAGAAGGCAAGTGCAACTGTACAACGACTTCAAGCATTTGGCAAAGCAGAGCATTAACAGAGCACATACGTATTGGCGGAGCAGAGCACTGATCCAACGGTGTCAGCAAATCAGCTCCGGAATGAAATAGGAGACTGATTGGCAACTGGGTACAGGTGTGTCCCGGTTGCCAATCAATGCCAGGTGTGGCAGCCAGCACTCAACAAAACTACTACAAAATAAGAGTACTGGATAGGAACTTAAACACCACACAAACTGGGGAAAAAAAACCATCCATCCATCCATTTTCTACCGCTTATTCCCTTTTGGGGTCGCTGGCGCCTATCTCAGCTACAATCGGGCGGAAGGCGGGGTACACCATGGACAAGTCGCCACCTCATCGCAGGGCCAACACAGATAGACAGACAACATTCACACTCACATTCACACACTAGGGCCAATTTTAGTGTTGCCAATCAACCTATCCCCAGGTGCATGTCTTTGGAAGTGGGAGGAAGCCGGAGTACCCGGAGGGAACCCACGCATTCACGGGGAGGACATGCAAACTCCACACAGAAAGATCCCGAGCCTGGATTTGAACCCAGGACTGCAGGACCTTCGTATTGTGAGGCAGACGCACTAACCCCTCTTCCACCGTGAAGCCCTGGAAAAAAAACATGCAAGTACAAAACTGCTTATTTTTTGCCCATGATTTTAGCCATATCAATTTTGAAGAAATCTTTGAACAGGGCGACAAAAACATACAATTAAGTGATCAAAATAATAGTTTTACACGCCTTTATCCACACAGTCTTTGCAGGTGAAATGGGCTCCAGTTTTGTAGATGACATCACACCAGGAGGGGGCGACATATTGAATCAATGGAAAGGGGGTGTTCCGAGTACAGTTAGATAACTAACTATTATCATTACTGAAAAACATATTATGGGAAATGACTGCCAGATTCATTTTCACAAGCAAAAAATGCGTATAAATAACTTGTTAGTGAAATATTGGTCATCTGGGCTTTATGGGTGATTTAACCTTTGTTTATCCAGGTAAGACAATGAAGAATATATTTTTTATGTGCAATGCTGACCTTGCAAAGAGTCAGCATTTTCATATTAGAAATGTTGAAGTGTCTCTCATTCACCAACATAAATTTGCACTTTTGATCGCTCTCAACAGTTCACAAATGAGGTAAGCTGGGGTAAAAGTGTTTAAACATAAATTAATGTTTCAGAAGGACAAACACGAGTTTTAGTTGACAGTTCAAGTGGAAAAAAAACATGAAGAATGTGTGCAACTTTTTTACGACAGAGCAGACAGCGAACATTAAGGTACCCATTGGTAGTGTTTCTGTCAGTATTTAAAAATAATTATTACTGTTAATAGTTATAATATTTTAAAACAGCACAGTAATTTCACATTGTCTTTTGCTGCCATTTTGCGTCTACTGTCTGTGGGGTGTAAAACGAGTAAAACATTAATGACGTTTTTGATTTCCAATGTTTGTTGAAACCCTGTGCAAAAAAATTTTTTAGAAAATTCCTAAAAATCACAAGTTGATTCAATGTAATTTTAAAAAAGCCGTAAAAGAGTACAACTTTTGCCGAAACTTTTTGAAAACGATGCCGCAAATTCAGGCTTTTTCGGTTGCAACAATCACAAAAAAGAGCCCACACTCCTGGTGGGACTGACGATTGCCATAAAATATTTATTAGTTATATGACAATTACATTAAACTATGACGTTAAGTAGAGGGTCACAAAATATGGCCGTGAGGCTCGCGAGTTTGTGGCTCTGGTTTAACCTGAAAAAAAAAAGAACACGATTACTTCCATCCATCCATCCATTTTCTACCGCTTATTCCCTTTCGGGGTCGCGGGGGGGGGCTGGCGCTTATCTCAGCTACAATCGGGCGGAAGGCAGGGTACACCCTGGACAAGTCGCCACCTCATCGCAGGGCCAACACAGATAGACAGACAACATTCACACGCACATTCACACACTAGGGCCAATTTAATGTTGCCAATCAACCTATCCCCAGGTGCATGTCTTTGGAAGTGGGAGGAGGCCGGAGTACCCGGAGGGAACCCACGCATTCACGGGGAGAACATGCAAACTCCACACAGAAGGATCCCGAGCCTGGATTTGAACCCAAGACTGCGGGAACTTCGTATTGTGAGGCAGACGCACTAACCCCTCTGCCACCGTGAAGCCCAACACGATTACTTGTGTAAATTAATATTTTTATTAATACTATGACTTTTTTTTATTTTTTTAAAGATCCATGCATATCTCCACCCACAAACTATGACACAGCGATGGAAGAAAAATGCCTCCATGGTTGTGATGATAGGGATCAGCTTACAAAGACTAACATTCTTGTAAAAGGAGCGTAAAACACGGAGTAACAGGGCCAATCACAAGATTCCACGGTGCGGTTGAGTTCTCTTGCAGTGTGTATTTGCCCAGTCAATACTTTCCTTTCTTCTAAGACTTTCTACCAAGAATGTCAGCGCGTGTCTAAAATGTTTCTTGCAAAACGATCTGGAGATTTGGGAAGGGATCAAATACCTATTTACCTCGATTTTTGAATTTATACTCTTTATATGAAGGGGTCACATAATGCAAAACCCACTTTTCTTTTGTATTTGAGATCCCCGTAATTCCCAAAAATTTTAATTCAAACCACATTTTTTTATTTCCCTGTGCGGTCGTTGTAGTCCAAACAAACATACACTGCCTATGATGTGTCCTGATGACTAAAATTGCTCTGTTATTGTTTGTATTAAAAAGCACTGGTCACTACACAAACTTCCAGCCTCGCCTGAATAAGTAAGAAGGGCCTGCTTGACTTTTGTGTGAACAATATTGGTACAAGTGTCAATATAAATAAGTATCAAGTGATTGTAGTTGCATATTACTTACACATACAAAGTCTTCAAAGCAGAAGTGTATTACATTGTATTCAGTAACAAATGTGGCTGCATCTAGCAACTTAGTGCAACATGAAGTTAAAGTTAAAGTTCCAAAGATTGTCACACACGCACACTAGGTGTGCTAAAATGATCCTCTGCATTTAACCCATCACTCTTGATCACCCCCTGGGAGGTGAGGGGAGCAGTGAGCAGCAGCATTAGCTACGCCCGGGAATCATTTTGGTGATTTAACCCCCAATTCCAACCCTTGATGCTAAGTGCCAAGCAGGGAGGTAATATATATTTTATAGTCTTTGGTATGACTGGGCCGGGATTTAAACTCACGACCTACCGATCTCAGGGCGGACACTCTATTCACAAGGAGCTTAACTTAATGAATTATTGTGGCCACTAGGTTTGACCAAACAATTACCACTCTACTCCAACTCAAAGGCAGCATAAGTCCATTCCAGATGGTTAAAAACAAATAGGTTAGTGTTTTTCATACATACCACTGTTCTCTGTTTGAGTCATTTCACTTAAACGAACCATTTAAAAATAATAAAAGTAAAATAATAAACGTATGTATAAGTCCTGCTTATATCAGATCGTATATTGGTTTACAGCAGGGGTGTCAAACATATGGCCCGCAGGCCGGATCAGGCCGGCAAACACGGTTTACCCGGCCCGTGGGAATAGTTTGCTAAGAATGCTAAAAATGAGCTGAAATTCTTGAATGAAAGAAACTACTGTGCTAAACATGTCCACTGGATGTCACTATAGCAATTATTTGTATATTTGTAGATTATGCTACATCTGTTCAGAATAAACCACATGAGGTTAGTGCAACAGTAGAGGAAAATGAGTAAACTACATAAATAGCATCCTGTAATTTCATTTGTATGTTATTTTCTTTATCTTGATATATTAAAAATTAACAACAATTAGAGCTTTCTAAAACTTTGCCGGACTCAATTCCACCTATTTGACCGATGAACATGAACACATCATTTATTCAGGACGTATAAATAATGATAAATGAAGATGGAATACTATTAACCGCAACATGTAAGTGTAAAAAAACAACAACATTGTTGCAATCTGCTGTGCAAATCTTTCCATATACTTGTTTATTGTTCCTTTTTGGTATCACTCTGTTGTTTGACGTCCTTATTTCCTGTTTAGTCTGTCACCATGGAAGCTCATTAGTTCACCTGCCCCTTGTTACCCACGCACACCTGTTTCTTGTAATCACCTCCCTTATTTAAGCTCGCCCCTTTTCGTTGTTCATCCTGGGTTCCTAATTTTCCTTCCTGCAACAAGTGACGACTGATCTGTATGTATATTCTCGCTATCTTACACGCTACGCCTTTGATTTATTCTAGCTCTCATGCTAAGGTTTTGTTTTCCCTTTTTGTGCCTTCGTGCCAAGTTTAGTTTTTCTGTTTGTACTCCTAGCTTTAATGCTAGCGCCATTTGTTTGCCTTCCTGCTTAGCACCACTATTTTTGTTCATTAGCTCCTTTTATTAGTTAAATAAATACTTTCTTTCTTACCTTTGCTGTGTTCTTGACGACGCATCCACGGAGGAACAAATCCGGCATCGCTATGCCAACCAGACGTCACAAACATTATGATTTTAACATTTTCAGAATATTTTCAAACAAAGAAAACAATCTGAAGTTGTCGTTATTTTTAGGTTATCATGCCATGATTTTATCAGTTTGGCCCACTTGGGAGTAGATTTTTCTCCATGTGGCCCCTAAACTGATACCTCTGGTGTATAGCCAATACTCAAGGCTCTATAGTCGGTATCAAAATCGGAAGTGAAAAAACTATCAATACAATGCTCTAATATACCTGTGTTAGACTTAGACAAAGGAGTTACTGTGATGTGCTGCCGCTCTTTCAGGCCCATAAAAAAATACATATATTAAAAAAACATCAAATATTGTTTATTCAAATCTCACTACTGTCTACTAGATGAGACCAAACCCAATTAGAGCACTGTGTTCAATATCGGGTCCACTGATTGGTTCAGCCTCAGCCAGCATTATTGGATTAAATGGAGTGTAAAGGCGATTTAAGGTTGTGCATTATACGAAATAGGATATGAATAATGTACATTTGAAAATAGAATAAAATAGTCATTATTGTCATTGCACTGGAGATGCAACAACATTTGGGGGGGTGGGGGGGGGGACTTCAGAGCTTTTAATGCTATCATATCATGGTAATGCAAGTTGACGACAATAGCGGCAAGTAAATTGTGTTCTTATGGGTCCCATTATTACTGGAGGATTAGAGGTCAAGACATAGCTAAACGTGCTACGCTATATATAAACAAAGTATGTATGTATTATATAGATAAAAAAGTACAATACATCTCATTATGTCTTATTGAATTACCGTATGTTACATAATGAATACAATCAAACATTAGAAATGGTGTGTATATTTATGATTTATACATGCATGAATGCGCATTCAGTGTACCGTATTTCTTTGAATTGCCGCCGGGGCGCTAATTAATTTAAAACCTCTTCCGACTCCTGCGCTTACCAAAGGCATGCGGTAAAAGTAAGCATGCGCTAATTATTTTAAAACCTCTTCTCCCTCCGGCACTTACCAAAGGTATGTAGTAAAAATTTGAGTGTGATGTAAGCTTGGACCTTAAATCCTACTGAATAGCTCTTAATCTTCTTCCCTTTATTCAATTTCAAATTACCGGTATTAAAATCAGCCTCCTCCATTTTGAATATGATGACAGGGGAAGTGTCACTCGTGACGTCACGAGTTTGACCAGGCGGTAATACCAAGCATGCGCTAATTATTTTGGGAAGTGAGTTTGACCCGGCAGTAATTCAAGGCAGGCGCATACTATATGCCCTGCGGCAATTCAAGGAAATACGGTATGTGTGCGGTACTGTATGTATTATTATCAATATATATTTTACCATAAATTGATTAATGTGGACCCCGACTTAAACAAGTTGAAAAACTTATTCGGGTGTTACCATTTAGTGGTCAATTGTACGGAATATTTACTGTACTGTGCAATCTACCAATGAAAGTTTCAATCAATCAATCAATCAATGCAAATACAATAATTATAATAGGATTTTAATGACATAATATTACAAAAAAGCCGGCAAAAAAAGACATGCGCGCGACCTTGTCATCCACTGGAAAGGGGCGGTGCCGCTTTAAAAAACGCCGAGCGCGCTCCCGCGGACGTCAAAAAGGCTGGCGGCAGTGACGCTGATGTGTTTGGTGCCACGACGGCACGGACAGACGCGGCTGACAGGTAAACCCGCGTCGCATGATTGTGTGCAACATCGGGGTAGCTAACGGCGGCTACACCGAGGGCTACACGAGGAGCACCGCCGCTCCTCTGGAGCCTTTTGGCGGTCATTGACCAGTCCGTGCCTCGCGGTCACGTGGAACTCACAACCCATATTCCAACTGATGTATTCATATCAATTGGAATATGGGTATCGTGACTTGTCCAGAGTGTACACCGCCTTCCGCCCATGTGCAGCGGAGATAGGCGCCAGCACCCCCCGCGACCTCGAAAGGGACAAGCGGTAGGAAATGGATGGATGGATGTATTCATATCGATACAGCTGGCCGATACATGTTCTTTTGAGGGAATGTGGCACATTCGCGAAGGTTACGAAAAAAGATCAGAACATTTTCTTTTGAAAAGCCCACTGTAAAAAATGTCGATACTTGATATCTTTTTTTAGCATCTGCTGAGTGTGGTGACACTGATACAGATGACCCAGTCAGCTCAGAAGCCGAAGTGTGACAGTTATGTGGCTATGCTGCTCTTGGGGTGGTACAGCTCGGTTGGTGGAGTGGCCGTGCCAGCAACTTGAGGGTTCCAGATTCGACCCCCGCTTCCGCCATCCTAGTCACTACTGTCCTGTCCTTGGGCAAGACACTTTACCGGCCTGCTCCCGGTGCCAGCCACATTAGTTGAAATCAGGCCCGGACAATTAATTTGACTCGGGGGGCCACATTTAGAGAAACAAATGTGTCTGGGGGGCCGGAATATCCATTTTTATGAACACTAATGCAAAACCTCACAATAATGTCTGATTGAATGCTAAAAACGTTATGACAGACCCCCTTAAAAAAACGTAATGGAATTTTACATTTTTCTATGAAGGATAAAACACAGGATATTGACAAAATATGAACATCACACCCCCTTTCGATCGAGACATTTTACAATCAAGTGAAACGCAACAAAAATGCAACAAACAGTGAAATATGAACCTGAAGGGTACAAAATAAACCCACCTAAAATCTTATATATCTGCTATATCTCTAAGCTTTAGAGCTTTGTTGCGAAAATCTCCTCCTGCGTCTGTGGAAATGCTTCCCGCCCACACTGCTTGGTGCTTATATGGCCATAGTAACTTATTAGATCAGCATAGTAACTATCTAGATGACCATAGTCACTAATTAGATGACCATAGTAACTAATTAGATGAGCATAGTAACTAATTAGATGGCCATAGAAACTGGTATATCATCCATAAGTGCATATTGCAACCAAGACTTGTTACAGTTGAAGACTTACGGTCATTAGAAAACATCACTGCACATCATAATGGCAGCTACACTTTCCATCTTAAAGATCTAAAAAAAACATTGATTGAACAGATTGAAAAAGCTTTACGGGCCGCATGTGGCCCCCGGGCCTTGATTTGCCCAGGTGTGGTTTAAATGTAACTTGGATATTGGGTTTTACTATGTAAAAGCGTTTCGAGTCACTCGAGAAAAGTGCTATATAAATATAATTCAATTCACTTAACTCATTTAATTTTTTTCATTTATTTATTTCAGGCAATGCCATAAAAGAAAAATGTACAAGGCAGACAGCGCATAATAATATAAATTAATATAAATCAAAAGGTAATGTACAATATGCAAGCGTGATGATCCAGTTTTGCCTGAAAGGGAGTCAGAAGAAGATGTCTGAAAGGGAGTGAGAAGAAGATAATTTATTTAATCCTTGAACTTGGACTTAGACAAACTTTAATGATCCACAAGTGAAATTGTTCCACACAGTAGCTAAGTTACAAAGGATGGAAAGGATAATGCAGGTATAAAGTAGACTAAAAATATACCGTGTAGTGATGTAAAATATAACATATATATGATATTTACAAATTATATACACAGTATATGATATATACTGATATATTATATTTGTATATAATATATAGAATATATAACAATTATCCACCCCCAGTTCACCATTCAGTGATTCTTACATTGGGCTTTACTGTTACTTAGTTCAAGGATTGTAATACAAATGTTGTATCATGGTGGCATTTCCATCCATCCATCCATCCATTTTCTACCGCTTATTCCCTTTGGGGTCGCGGGGGGTCGCTGGTGCCTATCTCAGCTACAATCAGGCGGAAGGCGGGGTACACCCTGGACAAGTCGCCACTTCATCGCAGGGCCAACACAGATAGACAGACAACATTCACACTCACAATCACACACTAGGGACAATTTAGTGTTGCCAATCAACCTATCCCCAGGTGCATGTCTTTGGAGGTGGGAGGAAGCCAGAGTACCCAGAGGGAACCCACACATTCACGGGGAGGACATGCAAACTCCACACAGAAAGATCCCGAGCCCGGGATTGCACCCTGACTACTAGGACCTTCGTATTGTGAGGCAGACACACTAACCACTCTTCCACCGTGAAGCCATGGTGGCATTACCACGGGGTAACAATAATTATTACACTGTAACAATAATTTGTAGCAACAATGTAAGAAGAAATAACTATACCAGCAATGGTAATAGACAACTTGGCAATAATGGTAAGGAAACATTGAGCACATACATGTTAACAGTAACACTATGCTACAGAGTACAACAGCAAGTCAATTTAAAGATAGATTAGATTAGATTAGATAGTACTTTATTTATTCCGTCAGGAGAGTTCCTTCAGGAAAATTACAATTTTCAGCACAATCCCATTCAAGATCAGACAAACATTACAGGGAGACAGAACAGGATCGCTGACGGGTCTGCCGGCTTCCAGCGCCCCTTACAAAAAAGATGACATACAGGTAAACAAGGGAGGGAGGGGGGGGGGGAGAAAAGAATAGAAGATTAAAATAAAAAAAATAAAAAATCGGTCTTAGCCTGGGCCCTGGAGTGGGGGTGCAGACTAAGGCCAAGGGAAAAATACAACAACTCATAGCCATAGTACACATCCCTCTTACTTGTGTGTAAGAGGGAAACATCAAACATCAAAGAACACAGAGGACATTAAAGACATTAAAGCAGCAGATACAACCAGACACTTCTACACACAGCTATGAATAAAAAGTAAAATAAACATATACACTGTGGTGGCCACTGCGGTGTTCCACGCCATTGTCCGCTGGGGAGAAGGGGGGATGGCCAGAGACAGAAGCAGACCCAACAAAGCCACCAAGACAGCCGACTCCACTCTCGGCCAGTGTCCAGTCCGCATGGATGAGCGAGGATACGTCCAAGGTGACTGAGGTGTCCGACACCTGCTCACCCAGCCAAGACACCGCGAAGCCTCTCCGTCCCAGCGCTCATTGCTAGCTCCGCGGCATCCCCTCCTCCGCATCTCCTCCAGTCCCTCCAAACCGACTCCAGTGTGGCAGAGACCCAGCACCTGGTCTCCATGGCCAAAAGGCTCCCGGGAGGCAAATCCAGAAGTCCACAAAAAAAGCACCACAGAGGTCACGAAAGTGCCACCCCTTGTCACACAGTCCCAAAGGGTCCCGGACCAAAATGCAAAAAAATATAATAACACATGAAAACAAGAGGGAAACACAAAAGGATGACACAAGAGCACAGAGCTCCTGCCTACAGCAGCCACTACAGCAGCGCCATCTTGGAAAAAAAAGACCCCCATCTCTATATTTTAACCAGGCCCGGTGTTTGTATAACTGTTTAAAATCGATAAATAGTTTGGCATTGCTTGTGTTGTAAGTTTAGTTTGTTCCATATTTTTACTCCACATACAGACACACAAAAACGTTTACGAGTGGTTTGAGCTCCCGGCAATGAGAAATATCCAAAGCCTCTCGAGTTATGACCCTGCACTTGTGTTATAAAAAAAACGTTGTAAATTAGACGAAAATAATTTGTTAAATCCTTTACACAAGCTTATTGATGTATTATATTTAAAAAGATCATCAAATTTGAGCAATGTTGATTGCATAAACAAATTATGAGTATGTCCTAAAAAAAAATAACGCTGTGATTGACTTGCACTGACTGCTCTTTTATGTAATATAATCAGATGATTAATTGTGTTGTGGTAAGTATTCCCCCATACTTTAGCACAATATGTAAGGTATGGGAGTACCAAGGTGCAGTATAGATTACGGAGTACATTTTCATTAAGGTATCGTTTATAACTCTTTATTATAACACAGAGGGTCTCATACATGTAATGTAAGGATTGTGTGAAAATATGCTTGAACCAATCAATAATGTCAATATATGCAAGCTATCTAAATAAAACATCCACATTTAATAATATATTTTAAATGGTAAATGGGTTGTACTTGTATAGCGCTTTTCTACCCCTTTTTAAGGAGCCCAAAGCGCTTTGACTGTATTTCCACATTCGCCCATTCACACACACATTCACACACACATTCACACACTGATGGCGGGAGCTGGCATGCAAGGCGCTTACCAGGACCCATCAGGAGCAAGGGTGAAGTGTCTTGCTTGGGCAAGACACTTCACCCTTGCTCCTGATGGGACACAATGGAGGTGACTATGATGGTAGAAGGTGGGGATTGAACCAGTAACCCTCAGATTGCTGGCACAGCCACTCTACGAACTTTGCCACGCCGTCCATAGGGGGTACATCACTGAAAAAAGGTTGAGAACCACTGCAATAGAATGTAGTATAAACAACTACAGTATATTTATGAAGTAACCTAATAATAATGTATAGTATTTTACCTTGTAGAGTGGACTTCTACAGTAACTCTATCCAGCTGCTTCTCCGTCAAACACATCATCAGCAGGTTGTCCGTAGTTTCATAGATAATTGATCGCTGTTTTGATACGTAAGATGGCGTTATGGACTCATTCTGCTTCAGCATGGTGTAGACGAGCAGAGGTAGTTCCAAATTTAGCCATGAACTTTCAGAGAAAGTATTAACAGCGCTTCACTTTTTCCACATTTTGTTATGTGACAGCCTTATTCCACAATAGAATACATATGTGTCCTCAAAGGTCAACAGACAATACCCCATGATGACAATGTGATAAGTTTTTTTTAATTTAGCAAATTTATTAAAAATAGAAAACTAAAAAAATCACATGTACGTAAGTACTTAAAGCCTTTGTTTGCTCAATACATTGTTAATTCACCTTGAGCAGCAATTACAGCCTCACGTCTTTTTGAATATGATGCCACAACCTTGGCACACCTATCTTTGGGCAGTTCCGACCATTCCAATTTGCCCATTTTGCTTTACAGCACATATAGACAGAGGTGCTGCAGTCTTGAAGCTGTCATTGCTGGCAAAGTTGCTTCAACAAAGTATTAAGCAAATGCTGTGAACATTTATGTACATGTGACCTTTTAGTTTTGGATTTTTAATAAATTTACTAAATCAAAAACATGTATTACAATTTTCACATTATCATTATAGGGTATTGTCCGGAGAATTTTGAGGATAAAAATGAATTAATTCCATTATGGAATAAGGCTGTACCATAACAAAATGTGAAAAGAGTGAAGCGTTGTGAATACTTCCTAGGTGCATTTTAGCTTACCCAAGGATTGGTTTTGTATTCGATGATGTTTTTCTTTATTTCGATAAATATCAACCAGTTACTCTTCTCAGCACTGTCCTTCACACTCAATTTCTTCCTTCTCATGGTTGGAAAATCAAAGTTATCTCAATCTCTAGCCATAAGGTAATCCAGGCATGTCAGACCGGATGTTTTGGTCAGATTTTAGGGAGTTCACTGTTGCATTCGGTACGCCAAAAAGCGGGTGTGTAACCCGAATATTTTCCTGCAACCTAAAGCATAATAATTAGCCGAGGGACTGAGAAAAACTGAAGTTAGGATTTCAGGTTTCAAGTTATCCCAAAGGTACTGCTGTACTTCAGCCCTTAATCAGCGTGTGCAGGTTAACCATATTAGTTCATTTGTTTAGCAGTAAGATGCTATTTGTGAAATGAACACAGCTGCATTTTGACAGACGCACAAGTACAACGTTTAAAATAAGAATGTTTGCATAAATTTGTCGAAACATGGAGAATTCTTAACAGGTATTCTAGTCCTGACGTTCCAAATGTATCCATGAAAGGCAGCCAAACATAAATATGAGTGCATGGGAAACACTTCTACAACATCTGTGTGAAATATAAGTTTATATGGAAGGGAAAAGAGGCATGTAGTCACATTTCTGTTGTTTTTCTTTTCAGGACGGTTCTTCACTCAAGCAGCCGCTTGTGTCGGATGAGTACTTTTACAGCCAGCTGATGGCGTCCACTTTCAACTGAAAATAGTCCAACAGCTGCTTGCGATGGAGCTGAAGGAGTGACAGGCTTAACGCTACAGGATACAATTTTAAAACTTTTTTTTTTCAAAGTTTTCTTGATCAAACATTTCTTTTGATCGAGTGGAACCATGGGGGCCACAGGCTACGGCTACTACCGGGGGACAATCTTCTGTTGCATGTTCATTGGCTACATGCTCTATTTCTTCAACAGGAAGACATTCTCCTTTGTCATGCCTGCCGTGATGGATGAAATTAGCCTTGACAAAGATGACTTGGGTAAGGTCAAACATCAGTTTGTTTCTACAGGTTTGTGGTTGAATTGGGTTACAGGAATGAGTTGACACAGAATTAGCACTTAGGCAAAGAACATGTTGACAGTAGACACATTACAGAGATTTAACCAGGGCTGCCAGGTCTCAGAAAATGACAAGTGAAACTTTGGAGGCATTATGCATTTGAAAACAGAAAACATTGTTGGTCTTTTTTTTTGACACCGATTTGGCCTGTTTTACCTTCAGTTTATACCTCAAGACTGATGTCCTCATCTCTAAAAGCTCTCCCTGCACTGTGGCCTCTCAATGCAAGTCTTAATTAACCAAAATATGAAATAAAAATCCCTTCCACTATTTTCTCTGATGGCTCTTCTGACTCATCCTCTGTATCTGTGTTCTCAATTTGTATCTCTTTTACGTCTTCGTCCTCACTGTCCTCGATCTCTTTTCATCTTCCAGTGCTGCCAGCTCTTAAGGAAAGTAGCTATTGGCTGTCATAAAAGCTGCTAGATGTTGACAGATGACGTAATGGGCTCATGTGCACAATTAAAGTTAAAGTACCAATGATTGTCACACACACACTAGGTGTGGCGAAATTATTTTCTGCATTTGACCCATCACCCTCGATCGCCCTCTGGGAGGTGAGGGGAGCAGTGAGCAGCAGCGGTGGCCGCGCCCAGGGATCATTTTTGGTGATCCAACCCACAATTCCAACCCTTGAAGCTGAGTGCCAAGCAGGGAGGTAATGGATCCCATTTTTATAGTCTTTGGTATGACTCGGCTGGGGTTTAAACTCACAATTGATCACAATGGACACTTAAGAGATAGGATTAATGTGGCGGGAGACATAAAAAGTGAGTTAAAAAAATGCAAATTATGATTAAAATTATAACTACATTTACTTCTGTTGATTCTAAATTGAGTTGTTTTTTATTTGTTGTACATTCTTAAAGTATACAAGAGTATACAATTTTATCAACACACTAAAGGGTTGTATTATTCACGAACAAACCAAATCTATTGAGTAGCCATGACATGAACAATAGGTTTGTTTTTAGTATAAATGTGAGGGTGACAAACCTTTACCATTTACATCTTACTCTATAAACCAGGCGTGCCCACACTTTTTCTGCAGGCGAGCTACTTTTCAATTGACCGAGTCGAAGGAATCTACCTCATTCATATATATAATTTATATTTAATTATTTATGAAAGAGACGTTTTTGTTAACATGTTAAAGGTGTGTAATGATAACACACACATTTTTAACACATATAGATTCCTTTCTTTCATGAAGACAAGACTATAAGTTGGTGTATTACCTGATTCTGATGACTTGCATTGTTTGGAATCAGACAGTAATGCTGATAACGTCCACATTTTCGAATAGAGGAGAAAAAAAGTCCTCCTTTCTGTCCAATACCACATGAAAGTGGTTAGTTTTTAGCGTCTTATTTGTCCAGCTTCCATTTTCATTTTTATACATTTTGCAAGAAATACATTGGCAGCAAACTCCTTAGCTTGCTATCTTGTGCACGCTAACTTTCTGAGACTCTTATTTTGTTACCGCAGGTAGGATGAAGCAGGGCTTTTATTGTGAAGACAGCAACTGTGCAGTCTGTCTTTAGGGTTTTGACAGCAGGTACGGCACGAGAGTCTGTTGAAATAAAAAGTGTTTCTCGCCCTCCTTTCGGTCATGTTTTCTTAATAATGATCTCGCAGCAGCCAGCGTCATCTCAGAAGACCCTCGGGTGCCGTGAATGTCATTAAAGTGACGTTGTTTTTAGGTTTATTTTTTTAATGCTTGGTTTGCGATCGACTGACAGACCCTCCACGATCGACCGGTAGCTCGCGATCGAGGTAATGGGCACCCCTGCTCTAAACCAATTCAGTCAGAAACAGCGGCAGCTTTGCACTGAGTCGCTAGTTGCTTTGGATAAAGAAAGTCAACAAAAGCAGTTGGAAAGATTCTAGATTTAGCGACAAAGTCGCCAAGTTGACAACACTTCGCTGAGGTGTGAGTGAGAGAGAGAGACCCCAAGACCCACCTTATATTGCTTCTGATTGGTTTATAATGTGTGGTGCCTTCTGTGGTTGGCTAAATTTAGGCACAAGAATATATGAATTGGTGTGGGATTGGTTGTTTCATTAGGCAATCAATAGTTACTTGACCT
This sequence comes from Nerophis ophidion, assembly GCF_033978795.1. Taxonomy (NCBI): domain Eukaryota; kingdom Metazoa; phylum Chordata; class Actinopteri; order Syngnathiformes; family Syngnathidae; genus Nerophis; species Nerophis ophidion. Next base: position 42,852,789 of record NC_084614.1, read on the forward strand.
AAAGCATAGCTCGGTTGGTAGAGTGGCCGTGCCAGCAACTTGAGGGCTGCAGGTTCGATTCCCGCTTGTGCCATCCTAGTTACTGCCGTTGTGTCCTTGGGCAAGACACTTTACCCACCTGCTCCCAGTGCCACCCACACTGGTTTAAATGTAACTTAGATATTTGGTGTCACTATGTAAAGCGCTTTGAGTCACTTGAGAAAAGCGCTATATAAATATAATTCACTTCACTTCACTTCACTAAAGCAAGCCGCGAGGAGAAAAAGTTTATCATTCTGAAAAAAATATATATAGCTTAGTGAATAAGGAAATATAATCGTGAAAAATGTCAAGTGTGGCACGAGAATGGGTTAAATTGTGTGAGGCTTGGCAGCTCTGTTCAACAAAAAAAATACATATTTTAGAATAAAAAATATTATCCAAAAAAACAATTTATGTTACAAGTTTGATTCCTTGTTTGAGTAACAGGCGTGAGTTGTTAGCATAGAATTAGAAAATTCCATAGCCACATAGCTTTTATGCTAATAGCATGTTGACACAGGTATATTACAGTAAACAAATATAATATTTTAAGAAAACAATTGTTACCTCAAATGTTGGCACTGTGTGTGAATGTATAAAAGTGAGCTTTGATGATGTTATGACATCTGTGTTGAGTGAACTGTGAATTTTATGCTGGGTTTGCCGCTCCCAGAAGTAATTAACCAAAGTAATTGAGGTAACATGTTTGTGGTTTTATGACTCTTTGGAGTAACAGGATTGAGTTGTATAGAATTGGAAAATACTTGCTAATAGCATGTTGACACTGAGTACATTACAGTGAATAAAAAAGAATAATAAGAAAGCAAACGTGAAAAAAACTCATTTATATAACATGTTTGTGGGCAAACAAATGATGCAGTGTTGATATAATGTTCATGGTTCATAATGGTGACTCCTTCTGTCTGCAGGTCTGATCACCAGCAGTCAGACCATGGCATACGCCATCAGTAAATTCATCAGCGGTGTGTTGTCGGACCAGATTAGTGCCCGCTGGCTTTTCTCCATTGGCCTCTTTGTGGTGGGAGCCATCAACGTGGTTTTCTCCTGGTCTTCTACTGTGAATATGTTCGCTGTGCTCTGGTTCGTTAACGGGCTGGGACAAGGCTGCGGCTGGCCGCCATGTGGGAAGGTCCTACGTAAGGTAATCCGATGATTGTGTCTTGCACAGAATTTCCTCCTTAAGTGTTCTTGCCATGTCTGTAACTATCCACACACCGACACTGTATGATCCGTGTAATTGGGAGTCATCCAGAGAATGTTCATTGGGTGCAATACTAAGACTTGCTGCCAGACACTGTTGATTTCAGGCCACATGAGATGCTAGACTGTAGGATATGAGACTGAGGGTTCAGTGGTGTTAGAACACAGTTTTTACCCCCTTATAAAAATATAAACAGTCCGTTATTTTGATGGTAGGTTAGTATTATTTGTAGTCTTTCTTACCGATTTGCATATTGCCCAACCCTTCATTTCCAATACTTCAGAGCGAGGGTCATTGCATGCTGTTATTTCTTCCAATTATCAATTATCTCACCAAGTTGTCCAGTCTTGTGCAGGTCTACAATTGTTTCCCTAAGGTCCTTTGACAGCTCTTGGGTCTTGTCTGTTGCGGTGGAGAGGTTTAAATGCAAGAGAGAATTAGTGTGACAGGTTTATTTTAGAAGGCTGACATTTGTAGGACAGGTATACAAGTTTATTTGATTTTGTGATGCAATTAGTACTTCGTAAGACTCGCATTGTCAAACAGCCCACAAAACAGCACAATTTTAACATTACATGCCTTTTAGAAATAAAACAAACTTTTAGATGAGAAATATTGTATGAAAAGTAATACATTAGAATGTAGTAAAAACAATTACAGTTGAGTTTGTTTATTTGGGACATGCAAGCATACAACATGATACATCACAATTTCCAGTTTCTCTATTCAACATGTTCGAAAAGGAGTAGGAAGAAGCAGAGATTATTTAATTCTACCCCTTTTCTTTTACATAACAGTTGCTAAAACTTTTGTTCACTTCCTGTTCTCAATTTATTCACAATATACTCCATAAGTAATCACAATAAAAATAAGTAAATAAATACATAAATAATAATTGGTGAAGTATGTTATATTTCATACAATCAGATAAGTATTTTGAGAATGAAATAATGGATGGATGAATAAATTCAGAATGTTTATCATGACTCTTCTTCTTTGTACTTTGTAAACACTTGAAGTTTTAAGAGTTTCTTGAAGTGGATCATATCAGTACTTTGTCTGATTGCTTTGCTTAATCCAGTCCATAGTTTAATTCCACATAGATAGATAGATAGATAGTACTTTATTGATTACTTCAGGAGAGTTCCTTCAGGAAAATTAAAATTCCAGCCGCAGTGTACAGAGTTGAGATCAATAAAAAAATAAAAATAAAAAAAAAGGTAAATAATGGGGGTTTAAATTGAAACAAAATAGAGAAATATTACAATAAGAATAAAAAATAAACAGCAACAATGGGAATACAAATATAACAATAAACAGTTACATACGGATATAATGAAGGTCTTAAGTTTTGTATGTGCGTACAAATGTTTTAAATTATATCTTTCTCTAAGATTATATTTCTATTTTTTTGAGAATTGTTGTATATTCTTGGGTAGCAGGTTATAGTTTGCTTTGTGTATCATTTTAGCTGTTTGCAAATTCACTATGTCGTGGAATTTCAGTATCTTTGATTCAATAAAGGATTAGTAGTTTTATGAAGTAATATTGTACAGCATTTGTCTCTGAGTAGAATTCTATGGTATGTCCTACCAACTACTGTTTTGCCGTCAAACACGCCATCAGCAGCTTTTCGATATTTTCATGGATAAATATCCGTGGCTTGAGTATTCTTTTAATGTCACTGGCCGGCGTAATCAACTCTTTTTGCTTCAGTATGGTGCAGACTAGCCGTGCTATGCTCCAACTGCTTAGTCAAGTTAGTTGCACGATTGGTCATGTTTCCCATGATTTGTTTGTTTAATACAATGAATATCATCCACCTATTCTCTTCACTAGTTGGAAAAACAAAGTTAGATCGATCTCTAGCAATAAGCTAATGTTAGCGAGATAAAACGGCTGTTTTGGTCGGACTGTGACAATGGGGGGGACTCATAAAGCACATTTTTGCTTTTAACCAAAGGCATAACAATTAGCCGAGAGACTGCTCGTATCCTGAAAAACTTGTAAGATGGAACACTTGTATTGTACGAAGGTACGATTTTACTTTCTTAAAGGAACGGGACTTAATGTGTGTTTCATTGACTTAAAACTGCTCTGTTAAGGTTAGAATTCTTGCTGGTTGCTAGGTTTTTAAATACTTATGTCAAATGCAAATTATTTTTAACCTACCTTTTAAAGTTATTTTGTTTTTTCATTTAGTCTCTGTCATGATAAACGTGCCCTTAAAATGGGGTTTTTCTTTGTGAGAAAATTACGTACAATACCAGCAGAGGCTTAAATACTGTACTAATAAGAGACACCGTGAGTGTAAGACACTACACTGAATGTAGCAGTGTTCAAAAGGCAGGGAATAAATAGGCTTTGGCACGTCTTCAGCATGTCGAAGGGGATCAGATCACAGGTGGTTCTATTTGTAGAACATCCTTAGTAGATCTCTACTTAACCTTGAACAACACTAAGTTTTTTTTTTCTGCGAGAGAAACCAACTTTTATTAGATCACATCTCAAGGTGCAACCTTTTGCCACAATGCTTGAGCAGCTGCCCTTTTGCAGACTTAACACCTTTTTCACCACGTTCAGCGTGACAGATAGGGCTGATAATCAATAGAACTGGGGCTGGCCAGTGGCACAAACACTGTATAATGGGACACACAATCATTACGTTGGCTTTTGTAAAGATTTGGTGATGTGTTCATTTAAATTCAACCCGTCAGTTATAAAATATGAATGTCAGAAAAGTGAGTTGTGAACGACTCTGACCGTCGTAGCGTGGATTGCATGGATCATCTAGGAAGGACATCGCTGAGCAGATTTGACTCTCGTTTATTATTTCAATAAACCATTCTACGTCAAAGTCGGTCGCGCCGATTTCCAGCGCTTCCTCCTCTTCTGCTCGTCTCGGCTGGCCTTTTGGTCGCCGGTGACTCAGTCTTCCCCGGGGGCTCATCGTTCGCTCGTCTCGTTCGTCGGGTCGTCTTCGTTTCTGCTACGCTGTGGACACTCCAACTCTCTCTCTCCCCTCCTTCCTCCTTTTCCTCTCTTAAATGCTGTGAGGAGATGGACAGATTGAGACCCGATGTGTATGTTACGCACCTGACTTTAATTATGGTGGCGTTGGTCCAGGCACGCCCCGCCTCCTTATTCCGCTGCATCCTCCGCTTCCTGGCCGCCATCTTGTGATGGCCAAAGTGAGCCCCGCCCTGCCGTCGGTCCGTCGTCTCCGTCTCTCCACATGAGCATATAATAGTGCTGTGAAAATTAAATAATAATGTTGGTTTGAATCAAATAAGGAATGTGTAACACAACCTATAAGGCTTTGCAAAAAATTTAAAATGGTTAATTACTTCTGGGAGCGGCAAACCCAGCATAAAATTCACAGTTCACTCAACACAGATGTCATAACATCATCAAAGCTCACTTTTATACATTCACACACAGTGCCAACATTTGAGAACCAGGATGAAATGGTAGAAAGGTAAAAATACAAGACATCAAACATAGTTATGTTTAACTTTCACTTCTCATAGCACATAACTGTGGTGCTTTCAAGGGCCCTTGATTAAAGTTCGAAAAACAAGTGTCTAGTTTTTAAACACAGGGGAGGCTTAACTCCCAGTATATGCACTAATAATACTAATTATGATAATGATGTATTATTATTCACTAATCATAATTTTACAGTTCAGCTAACCTCTACCTGAAGTAAAGGGAAACTTGACTTACCGGTATTTATAATCATATTGAATAGGTTTATTTGCTCTATTGATGATAACTTTATAAACAAGGTTTGTTTATAAAAGCCTGAAAGGTAGCAGAAACTTGTCAGGTACAAACAATTTTATCTTTCATACTTTTATAGACAAACCTTTTTTTATAAAGTATACATTTATCTTCATATTTAGGTGAAAAATGCCTGGTTGTGTGACTATTAAAACTCACATTTGAGCAACTTTATATCGAATTTGTTGGCACTATTTAGTAAAAAAATGACCAAAGCAAGAAACCCCACCGGATAATTTAGGGGGGGGCTTAAGTATATTTTAGGGAGCCCCCAGCCCCCTAAAAAGTCCAATGAAGCAACTTGTTGGAACATCCATCCATTTTCAACCGCTTATTCCCTTTGGGGTAACAGGGGGCGCTGGTGCCTATCTTAGCTACAAGCGGGCGGAAGGCTGGGTACACCCTGGACATGGCGTAGTGGGTAGAGCAGCCGTGCCAGAAACCTGAGGGTTGCAGGTTCGCTTCCCACCTATTGACATCAAAGTCACTGCCGTTGTGTCCTTGGGCAGGACACTTCACCCTTTGCCCCCGGTGCCGCTCACACTGGTGAATGAATGATTGGTGGTGTTCGGAGGGGCCGTAGGCGCAAACTGGCAGCCACGCTTCTGTCAGTCTACCCCAGGGCAGCTGTGGCTACAGATGTAGCTTACCACCACCAGGTGTGAATGAATGATGGGTTCTCACTTCTCTGTGAGCGCTTTGAGTATATAACAATAGAAAAGCGCGATATAAATCTAATCCATTATTATTATTATTATTATTATTATTAACACAGATAGACAGACAACATTCACACCACACACTAGGGACATTTTAGTGTTGCCAATCAACCTATCCCCAGTTGCATGTCTTTGGAGGTGGTAGGAAGCCGGAGTACCAAGAGGGAACCCACGCATTCACGGGGAGGACACGCAAACTCCACACAGAAAGATCCCGAGCCCGGGATTGAACCCAGGACCTTCGTATTGTGAGGCAGACGCACTAACCCCCGTTCCACCGTGCTGGCTTTGTTGAAACACTTGATGAAAAACATTGATAAATCTAAGACAGGGGTCTCAAACATGCGGCCCGCGGGCCAATTGCGGCCTGCGAGACGTTATGCGGCCCGCACTTCGATATGACAATTTAATGTTGCCGCAGCCCGCGAGTTTAATATGAAGGGCGCTTGACAGCGTCATACTTGCCAACGTCCCCAATTTTCCCGTTAGATCCCTGAATTTTAGGGCACCAATACTATTGAAGCCCCTGTCGATATTTACCAGATCAACAATATTCAGGGAGTGCCATAATGGCACTGCCTTTAGCGCCCCCTACATCCTGAACTGAATGCGTGAAAGCCCAGTTGTATGTTGCATCTGGCCATGCAAGACACGCGTGTGGTATTTGCAAAATATATTTGATCAACAGCTACACACGTCACACTAAAGGTGGCCGTAAAAAAAACTTTTAACACTGTTACAAATATGTGCCAGACTGTAAACCCACACCAAACAAGAATGACAAACATTTCGGGAGAACATTCGCATCGTAACACAACATAAACACAACAGACCAATTACCCAGAATCTCATGCAGTCCGGACTCTTCCGGGCTACAATATACACACCCCCGCTACCACCAACCCCCCACCCTCCCTACTTGCGTCGGTTGAGGTGTTGTATATTGTAGCCCGGGAGACTTAGTGCTGCAAGGTGTTCTGGGTATTTGTTCTCTTGTGTTTAAGTTGTGTTAAGGTACGGAAATTCTCCCCAAAAGCGTTTGTCATTGTTGTTTGGTGTGGGTTCAAAGTGGGGCACATATTTGTAACAGTGTTAAAGTTGTTTATATGGCCACTCAGTGTGACCTGTATGGTTGTTGACCAAGTACATCTTACAGCGACTGACGTTGTTCCGCACAAGTCTCATACAACATGTTATGGAGCCGGCACCTTGGTTCTGTGATGTAAAAGCGTGCGTGATGACATAGTAGAGCAGTAGTCCTCTTTCAGGGGGTGCGCGAACCCTTGGAGGTACTTGAAGGTATGCAAAAGGACAAGTGAGATTATTAAAAGCATTCTAAAAATAGCAGCAATTCATAAATCCTTTATAAATATGTTTATTGAATAATACTTCAATGAAATATGAATGTAAGTTCATAAACTGTGAAAAAATAATACAACATTCAGTGTTGACAGCTAGACTTTTTATGGACATGTTTCATAAATATTGATGTTAAAGATTTCTTTTTTTGTGAAGAAATGTTAAGAATTAAGTTCATGAATCCAGATGGATCTCTATTACAATCCCCAAAGAGGGCACTTTAAGTTGATGATTACTTCTATGTGTAGAAATCTTAATTTATAATTGAATCACTTGTTTATTTTTCAACAAGTTTTTTGTTATTTTTATATCTTTTTTTCCAAATAGTTCAAGAAAGACCACTACAAATGAGCAATATTTTGCACTGTAATACAATTTAATAAATCAGAAACTGATGACAGTGCCGTATTTTACTTCTTTATCTCTTTTTAACCAAAAATGCTTTGCTCTGATTAGGGGGTACTTGAATAATAAAAATGTTCACAAGGGGTACATCACTTAAAAAAGGTTGAGAACGAACCACTATTGTAGAGGACGTTAAAGGCAGTGCAGTCACGGCAGCGTTTTATAATGTCGGCCGGGTGAAAATTGGGACAAATTCGGGAGAATGGTTGCACCGGTAGATTGTCGGGAGGTGCCATGAAATTCAAGAGTCTCCCGGAAAAATCGTGAGGATTGGCAAGTATGTTGCTAGGGTGGTAAAGCCACTCATAAAAGGTTAATTAATTAAAAAGTGGATGTTAGATTTTTTAAGACATCTTTTCTTGCGGCCCAGCCTCACCCAGTTTCTGCATCCAGTGGCCCCCAGGTAAATTGAGTTTGATACCCCTGATCTAAGACATAAACATGTAAATATTGGGCTTCCCGATCATGGAATGTGTCATCTACTCGTATTCCTGGTTATCACGTTGGGAAGACTGGCACATGCGAAGAACGTCAGACCCGATAATGTATGGATGGATGTGTTTACATGCAAGATGTTACTATTTTACAATCACATAATCTAGATATGTTTATCCCATATTTAAAAAGTCAAAAAACTTAGAAAAGTATTTTCAATGCAAAATCTTTTTGGGATTTTCACATGTTTTAAAAAGCTAGTTATAACCAAATAAAATAAATAATTAGGTTTTTGGGGCATGTAAACATACCAAGTGTGTGTCTGTGGGGTGGTAATGTTAGGGTCCCCTGTAGCCCCACAATGGGGCTACAATTTAAACACAACCTTATCTAAGGCTACACACACTCTTGGGATACAACCATACAAACAGAACGAGTTCCTGTGATCAGCTTCTTAATTTGGTAATTTGCAAACGTGTACCATGTGATTGTTGTCAAATTAAAAGTCCAAGTTGTGTGTCTATTTGTTTCTCTAGTGGTTTGAGCCGTCTCAGTTCGGAACATGGTGGTCTGTGCTGTCCTGCAGCATGAACATGGCGGGAAGTCTAGGTCCGATATTGGTCACCGTACTCCTCCACTACTATGACTGGAGGACCATCCTAACAATGTCAGGCATCTTCTGTGCTGCCTTCTCGCTTGTGACCCTGTTGTTGGTGAAGAATGAACCAAAGGATGTGGGCCTTCCCAGTCTTGTGGTAGCGGCCAAGAAGGGAGCAAAGCGAGGTAATTAATGACAATGCTGTATAGAGGGATAGATGGATGGCTACATTGTTAATAGATAACTGAAATCCTATATAATGAATTAAAACCACTTTAAAATCAAATGGAAAGGATACACCTTACCGTATATTGAAGTACAATGGTACCTAGTTTTTCGTACAGTATAACATCATCATTTTGAAGGAACATTTTCTCCCGGTTTCCATGTACTGCCTTGGTTATAGGACAGCCACACTTTGCGCCTAACAAACTGGCTTTCTTGCGTATCATTCGGCTGAATCAAGTTTACAAACAATCTCACGTTCTGGTGACTCCCTCTTGTGCTTTTTTTTAAACAAAAGGGGACCTATGACAACGCCCAAATGTATGAACCTGATGATCTGACGCTTTGCCATTGTTTAACATGAGTATGCAACATTGTAACAGCATGTATAAATCAGAAAAGATGAAACTCATCATAGGTCTCCTTTAAATACAACTGCAGAAAACACCACCATGGGGCTGCAGAAAGTGCTAGCACTTTGATAAAGAAGGTAAGAAACACTAGGGCTGCACAATTTCGGGCAAAATGATAACCACAATTATTTTTAACAGCAATTAAATCAAGATTATTAATTTTGTTGGCCAAGAAGTATTAGGTATTAGCAGGGGTGCCGAAAAGGGGGGGGGTAAAGGATACAGATTCTAGGGGCCATTGATGGAGGGCGGCACAGAGAGGCCCCTAATTATGATGAAATTATATAAAATTATGTGTTGGGGGCCCTGTAAAGATTCTTTTCATGGGGCCCAAAATCCCTAGCGGTGCCCCTGGTTATTAGTGTTGTGCAGTATACCGGTATTAGTATAGTACCGCGATACTAATGAATCATATGCGGTACTATACCCCCTATAAAAAAAAATACCGGTCAATAATAATAAAAGCTTCATTTTTGCCATTAAAGCTAATTTTAAAGCCATTAAACTATTGTATTGCTTTAATGGAGTGTCAAGTGTTATCATTCAACTGTTTTTACAATATATATTCAATCAAGTCTTATAAAACAATTACCAGTACATGCTACAAAACATTTTGGAGTCGTTGTCCTGTGTTCCCCATATTATTGCTTACACAAGATCGCCGTGTGTCAGTAAGCTAACTCATTCCCAAAGGCATATTTTCTGACATTAAAGCTCATTTTAAAGCCATTAAACTATTGTACTTTTTATTGGAGTGTCAAGTGTTATCATTCAACTATTTTTACTAAGGTTCTTCAGTTAATTATTATAAGACAAGCTTAAAATTGCTACGGAAAGCCTGACGTGAGGTATTTCTCACAATAGCAGAAATGCTAGTAGTACATTAAATAAATGTTGATTTTTCAATGAATAAGATGACCTTAGTACTTTTCAAGGTACATTTGTCGTTTCATGTGTGTTCTTTACCAGGCATCAGTGAAAGCACCCTGAGTGAGTTCCTTCTCTCGCCGTTTCTTTGGGTGCTGTCTCTGGGCTACCTGGTGGTGTTTGGGGTGAAGACAGCTGCAACTGACTGGGGACAGCTGTTCCTCATGCAGGAGAAAGGCCAGACCGCTCTAATGGGTATGGGTTTGTGTCATTTTTTTGACATATTTGACGCATTTGCTGCGGATAAGGGTGCCAACTTGTGCTTGCTCACAGGCAGTACGTACATGAGTGCGTTGGAGGTGGGAGGATTCCTTGGCAGCCTTGCTTCAGGCTTTATCTCTGACAGAGCTGTTGCGCGAGTAAGTAGCAGACATTTTTCAGGTGGAAACAATGTTTTTGTTTTGCATTACTCTTATCTCAAACATGCTCTCTGACATCCCCCAGCGTGGCCTGGGCACACATGGCAACCCTCGCCATGGCTTGCTGATTGTAATGATGGCTGGTATGTACATCTCAATGTACCTCTTCCGGGTCACCATCACGCCTGAAATCCCAAAGGTAACTGCAAAAAAATACTACGGTGGTACCTCAATTTGAGAACGCCCCAAATGTGGTGTTTTGGGGTAAGAACTATGCCTCAGCTAATTGTTATGTGTTAAGTTGCTAACAAAAATTTGAGTTACAAGCATCGCCGCCATTAGTTGCTGTAGCAAATGTTACAGTCAACCAAATAAGGTTTAAACAAAACATCTGGTCTGAATCGCTAGCATTAGCTAAGAGTTAGAAATGGGCATAACTTTCTTTTTCCAACCATTGTAAAAAATAAAAAAAAAAGTGAAAGTCAAGGAAAAATCTTAAATCCAACAATTTCAATTTAAGGTCTTAACATATCTAAAAACGTCTTAAAAACAATTTTAAAGGGCCTTAAAAAAATATTTTATTTTTATTTAAAGCAGGCAAAAACTTCAGTCTTGCTGTAGTGGCAATCTTCACCTTTAAATGTTCTAATTTATTGTCACTACTAACAGGTTTGAGGGAGTGATCCTACACAGCAGCAAACATTACATTGAAGTGAGGTCCAGTCAGAAGTCCAGTTAATGCATATTTATTAATAAACTTGCAGGGTGAATTGAACATACCATGGATTATTGTAGTGACATTGTGCCATATGTTCTCCTGTCTTTCCTGCCTGTTGCTGTGTGCTGTTGTCTGCTGTTGGTGTCTGCTGTTGGTAAGAACGGTTTGTGCTCCCACACCTGAGTCCCTCCTAATCAGCTGACCTGTGCTCCTATTTATGCCTTCAACCCTGCACTCCTAAACCAAAAAGCCCGCCACCTAGTGACAAAAGGAAGTAATGCCAACACAAAAATAAGGATGCCTAAAATGGCTCCTACACACCGGCCCCTAATTGTTTACACTGTAACAATTACTTGAAAGGGAGCCATTCAAATTCACTTTTACACGATTATCATTTTTTTTCTTTGGTTTTTTTTCAAATTTCGTTTCTTTTTTTTTTTTCCATAATTTAAAAATAAAAATATGTTGGACTTTCTAGTTCATTAATCTTGAATCTTCATTATGTAGACAAGATTTGGGTTGATCGGATGCTTGCTCTTGAGGGTGCTGACTTCACGAGTCATGGCTTCTGCTGACTCTGTGGCATCCTCCAGCTCCCTCTGCATCTTCCTTCGGTAGGTGTTTGCCCTCTGAGCCTCCTCCTCGGCCTCCTCCAGCTGCCGCTTCATCTGCTTCATGCGAGAGTTCAACTTGTCTGCCTGGTCTTTGTACTGCTCGGTGTTGCGTCTCTCATCATCCACCTGCAGAACCAGCTCTATCAGTTTTTTCTCTGTTCGCCTCGCAAGCTTGGTAGCACTTTGCCGCAACCTGGTCTCGATGTCCAGCTGAGCAAACTTGGCCTCAAGAGCGGCCATGTTGGCCTTGTACTTGGACTTCACCGCTCCGTTCATCTCCTGCAGCTTGAGCTTCAGCTCTTTGTTCTGACGCTCCAGCTGGGTGTGGGCCTTCCACGCGCTGAAAGGAGCTGCAATCTGTGGTCAGCTCCACGTTCATCTGATCAGTCTGCAGCATGGACTTCTTCAGGGTGTCTTTAACCAGCTCCGTGTTGCACTGTTCCTCTTCCAGCTGAGCGATACGTGCCTCCAAACGTCTCCTCTCCTTTGCGATTTCAGCATTCTTGGTGGCCTGATTGTTCATCTCATCCTGCAACTCGTCTCTCTCCAGCTGAGCCTGTCGCTTGCCTCGTTCTGCAGCAGCCACCTCCACCTGCATTTGGAGCATATCAGCTTCCATACCCTATAACTTCTTCTCAGACTCCTTACTCTGGGCCAGAATTTCCTCTCGAGAAATGCGAGTGTCATCCAGTCCCCTGATAAGTTCTTTCATCTGGGCCTGCTGTTTCTTCAGTTGTTTGAGGGCTTCCTCACGGTGCTTGTTGCCCATGTCGATTCCCGCCTCCAGTTCCTTCAGGTCCAGCTCCAGTTTTTTACGTGCAGCAACGGCACCAGAACGCTGCTTGCGCTCATCCTCCAGCTCTATTTCCATTTTGTGGACCTGCTTGATCAGAGACCTTTTCAACTCCTCACCCATCTCGTCACGTCCGGACAGGTCCCGCTCATACTGTTCCTTCATGGCCTGCATGTTGACATCCAGACGCAGCTTGGCATCTTCAGTGGCCTGCAGCTCATCCTCCAGTTCCTCAAGCTGTGTTTTCATCTCCTCCAGCTGCGGATCCATGGCACGCTTGGACTTCTCCAGCTCATGCACGCTCTTTCCAACATCATCTTTGGATGACACCAGATCCTCCATTTCAGCCCGAAGCAGTTCGTTGTTGCGGTTCACCTCGTCCTTTAGATCCATTAGAGTTTCCAGCTCGCGGGTCAAAGACAGTGTACGGGTCTCTTTCTCACGGGCCTCGGCTTCAGCCCGATCTCGCTCTGCAGCATAGCGTGCAGATATGTTTTTCTCTTCCGCCATCATCTGGTCAAACTTCTTCAGCTTCTTCTCAAGATTTGTGACAGTTTGTCGAAGTTGGTCTTGATCTATCACGTCGTCCAACTCTTGCTGGAGACGTGTCTTTGTTTTCTCCATCTTGTCGTAGGCAAAGGATTTCTCCTCCAGGTTTAGAATAGATATTCTATTGACATCAGCAACAGGGCAGCCATTATTCCTGCTGGTGTCATCACCTATTAAAGGACCATAAATGACCCATCCCAATAGGGTCCTCACTGCGTATGGCCCGTCCTGCTGGCTATCGACCACCTCCCAGGGTTCCAGTACCTTAGAGGCATTCGTGCCAATGAGGAGGTCGACGTCAGAGTCAATTTCAGGTAATTTGATATTGTTTAGATATGGCCAGTGTTTCAAATCCTGCTGTTTTGGAATATTGTGTGGTGAAACTGGCATGGTTTTGTGTGTAAATACATCAGGCAATTGAATAAAGTTATTTGTATTTATCCTGGCTATTTCCAGTCCAGTGATGTGGTAGCTGGTTTCGAGTTTCACTTGATTCATGGTTTTGAGAAGGATGGTTTTTCTTTGTCCTGTAATGTTCAGTTTTTGCATCAGTTTTTCTGTGCACAATGTGGAGGTGCTTCCATGATCCAAAAATGCATAAGTTTGTAACATTGTGTTTCCCTTGTTGCTTTTGACTTGTACAGGTACAATGGAGTAGATGGAGGGGTCATCCCGGCCCCAATATGACCACAAGTATGCTTGGGAAGTGGGACAACAGTATTGATTCCAATTGATTTGGTTTGAGTTTGTTCTGTCTTTTCAATGTGGAGTATTTGTGGATGTTGTCGTTTACATATTTCACATAATAGACGATTTCTGCAGTCTCGACTTAAATGTCCTATTTTCAGACAGCCAAAACATACTCCTTTTTCCTTTAAGAAGTCTATTTTTTCTTTGTGCTTCTTCCTCTTGAATTGTGCACAGCACTCCAGTGTGTGACTACTCTTCTTACAGAACAGACAACTTTGAGATTTGACAATCACATTCCTTTTTCCTTCATTTGACTCCACAGTTTCTATGGGTATTAATGTTGTTGCAAAGCTGCTCCTTGGACTTGAATTTACTCTTGGCTTAGGGACGGATGAGGGTTTGACAGTTGATTGCTTAGTGTCCTGAATGTTACCAAACAGTGGATCAGAGAGTATTTTGACTTGTTTTTCAATAAAGTTTACAAGGTCTGGGAAAATGGCACGATGGCCTTGCTTCTCCTGTAGGTCACAGGCCTTGTTCCTCCACTGCTCTCTGAGCTTGTATGGAAGCTTTAGGATGATGGTCCTTATATTAGAAACAACATTCATTTCTTCCATATAGGCCAGACTTCCCATTGCATTGGAACAACTTCTGAGGAATAGAGAAAATGTTCTCAATCCTTTTACATCCTCCAATTTAATTGTTCCCCAGGAAAAAGCCTTTTCCGTATATGCTGTTGCAATATGATATTAATTACCAAAATGTTCTTTGAGTAGCTGTCTTGCCTTCTGGTAGCCCTGGGACGGAGGCAAATGTTGGCAACTTTGAACCAGCTCTTTTGGATGCCCTCTGGTATATTGTTCGAGGTAATGCAAACAGTCATAGGTGTCACACCTTTTCTCCACTCCATATTCAAATGCCCTTATAAAGGTTTCATACTGAAACAGATCTCCATCAAAAACAGGTACGTCTCTTGCTGGTAAAGAGGAATGGACATTCTGCTTAACCAATAAGGCATTGAAATCATGTTGTCCTTTTAGTAAATCAAGAATGTGATCTTGTTTGATGGCATTTGTGACAGGGGATGTAGTGTGAACTGTATGACCTTTAACATCATCTTTTTTCATATGAGTTTGATTACTTTGCCCAGTTGTATTCGACACATTTTCCATTTGCATAGTTGATTTTAATACATTGTCAGTTTGCATTAAAGAGAGAGCAGCCTGTCTTGGAGTCATGTAATGAGCTTTTGTGTACTTTTCATATATGAATTGTTTTGGCTTCACAACCTGTGTGTCAGAGAGGGGCATTGTTTTCTTTGGAGCACCAGCTCCCTTGTGTGATTCGGAGCTCATTTTTGACACTCTTGATCCTTCCCTAGATCCCATGGTTGCAAAAACTTGCTCCCTTGCATTTGCGGCTGCCAGCTTTGTTTCCAATTCCAACTTTTCCTTTTCCATTCTGAGTTGTTCCTGTTGTTTTGCAAATTGTTCCCGTTGTTTTGCAAATTGTTCCTGTTGAATTCTTTGTTGATATTCAATATGATGTTTTTTCTCCAATGCAGCAACATCTGCCATGAGAGCAGCCTTTTCGGCCTGGGCTCGAATGCGAGCAGATGAGGTAGAAGAGGTTCTTGATGTTATAGAGTTGCGTGTGATTGAGACATTCGATGCACTGTCCTGTGCTCCAATATCAGAAAGTGTAACACATAAATGTTCATCATGGGCAAGTGGGACATGCATTTCACCTTGGAATTGCGTTTCAACTGAGCCATGTGTTTGAGAAGGATGCAATTGTGACTCCTCTTCCACAGGGGCAGTGTCATGTGTGGTTAGCTTTTTCACTTCTGATAACCATTCATGCACAAGTTTTATGAAACCTTCTAGTATCTTAATATGTTCTTGAAACCAGTCATTTTTTCTATCAAGTTACTCTTCAGGCAATGGTAAGGCAATCCATGAGGATTGATTCTCCCTTGCCTCTCCACACAAATGAATCAATTTATCCAAGTAACCTCTTACAGCATTTACATTTATCATTTTATTTGAATGCATGAGTTGTTTTATTGTGTCCCTTATTTTAGCAGCTTTTTTAACACATGTTCCTATTGCTTTATGATAATTGTCAACTTTCATTTCCAAGCCTTTGGCAGTATACTTTATGGCTCTTTTTTCCTTTTCAGAATATTGTACATTTTCCTTTTCAGGATCCACATTTTCGCCACCTTGTGGCTGTACATCATATTTGCCATCAAACATAATTGACCAAGTCTCTCCCTTGTGCTGCTTTCAGCTCCACACAACTCACCCTATAGAGCTGGCAGGTGTTTCCAATCACCCTGGCTGATGAGTAGCAGCGTGGCCGTGGCCCAATTCGTCCTCTTGCGGCTTTTTGATGTCCTTCAGTTTTCTTCTTCTTGTCCTTTTCACTCGAAGAGCACCGTTCTTACTTGAATTGTAGTGGCAATCTTCACCTTTAAATGTTCTAATTTATTGTCACTACTCAACAGGTTTGAGGGAGTGATCCTATGCAGCGGCAAACATTACATTGAAGTGAGGTCCAGTCAGAAGTCCAGTTAATGCATATTTATTAATAAACTTGCAGGGTGAATGAAACATACCATGGATTATTGTAGTGACATTGTGCCATATGTTCTCCTGTCTTTCCTGCCTGTTGCTGTTGTTGTCTGCTGTTGGTGTCTGCCGTTGTGTGCCGTTGTTGTTTGCCGTTGTGTGCCGTTGGTAAGAACGTTTTGTGCTCCCACACCTGAGTCCCTCCTAATCAGCTGACCTGTGCTCCTATTTATGCCTTCAACCCTGCACTCCTAAACCAAAAAGCCCGCCGCCTAGTGACAAAAGGAAGTAATGCCAACACAAAAATAAGGATGCCTACAATGGCTCCTACACTTGCTTTTAATTATTTCGATTCTTGAAGACGCTGTTACGTAACTACAAATCGGAACTCACGTAGGCTACTTGTGCTGCCCGGTCAAAATTTCTCACGAACCACCAGCTAGTGTGTGCTGTACACGCAGCGGTGTGGTCAACTTACAGTAGCATACCACCGTAGAAAACCTAATAAAAGCCCACAGCAAAGCCAAATTACTTGCATAAAATGGGCAAGTGCAAGTTCAACGATTTGTGGTTCCAGAACGATCAATTTTAATAACGCATGCTTGAACCCAGTGGATAGAAATATATAAAGTGTGGCGCCATCGAGGAGGGAAGCGTTTTTAAACTGAACGGTGAAAGTGAATGCAATGATAATGTAAAAGACTAAAATCTGGGAAAGGGTGTGTCAAAAGATGCTGCAACTGTGACAATCTGTCACTTTATTTCGGTTAGTGTTTCGTGTTTTTATATTTACTTCCTTTTCAGTGCTCTTACTTTGTTGTATTTCCTGTTTTATTCACGAGCACTGTTTTTCTCTTTTCGTTGATTGGCAGCGTTTCACACCTGCTGTCAATCAAACTACTGCCTATTTATGTTTCACTCGAGCACTCCTCAGTGCTCAAAGATAAATTATGTTGGGAACGTTTCTGTCCAAGTCTGCTTTATGTTTATGTTTGTTACGTTGATGAAATTAAAATCATCTTACCTGCTCTCCTCTCTCCTGGACTCTTGCATCCACGGGGTCACACAACTGCAGCCATGCGACACCCTTACAGAAACCCCACAAACACTTTCTAGAGGTCATTCCCTACCGGTTCCACGGATACCACGTCACAGGAGTCAGGCGTGCTGTTTAACAGAGTTTTAATCAACATATGACGTAATGCACAATCTTTTCAGTATGATCTTTTCAGATGTCTCTCTACAGTTTCTCCCCCCTCTGCTCCGCTGCCCGCTCTGTGTTAAAGACAACAGCTGATTAGATTAGCACGTACCACCTGCGAAATCTAATCACCTGCCAGCTGTTTCTCTCTGTCCCACACATGCCCCGCCCCTAGTCAATGGTGCTCCGCCCTAAACACCATTGACTTAGACAGTGACCTTTTGCTCCTGCAGCACGCTGACCACACCCTCACCCCACACACTTACACTACTATAAAAAGATAACACCCCCCCCCCCCCCCCCCAAAAGAGTGTCATATGGGTAATGTGGTGCCATTTGTCTAAGGAGCCCAAAATAAGATGTTTACTATTGAAATCATACTATTACATGTAGTAAGCACACGCTAATCTATTTGTGCTTGTCATGTTCTCACAGCTATAAAACTAATATAATAAGCACAATTCTCTTAAATTATTTCTTATTTATTCTAATAATTTCAAGTCAGCTTGTCATGCATAATCTTTTCTCGAATTTTATACAGCAACTAAAATCAAAAGCTATAAATGTTGTTGTCTGTTTAGTGTTTAGTTTATGGTAAAATGAGAAAAACAAGGAAGATTTGCCAATGTCATCTTGTAACGCTTAAATGAAAACGAGTCCTTAATTGTTAGCAATATGTTGTCAGATAGTCACAAAAAACTGGTTAAAATGTATTTATACACAACATATACAAAATGAGCTGAGCAAATTTGAAAGTTATCCACATTATTCACATCCAAATTGTTTGAGGCATACAATCAATAATTTATTTCTTTATTTTGAGATAATCGCTCTGCACACTCTTGTTTTTCAAAACTTTGTGCAGATACAGTAGTAGTATTGTTGATGTTTTTATTCATTTGCTCAGTTCTGAAAGGTTGCAAAAACACTGCAAAAGTTAACTATTTAGTTTTAGCAGAGATGCTAACAGCCCCTTTCACAGACATTATATTGCTTTTGTTTCCTCTGCCATTGCTGACATTCTGGTTGTTACATGAAAACACCTGATATGAAGCACACTGCACATTTTGCAAGAAAACACTTCTATGGCAAATCTGAAAATGGCTGTTCTGATGTTTGCTAATGTCATTTTTTCATTAGTTTACAACAGAGAGGCTTCTGGAGTTTTTAGTTAGCTTATTTGTTTTATTTTCCAATGTGAAAGAGCAGTGAATGAAATCATCTACTTACAATTAATTCTGGTCTTCAGATTTTCCTCTATGTGTTTATACTTGTTTGTCTGTATGGATGTGAAATGGTCTAAAATTAGATTAATTTTTGTCTTAGAAAAAGTCTTAATTTGACATGTTCAAACCCGCATTGACCCTGAGAACAAAAAGTGGATGATATTTATTGAATCAATAAAACAAATCAACAAAAACATGACAAAGCGAGTAGTCAAAACTGTAATCAAACAGAATGCGTCGATAACGCCAGGAAAGAAACTTTAAATAATATCTAAACAGCAGACATTTATCAATGATAATATGGAGAAGCTGCTGATGGTGTGTTTGACAGAGAAGCAGCTTGAAAGGAGATGCAGTAAAAGTCCACTCTCCAAGGTAAATACTTGACTTTAGTCTTTATACAATATTTCTTATCTTAAAGTTTATCTTCAAAAGACACCTAAGATATTGGAATGGTGCTGTTTTTTGGGGAGCAAGAACCAATTAAATAATGATAATGTAAAGTCATCAATACAGTGTGTATTTGGGGTGCCGTAAAAAAATTATTCACATATGAATCGCATTTCTTTATTATTTTAACAATTCAAATAATTCAACAACCTACATTTTTTATTATTTTTAGGTCATCTCCTCGCTAACATGTACAGTATTATACATGAGTCGCCAAAAGGAGATTTTCTAACCTGTAACCTGTTTTTAGCATGTTTTATTATATTCCATATACCAAATAATATCAAAAATTGTGTCATATCGAGAATAGATTCTGATTGAATTCTCACCCCAAAAAATCGTAATTGTGAGTTGTAAGATTTAAATCCCTTTTGTGTATTGTACCTGGGGGATTTAATGATAAACAATATTACTGATATTGGCTGTAAATCACCCGCCGGTTAATATTGATGTTGTAATTAAAACGACCAAAAAACTGTGATTGATAACTGCACTTTAATGACTGACAAGCGCCACAATGCTCACATGAAAACAAGAGACATGAACGTCTTTCCCCATTAAGACAAGACATACCCCAATCTAAACTTATGAACACATTACTGTCTGAGCAACTAAGATATTCAATTGTGCACATAGCACCTACAAGCTGTGCTCTTTTGGAACGCAGTGATCGTTCTCTACTCAGAGTAATACAAGACGGGGGTGTTTTTGCGGTACGTTCAGGGACCTTTGAACAGAGTAGGACGCCACAATGCCCACCAGAAATAATAGATAATAATAATAGACTTTATTTTTTAAGTGTTACAGTACAAACCAATATTTTAAACAATAAAAGTGTATCCATTAAAACAGATAAAATACTAAGACTAAAACACTACCAGAGAAGCCTAAGAAACACATAGTTCGTCAGTCTACCACAGGGCAGCTGTGGCTACTGATGTAGCTTACCACCACCAGGTGTGAATGAATGATGGGTTCCCACTTCTCTGTGAGCGCTTTGAGTATCTGACAATAGAAAAGCGCGATATAAATCTAATCCATTATTATTATTATTATAGTTAGTAGGTTTCTAAGTCAGTGGTTCTCAAATGGGGGTACGTGTACCCATGGGGTACTTGAAGGTATGCCAAGGGTACGTGAGATTTTTTTTTAAATATACTAAAAATAACAACAAATCAAAAATCCTTTATAAATATATTTATTGAATAATACTTCAACAAAATATGAATGTAAGTTCATGAACTGTGAAAAGAAATGCAACAATGCAATATTCAGTGTTGACAGGTGGATTTTTTGTGGACAGGTTCCATAAATATTGATGTTAAATATTTCTTTTTGTGTGAAGAAATGTTTAGAATTAAGTTCATGAATCCAGAAGGATCTCTATTACAATCCCCAAAGAGGGCACTTTAAGTTAATGATTACTTCTATGTGTAGAAATCTTTATTTATAATTGAATCACTTGTTTATTTTTCAACAAGTTTTTAGTTATTTTTATATCTTTTTTTCCAAATAGTTCAGGAAAGACCACTACAAATGAGCAATATTTTGCACTGTTATACAATTTAATAAATCAGAAACTGATGACATAGTGCTATATTTTATTTCTTTATCTCTTTTTTTCAACCAAAAATGCTTTGCTCTGATTAGGGTGTACTTGAATAAAAAAAATGTTCACAGGGGGTACATCACTGAAAAAAGGTTGAGAACCACTGTTTTAAGTAGTGTATTTATTTTCGTTATTCATAAAAATAAATTGGTTAAAAGATTTCATTGTGTATATTTATTTTTGAGCACATTCAACAATGCCACGACAATAATAAGTGTCATATAAAATGTTACATCCGTAGCTCTACCCAGTGTTGTGGTGTGTGTGTGTCCACCAAATATGGGCAACAATGTTGAGTACACAACCAACAGAATAACCTACACTGACCTCTTTTACTTCCCTCAGGAGGCTCCTCTTTGGGTCCAAGTCCTCCATCCGTTGTCTGTGCTACTCGGTGTCTCTGAAAGAGAGGTAACTGTAAGGATTGCGCCTGTTTACCTCACCTGCTCTTGATTGGCGATCAGTGGACTCACCTGTCCCTGATCACTAATCAAGAGAAAATATATTCAAGTGTCACCTGCCTCTTGATGCCATTTGATTGTAAAGAATGGTTTGTTAGCATTTCCCTGCTCCCTGGGCACTTCCATGCTGCACTAGTTGTTGCTGTAAATGTACTTTTACCTACACGTGTGCTGTGTACTGCATCTGAGCGTGACAGTTACATTTCTACTACTTATACTACATACTCAATAACTTGTTTTCCTCATTACAGATCTGGATTCTCTCTCTCGGTGCCATGTTTGGATTTTCCTCTTACGGACCAATCGCTCTGTTCGGTGTGATTGCAAGCGAATGTGCGCCTCCCAACTTTTGCGGAACATCCCATGCTATTGTAGCTCTGATGGCTAACGGTACGAGCATCTCCGAGCGCATTAGTACCGTCTATTAGTAGCATTCATACCACTGACCCAGCTTTCTTTTTATTACAGTGGGGGCTTTTGTTGCCGGCCTTCCCTTCAGCACTGTAGCCAAACAACACAGCTGGGACATGGCGTTCTGGGTCGCCGAGGTCTTAATGGCTGCCACAACCGTTTTGTTCTTCCTGGTTCGAAACATGCGCACCAAAATGGGAAGAAGAGAGAAAACGGAATAAAGTACACTCTTAATGTTGTTACTCACGGTCACGGTGCTGCGTACATCATAAAGCACATAAACGCCACATAAAATCTCCTAGTGCACATTGAACTCAGGGTTGATTTAATTGCGTAGAATGTGAAACCTAGAATTTGACCCCCTGTTGATTTTGTAAGTCCCCCCCCATACAATAATATTTATTTACATACAGAAAATACAAATACATATATAATTGATGATGATTACAATGGCTAAATGAAAATGTAACATGGCAGACGTTACTTTCTTTATTGAATTTACAGTACTAGTGTTTGTCACCTTCTTTACCAAAATGTTGACAAGGTGGCTTGCATTGTAGTACTAAGACCCAATCACTGAAGTGTTGGATTTTTTGTTTAGACGCATGATTGGTGGAATGATAGGCCTTAAAATACAGTGTTTTAGAATACAATTTATGAAAATTGAGTGCAGGAAAAATTGTTGCTTCAAAACCCAAGACCCACTTCTATGAAGGTTAATGTGTGTCTTAAGTACCAAAGCTTCTTTTTACACTGAATTTTTTCGCGTTTTAATTTAGGGAACTGAATATCAAAACACTGCATTTTAACAACTGAATGTTTAAACACATGCATTTGCTTACAATTTTTTATTCTGTAAAGTTGTCAGCATAATTTAATGTTAATTTATGGAGGTTCATTTGTGTCTTTATTACAAAACCTTTTTCTGACACTGAATTTATAAAACAAAATGTTTTGCATTTGAATTTTGTGAACTGATTTTTTTTTTTTTTTTTTTTTACATCAAATGATGCTGACAATTTCACTGAAGAAAAATTTGAGAGAAAAATTAGGTTTCAATATTAAGTTTGGAAAAATTCAGTGCAGAAATATTTACCGCTTCAAAACTCAAGACTCACTTCCGGTAAATCAAGACTGAAGCGATCGAGCTTGCCTTAGAACTAGCCAATAAGGTGTCACATTTGAAGTCACATGACACAGATTGAATATTTCTGAGCGGAAATTTTACACACTGAATTTTAAAGCACAAATTTTGCTCACAAATTAGAATCAATGAAATTGTCAGCAGAATTTGACTTAAAAAATCAGTGTACAGGATCCAAACACAAACAAATTCAGTTGCTAAAGTCAGTGTGCATTGTTTTGCCAAAAATGAACTGCTAAAAATGAATCGTAAAGAAACTGAGGTGCCAAAGTCATGACTGTTTGATCCCAATGCAAAAACATAGTTTGGTGCAATGTACTTTTCAACATGTTCTTACTTCCTGTTCAACCACACAGGCACACAATATTTGTGAAGTGAATTATATTTATATAGCGCTTTTTCTCTAGTGACTCAAAGTGCTTTACATAGTGAAACCCAATATCTAAGTTACATTCAAACCAGTGTGGGTGGCACTGGGAGCAGGTCGGTAAAGTGTCTTGCCCAAGGACACAACGACAGTGATGGCGGTAGCGGGAATTGAACCTGCAACCCTCGAGTTGCTGGCACGGCCACTCTACCAACCGAGCTAAACCGCCCAATTTATTTTAATTCTTCCCCAATTAATCAATTCATGGTATTTTAAAAATACCATGAATAGATTAACGTGGATCCCGACTTAAACAAGTTGAAAAACGTATTCGATGTTACCATTTAGTGGTCAATTGTACGGAATATGTACTGTACTGTGGAATCTACTAATAAAAGTTTCAATCGATCAATCAGAGCTAAAAGGGTATGCCAAAAACAAAAAATACATTGGCAGCAGTTTAGCCTTATTTTCCTTATTGAATGTGTGCTGATGGGGTGTTTGTATTTTGGAATAGTTTTCTAAAATATATTTGCACATATTTGCTCCTTATGATGACAAACATGCTCATTGACATTAAGGCAATCATCACACACTATTGTTTGTTGGCTGTATGGATTCAGATTTTTAAAAACATTGTTTTTTGAGAGATTGACTGTCAATTCTGGCTATACTGTACTGTTGTATGTACTATTGTAATACTACTGCTGTAGGACAAAAAGGACATAATACCGGACATTTTTAAAACCTGTGACTTTTGTCAATTATTAATGGGAATCCACTCAGTGCCTATTTAGCATTGATTTAAGGTCATGTAAGATTTATGTTTTTGTCCCAATAAAAATATCAATACAAAGTGCTTTTAAAATTTCAATTGTGGATTTTTGTTTCCAAAAAAGGGCTATTGTCTTTTATTTGAAACTACCAATTGATACCAGTGCCTAGCTATTGTAGTTATGTGCTTATTCAAAATAATTACCTAAAATAGCACCAATTTTAAAAGACAATCTTATTGTTTCTTATCCACTACACACATTTCATCTCGTCTAGAAGTAGAAACGCCACTCAAACACAAGCAGAAATAGATGTATATTTCTCTGTCATTGTTCCACATTGACAGAGTATCCATCTTTAAAGACTTAAGATGTAATATTTGACAGTATCATAGACTTTTAGATTTTTCCGTTCTCAGTGTTTCCAAAAAGAAAAATGTACCTATTCATTCCGCCTAATTTATTTTTAGCATTCGTCTTTAAAAATAGATATCCCTCAGGTTTGGGGCCCCTGGTAGCCTTGCTAACTTCCTGTTAGCCTGGCTAGCATACAGTGCATCTTGAAAGTACTAAAGTGCTTCACTTTTTACACATTTTGGTATATTACAGCCTCATTCCAAAATTGAATAAATTCATTTTTGTCCTCAAAATTCTACGGACAATACTTCCCGGGTGCACTGTAGCTAATATCCTGTTCACTCTCCGTTAGCTTGATTATCTTTGTGTTTTTCTTCTTTTATTAGTATACATACAAACATAACATAATTAAGTGGTTTGCATGAACTAAAATCTGAATAACATCACAAAATTTGATGAATAAAAGACAGCACAAATAAACATTAGACATAGGGGAAAAATAAGCACGGTATTCTATTGTAGCTTGGCTCTAACTTCCTGGTAGTCTGGTTCATTTCCTGTTAGCCTGGCTAATTTCAGGTTTGTTCCATTAAACCGTGTTTGGAAAATTACTTTAAAAAAATAATTAAATAACTAACAGCCTTATACATAAGTGGTGACCATGTCGGAAAGTAGTTATTGTGTAACTTTTTTGAAAACGTTTCAGATTTCTGGCGTGTCGTTAAGAGATACGTCATGATTATATGATGTAACAGCTGTACGCGAGTTCCTTTAAACCAGGCGTGGCAAAATCTGGCCCACGAATGAATTATCTATGACCCCCGGGATGAAATTTGATTAGTATTAGAACCGACTCGCAGGCCACAGCCCCCTGCTGCTGTTTTGCATGCCCCAATACTCCATAAGTGTTGGCGCTAGGAATTTTCAAAATTGGCCCTACGATGAGGTGGCGACTTGTCCAGGGTGTACCCCGCCTTCCGCCCGATTGTAGCTGAGAGAGGCGCCAGCGCCCCCCGCGACCCCAAAGGGGAATAAGCGGTAGAAAATGGATGGATGGATGGGTCCCATGTACCCCATCAAGTCATAAAAATTGGGTCCCACAGTAGATTTTTGAGGTCCCACTTTTTTGTAACAGTTTTGAAAACAAATGATAAATATATGCATTATCTGGTTATATTTCACATTCTATATTGTGTTTTGGAAAAAAGGTTGTCATAAACGTTACTTAATTCATTACAAGATTAGTACAAAAGAAAAACCATACATATGCATATGTGAATCTATTTGGTTATAAACATTCATTCACTTTCTTCTTTCCTTCATGGACTTTACCACTGCCGGTATTTTTTTCTATATTTTGTAATTGTATTCTTTTCAGAATGTGTTTGTTCTATTTTTTACCAAAGTAAGACCAAGAAAACAATCTGAAGTTGTCTTTGTTTTTTAGTTTTAGTGCCATGATTTTAATAGTCCAGGCCGCGTGTTCACAGATTTTCCTCCAAATGACCGCTGAGCTAAAATGAGTTTGACACACCTGCTTTAAAACGGTGGCGTCTTTTAGCTGTTAGCACAGGTAGAAAATGGATGGATGGATGGAAGGATGACTAGTCTTAGTTGACACCTTGACCACAAGCAATATGATAGTAATGCATTTGTTACGACGCCCATGAATTAGGTGACTATGTTGAGTTGTGACTTTCTGCCTTTTTTAATGTGTTGTTTCAAGTTTAGTGTCGGAAATCATTAGCAGTATTGAAGAGCATCTTCCTGTCTCTGACCCGCTCTTGTTTGATCAAGATTACAACCATGGTAACGCACCACATTTCAAATATAAATGAAAAAACATTTAAGGCTCTGTGGCCATCGTTCATCAACTTGTGAGAGGAATTATTGCCTGATTAAATTTACTTTTCTTTTAGTTGATATGTTTATTTGAAAAGGTTCCCCATTAGCTGATGCCATGGTAGTCAGCTAGTCTTACTAGGGTCCACACAAAACTTCACATATTACAAAACGGTTTAAAACATTGCAAAACACATTAAAAAAGTAGAACTAAAAGATTGTACATCAGTTCACAATATAATTCATCACTATCAACACACCTATTAAATACGATTGATAAAGGTTTCTATTGTGTCATTTAACATGAAAATTAACACAAGTACAAAATAAAACGTGAAAATAACGCAAATGAATTTGTCTATTAATGTGCTCTTTCATCCAGGTCATTGTCATCCCGGGCATTCAATCGATCGCAACTGGACTGTTTGTTTGACGTTTTGCCGCTCATCCAAGGAGGCTTCATCAGTTCATGCTCATAAACTTAGATTCATCAGATCTAGTCTTAGACTTAGATTAGTCAGATATAATCTTAGACTTAGATTAGTCAGATGTAGTCTGGCAGCTGGTGGCAAAACCCCAAATATTTATACTCCAAAACCAGGAGGGTGTGCCTGGGCAAAGATGGTTTTGCCCTATCGTAGTGAGAAAAACAACAGTTTTGATGCAAACGCGCGATTCTAACCGTCAAAGCCAACGACAGTCATTAAAGTGTAATTTCCCCTCGTTAGCATTGAGGTGTTATGTGGCAGAACGATCGCTGTAGATCGACTACTACCAGTCCAAAATATTAAGAATCATCCACGTTAGTATTCCATTCAGTTGTAAACAATTGGCATTCTGGTCACTTTCTGTTTCTAAGTCCTGTTATTTGTTGGAGGCTAAATTCCAGTCTTAGGAATGTTTGAAAGGACAGTGTTGTATGTGACACCACCTCCTCTGTTCAGGGATGGTTTTTCAACCTTGACATAGATGGTTTCCCTGACTCCTTTTTCGTACCATCCGTCCTCCCCGTCCAGAATCTGTACAGTTTTGTTCTCAAAGGAGTGCTGGTTCTCGCTGTGGTGCAGGTAGACAGCTGTGTCTTGGCCTAAAGAGTTTGCCCGTCTATGCCGAGCCATGTGGTTGTTTTGTTTTCCCAATATACAGTATGAAACAGTGCACTGGATAGCATACACCAGATTGTTTTTGAGGGTGTGAGGTGTCCGGTCCTAAGGATGCACCAGTCTGTCTCAGGGTGGTTCCTGGTTTGAAGTGTACTGAGATGTTGTGTTGGTTAAAATTATTCAGAGTTTTGCATTTAAACCTGATACACATCGAATGACAATATTTTTCCATCGGTCACCTTTTTCCTCCTCATCCAATCTGTTTTTGTTATTTCTGGAACTGGATGCACTTTTCACAAACGACCAGCTGGGATAACTACAGGTTTCGAGGGCCTCCCTCAAATGCCTATGCTCTTTCTCTTTGGCCTGTGGGCTGGTGGGAATATTATCAGCTCTGTATGGTAGGGTTCTGATAGTACCCAGTAACCATGTTGATATTTGGTAGTCAGAATAACATGATTGAAGTAATGCTGTAACTGAACATAAATATCAATCTCCATAACTTTCCTGAGGACAGGAAGAATACTTATAGGTCGACTATTTGGACCACAGAAAGGTAAGTTATTGTTTTTAAGAAGGGGAATGATTTTTCCCTCGTTCTGCAATTTAGGAAATACGCCACGTAGCAGACATCTATTATATATATGACATAATGGAGGAGAAATTTAATCAGCAGCGATGTTTAACACCTTCCTATCAAGATTGTCTGCATATTCAGTAAAAGCTTTCAGCAGTTCTTTAACATCACATCTACACAATTTAATTGAAATGTACAGCTTATACCAAGGGTCACCAACCTTTTTGAAACCAAGAGCTACTTCTTGGGTACTGATTAATGCGAAGGGCTACCAGTTTGATACACACTTAAATAAATTGCCAGAAATAGCCAATTTGCTAAATTTACCTTTAATATATGTATGTATACATATATATCTATATGTCTATATATATATATATATATATATATATATATATATATATATATATATATATATATATATATATATATATATATATATATATGAAATGGGTTTTTCTGTCTGTCATCCCGTCGTACATTTTTTTTCCTTTTACGGAAGGTTTTTCTTAGAGAATAAATTATGAAAAAAAACACTTAATTGAACGGTTTAAAAGAGGAGAAAACAGGAAAAAAAAAAAAATTTTATTTTGAAACATAGTTTATCTTCAATTTCGACTCTTTAAAATTCAAAATTCACCCGAAAAAAAGCTGAGAAAAACTGGCTAATTCGAATCTTGTTGAAAAAATAAAAAAAATTATTTATGGAACATCATTAGTAATTTTTCCTGATTAAGATTCATTTTAGAATTTTAATGACATGTTTTAAATAGGTTAAATTCCAATCTGCACTTTGTTAGAATATATAACAAATTGGACCAAGCTATATTTCTAACAAAGAGAAATCATTATTTCTTCTACATTTTCCAGAACAAAATTTTAAAAGAAATTCAAAATACTTTGAAATAAGATTTAAATATGATTCTAAAGATTTTCTTGATTTGCAAGAATATTTTTTTTGAATTTTAATCATAAGTTTGAAGAAATATTTCACAAATATTCTTCGTCAAAAAAACAGAAGCTAAAAGGAAGAATTAAAAATAAAATATATTTTTTATTCTTTACAATAAAAACATATACATTTACTTGAACATTGATTTAAATTGTCAGGAAAGAAGAGGAAGGAATTTAAAAGGTAAAAAGGTATATGTGTTTAAAAATACTAAAATCGTTTTTAAGGTTTTATTTTTTTCTCTAAAATTGTCTTCCTGAAAGTTATAAGAAGCAAAGTAAAACAATAAATGAATTTATTTAAAAAAGTGAAGACCAAGTCTTTAAAATATTTACTTGGATTTTCACATTCTAATTTGAGTTTTGTCTCTCTTAGAATAAAAAATGTCGAGCAAAGCGAGACCAGCTTGCTAGTAAATAAATATAATTTAAAAAATACAGTTAGCTCACTGGTAAGTGCTGCTATTTGAGCTATTTTTAGAACAGGCCAGTGGGCGACACATCTGGTTCTTATGGGCACAGCGTTGGTGACCCCTGGCTTATAACATTCATTGGATCACAATGATTGTGATCTCTGACACATAGATTCTGCCTTAAATGGTTCACAATATTGATTAAAAAATTAAATAGTTAGCAATGTCCTGGAGCTTTGTATGAAAAATACCTTCAGATTCCACAAATATGGCACGTGCATTTTTCTTTCTTCACATTCAATGTAATCCAGAGTTTTATTTACCATCGTCGTGTTTAACACTATTTATTCTCTGCTGATAATAAAGTTTTTTCATCCTTTTATTTAATTTGGTTACTTGATTTCTTATTTTACAGTATTTTAATTTAGGATGAGTTAAAAGAGTTTGCATACTTTTAAGAGGGTTCCAAGCAACAGAATTTGTCTTTTTTTTTTTGCTCTGAAAGTACAAAACCAGGTAAGCTGCTTAAATATAATGTTAGCTTGGTAACTAATGCTGTTAACTTTAGCACTCTAACAGGGGAGCAGCTAGCATACTTTTAAAATGGCACCAAGTAACAAAATGATAAATATTAAATAAAATAATGTATACAATTAGCTAAAATTCGGATATAAAACGCGCTCACAGTAACATGCTAACATTCGCATGCTGGCGTCATGTCAACATTAGCATGCTAACAGGGGAACAGTTAGTATAAGTCTAAGATGCTGCCAAGTAACAAAATCGATGATTATTAGGTTAAAATACAAACCCCATTTCCATATGAGTTGGGAAATTGTGTTAGATGTAAATATAAATGGAATACAATAATTTGCAAATCCTTTTCAACCCATATTCAGTTGAATATGCTACAAAGACAACATATTTGATGTTCAAACTGATAAACATTTTTTTTTTTGCAAATCATCATTATTTAGAATTTGATGCCAGCAACACGTGACAAAGAAGTTGGGAAAGGTGGCAATAAATAGTGATAAAGTTGAGGAATGCTCATCAAACACTTATTTTGAACATCCCACAGGTGTGCAGGCTAATTAGGAATAGGTGGGTGCCATGATTGGGTATAAAAACAGCTTCCAAAAAAATGCTTGGCCTTTCACAAGAAAGGATGGGGCGAGGTACACCCCTTTGTCCACAACTGCGTGAGCAAATAGTCAAACAGTTTAAAAACAACGTTTCTCAAAGTGCAATTGCAAGAAATTTAGGGATTTCAACATCTACGGTCCATAATATAATCAAAAGGTTCAGAGAATCTGGAGAAATCACTCCACGTAAGCAGCATGGCTGGAAACCAACATTGAATGACCGTGACCTTCGATCCCTCAGACGGCACTGTATCAAAAACCGACATCAATCTCTAAAGGATATCACCACATGGGCTCAGGAACACTTCAGAAAACCACTGTCACAAAATACAGTTTCTCGCTACATCTGTAAGTGCAAATTAAAGCTCTACTATGCAAAGCGAAAGCCATTTATCATCAAGTGTGTGAATGTGAGTGTGAAAGTTGTCTGTCTATCTGTGTTGGCCCTGCGATGAGGTGGCGACTTGTCCTTGGGTGTACCCCGCCTTCCGCCCGAATTTAGCTGAGATAGGCGCCAGTGTCCCCCGCGACCCCATAAGCGGTAGAAAATGGATGGATCCAGAAACGCCGCCGGCTTCTCTAGGCCCGAGATCATCTAAGAAAGACTGATGCAAAGTGGAAAAGTGTTCTGTGGTCTGACGAGTCCACATTACAAATTGTTTTTGGAAATATTCGACATTGTGTCATCTGGACCGAAGGGAAAGCGAGCCATCCAGACCGTTATCGACGCAAAGTTAAAAAAACAGCATCTGATGGTATGGGGGTGCATTAGTGTCCAAGGCATGGGTAACTTACACATCTGTGAAGGCAACATTAATGCTGAAAGGTACATACAGGTTTTGGAACAACATATGCTGCCATCCAAGCACCGTCTTTTTAATGGACGCCCCTGCTTATTTCAGCAAGACAATGCTAAGCCACATTCAGCACGTGTTACAACAGCGTGGCTTCATAAAAAAAGAGTGCGGGTACTTTCCTTGGCCCGCCTGCAGTCCAGACCTGTCTCCCATCGAAAATGTGTGGCGCATTATGAAGCGTAAAATACGACAGTGGAGACCCCGGACTGTTGAACGACTGAAGCTCTACATAAAACAAAAATGGGAAAGAATTCCACTTTCAGAGCTTCAACAATTAGTTTCCTCAGTTCCTAAACGTTTATTGAGTGTTGTTAAAAGAAGAGGTGATGTAACACAGTGGTGAACATCTCCTTTCCCAACTACTTTAGCACGTTTTGCAGCCATGAAATTCTAAATTAATTATTATTTGCAAAAAAAAATGAAGTTTATGAGTTTGACCATCAAATATCTTGTCTTTGTAGTGCATTCAATTGAATATGGGTTGAAAAGGATTTGCAAATCATTGTATTCCGTTTATATTTACATCTAACACAATTTCCCCACTCATATGGAAACGGGGTTTTATATAAAACGTTGATGGTTTTTTTTAGAACGCCTTATAGGCAAAATAGAGCGACTCTTGCTTGCTCCATTGTTAACTGACTTTTGCTAGTGTCTATTTACAAGTTAGAATGCAACTAAAAGAAAGTAGTGTTCTTGACTTACATAAGGACTATAACTGATAGGCAAAATTCCTAAAAAGTGCACTTCCACTTCAATTTTAAATAAGAAAGTTGTGACTTTTTTTTTTTTTGCAGAACCTTATAACTATACTGTACCTCACCAGAGTTGATGGATATCTTGCTTTGAAATGGTAAGTCAACTTGACCAGCAGATATTTATGTATTTAATTTTGATAACCAAAAATGCATCATTGGAATATATTGTCGCACAGATAATACTAGACTTTATCAGATATACGCAGTAGGTATGCTCCAGAAAATTGATTCACATTCAAATCACGCTTGTTTTATCTATTCCGATGCCAAATCGATTTACAATAATTGAGAAACGATTAAAATAATAATAAAAAAATTCCCATATATCCATCCATCCATTTTCTACCGCTTATTCCCTTGTGGGGTCGCGGGGGCCGCTGGCGCCTATCTCAGCTTCAATCGGGCGGAAGGCGTGGTACACCCTGGACAAGTCGCCACCTCATCGCAGGGCCAACACAGATAGACAGACAACATTCACACTCACATTCACACACTAGGGCCAATTTAGTGTTGCCAATCAACCTATCCCGAGGTGCATGTCTTTGGAAGTGGGAGGAAGCCGGAGTACCCGGAGGGAACCCACGCATTCACGGGGAGAACATGCAAACTCCACACAGAAAGATCCCGAGCCTGGATTTGAACCCAGGACTGCAGGACCTTCGTATTGTGAGGCAGACGCACTAACCCCTCTGCCACCGTGAAGCCCAAATTCCCATATAATAAATATATATTTTTTAAATACATTTTGGGACAAAAAATATTGAACAACTATTGATACTGTTGCTACAATACATTTTAGTGTTCACTTTTTTACTGTTGTATTTATTAAGTGTTATTTGTACGTTTTCTCAATTGCTGTGTAAATGTACATCATTTGCAATATAAAACTGGGATTGGGTTGGAGTTGCTCCATTTTCTTTCATCCGATTGATTAATATTCTGTGATTTAAAAAAAAAAAAAAAATGCTGTGCACAACTTGTATGTCAACAGCCAAGAGGAGCTTTTGTGACATCTACCATTTGAACAAAGGTTTTGTTGTAATTTATCCATCAAATATATTATGACAATCAATTCTGAATTGTATTATCGTGACCAAAGATACCCATTTCTAATATTCTGTATTTTTCGATTAAAATTAAAAGGACAAATATATTTAGCCAGGAAGTATTTGATTGACACACATTATTTTCAACCTTTACCGGGCTAACCCCGGCGCCTGACTCTGACATATGTACCATATAAAATGTGCTCTGCTTTTTTTTTTTTAAAGGACCGATTGATTATGTCCTAGGTGTCAAAGTCAAGGCCCGTGAATGAATTATCTACGGCTATCTATTAGTATTAGAACCGGCCCGCAGGCCCCAGCAGCCTGCTGCTGTTAAGCAAGCACCAATATTCCATTACCCACAATGCAACGGTAGCCCCCGAACTCACTGCAGCTCAGCCAGTGGGCCTCGGCTTCATTATTCGTCAGCATTCCTTGCAGATGTCAACTTTCGGCAACCCCACCCCCAATAATGGCTAAACAGAAGATGGACGGTGAGAACAGGGTGTTTCAAGCCGGTTTACATGTTCACTGTGTGTCTTTTATGTGGAGAAGAGAAAGATAAGAATATAATCTAAGAAGGCACTATGAAATATCTAAGAAAGACAAAAACAAGAATATGGACACGGAACAAAGTCTACAGAAGGTGGAAGAATTAAAACGAGGTCTTACAGTGGGGCAAAAAAGTATTTAGTCAGCCACCGATTGTGCAAGTTCTCCCACTTAAAATGATGACAGAGATCTGTAATTTTCATCATAGGTACACTTCAACTGTGAGAGACAGAATGTGAAAAAAAATCCAGGAATTGACATCGTGGGAATTTAAAAGAATTTATTTGTAAATTATGGTGGAAAATAAGTATTTGGTCAATCATTCAAAGCTCTCACTGATGGAAGGAGGTTTTGGCTCAAAATCTCACAATACATGGCCCCATTCATTCTTTCCTTAACACGGATCAATCGTCCTGTCTCCTTAGCAGAAAAACAGCCCCAAAGCATGAGGTTTCCACCTCCATGCTTCACAGTAGGTGTGGTGTTCTTGGGATGCAACTCAGTATTATTCTTCCTCCAAACACGACGAGTTGAGTTTATACCAAAAAGTTGTATTTTGGTTTCATCTGACCACATGACATTCTCCCAATCCTCTGCTGTATCATCCATGTATCCATTTTGGTATAAACTCAACTCGTCGTGTTTGGAGGAAGAAGAATACTGAGTTGCATCCCAAGAACACCATACCTACTGTGAAGCATGGCGGTGGAAAAATCATGCTTTGGGGCTGTTTTTCTACTAAGGGGACAGGACGATTGATCCGTGTTAAGGAAAGAATGAATGGGGCCATGTATCGTGAGATTTTGAGCCAAAACCTCCTTCCATCAGTGAGAGCTTTGAATGGTTGACCAAATACTTATTTTCCACCATAATTTACAAATTCTTTAAAATTCCTACAATGTGAATTCCTGGATTTTTTTTCACATTCTGTCTCACAGTTGAAGTGTACCTATGATGAAAATTACAGACCTCTGTCATCATTTTAAGTGGGAGAACTTGCACAATCGGTGGCTGACTAAATACTTTTTTGCCCCACTGTAAGTCTTAAGTCCAGGCTCTGTTCACAAAAGCCACATCACAAAGCTACGGTGTAGTTTTGATAACTGACACCGTTTAATTGCAGTATTTGAGTGATGATAAATGAACGTGTTGTGGCTGTGTGCAGATTTCACAAATGCGGCGGTCTGTGGAAACAATCGGTTACTATTCCAAACATTTTTAATAAACTGCCAACTTTAGAATGCTAAACAGGAAGTGCTTAAAGTTTAAGAACTTTGTTAAAACACTGAGACAAAGTCTAGCTTCATAGTGTTCCTGAAACTGCGCCAAATTTTTCTTTACAGTTTGCAATGTACGACAAGTGGTTTACCAAGAGGATTATTTGTAGTCTGTACATTTTCAGAATGTACTTGTTCTACTTTCGGCCAAAGTGAGACAAAGAAAATGATCTGAAATGTTCTTAATTTTTAAATTATGATGGCATGATTTTACCAGCCCGGCCAGCGTGACAATATTTTCCTTCATGCGACCCTTGAGCCAAAATTAGTTCGACACCCCTGGATTACGTGATTTCTTATAGGACAAATTCCACTTGTTTTCAGTTTGGAATGGATTGTCAACAAAATCCGAGTTATGGCAGTTTTATTATGTATAGCCCACAATTTCACTGACGCTCAACACTACAACTCAGATTTGGTTATTACCTTATTTTTCGGAAAAAAAACAGCATATCAACTACCAACCGAGCTTTATTGGTCCATTGATAACAATCATGACACAAGTACATCTACGAACAAATGCAAATAAACTTGCATTGACACCTAAACCTCGTGAGGATTGCTACTGCTGACATGTCAAATAAATGTACAGTTTGTCTGCTGGCATTTAAGAGACTACTTTACTTTTTGATGGGACTATTACTACAGCTAGGCTAAGGAAACCAAATGTTTGTCATTCGTACAATGTAGCATTAGCGTACAGAGAAGTAAAAAACCCTTCTATACAAGTTTATGGCGACGCTATCACGGAACACACAAGATACACTGGATAGGGAGAGCTCCACTACTTGGGATTTTCAATTTATTGATCCAATTTCATAATAAAAACTGCATGAGTAACATAAGGACAAAGCTTGCAAACATTCTAAAACACTGTTCTTCATTATAAACAACAAAAACAATGGCTGACTGCCTATCACCCGCCCCAGCACAGATCAAATACGGTCCCTTTAAAGCATATGGAATGTAATTCCATGCAGGTAAACTCATTCAGTTCTCAACCCGGCTTCTGACACCGTAACCCACCCCGGCCCCTTTCCCTAGTTCACATTTAAAACAACTGAAATAAAAACCCCTGACGGTTACAATGATCCCCCCCTCCCTCCACGTGATGAAATTCTCCCCAAATTGACTTTTTTTGTCTTTCATTAAAAAAAAAAAAAGTGTTCTCTACAATCAAACTACTAAAAAACCTGTGTTTAGAAAATAGTTGATAAAAATATTCCCCTGAATTGTACAAGAAAAGAGGTACAGGGAGCACTGGTTGAAGATGCGCTTTGAGAGATGTTATTCTGCCTCTGCGTCTTTCCCATCTGCCGTGTCCGTGGTTGGCGCCTGCAAGACACACACATTTATTTCAGTGTCAGGCACGTGTTACACCGAGGATTACCTTAGTGCTGCCAGATTATGTATGACACTGACCTCTTCCTCAGCTTTGGTTTCGCCATTCTCGGCGGGGGCGTCGGTCTCCTTCTCCTCGGGCTTGCCCTTTTCCACCTCCTTAGCTTTCTTGGGCTTAGCGGGCGCTTTCTGCAAAGACAGGCATTGCACACACATGACTCCACATGTCTAAATCTGACCATGACGGTAAATAGTCTGTGTTTATATAGCGCTTTACACACACGGCAAAGTTGCCATGCAAGACGCCAACTACGACCCATTAGGACCAAGGGGGAAGTGTCTTGCCCAAAGACACAACAGCTGTGACTAGGATGGCGGAAGCTGGAAGCCTCAAGTTTCTAGCACAGCCATCTACGCTACGCAGCCCCCGTCATGCCAAATCCCCCCCCCCCCCTATTTACTTCCAGGGTCATGATTAATACAGACGTTTTGTTAAAGCTACATTATTAAAAATAAATTAAAAAAACAATTTACAAACACAAGCTATGGGATGACGTCAGAGGAAACGTGACCCCGGAAGTAAATGTGTCATCCCATAGCTTGTGTTTGTAAATTGTTTTTTTAATAATATAGCATTAACAAAACGTCTGCATTTTTATAATATAGCGTTATATTTTTTATAATATAGCGCTAACAAAACATCTGTATTAATCATGACCCCGGAAGTAAATGGAGGGGAAGGTTTTTGTAGGGGGGGAAGAAATTTGGTGCGACACCCCCATGAACATGTGTTTTCTCTGGCGCAACATAAGAGGCTTCACCTTTGTCTTGGTTTTGGAGTCTTCCTTTACAGTTGTGGTTTTCTGTAAGAAAACATTTTCAATCAAAATGAACTTGATCTTTTTCAAATAAAAATGCATGCACCATAAAAAAAAAGTTTGTGTACTTACACACAACCTAAGAGATCTCCTCTTGGGCTGCATCATGAGAAAGGGACAAACTGATTACTTTTCACATTACATTTTTAGTGCCTTTACTGACCCCTAGTGGGGAAATACAGAATATATTAAATGAATGATGAATTAAAACCAGCATTTCGAAAATATATAATATGTATTTTTTCTGACCTCTGGTGCATCTGATTCTTCCTGTGGGGGAAAAAGAAAATCCAATTAAAAAGACAGTATTAACAAGTATATAATGAAATAATAGTCATGCAACTTTAAAGTGGGCGTGTCCATATAACATTAGCACTTAAATGCATAAGTATAGCAGATATTTTTTTTAGATAAAAGACAGCGACCTAAAAATAGTTAATGATTTTCTGTGGCAGGGAACATTTTTCGTTCATAAAAGTAGATTTTTTTAATGTGGGTAAAACCTAATGTATATCATTGATTTGAAATTATTAGTTACGCATTTACAAAATAAAGGAAGGTCCTTGAATCGTTGTCTTAGATGAATTTAATCTGATAGGCCTGATTTGTTTCAATGTTATTGAGAAAAATTGATAACTTTTTTTAAATATGTACTGTCTCAGTTATTTTGTCTTTTTCCTTTGAATATGGGGTGTACTTAATTCTTCCTATTTTTTGTTTTTCTATTCATTATTGTGCATTTAAACGGAGAACTTTAACCGGACATTCACGTCATAACAGTTGCCATCTAGGATAGGTAACGGAAGAGGAGGGGCTACCGAAGTAGTGGGCGGGACCTGACGAGATCTAGCGGTGGCAATTTAAACATTAAAATGGCCATGAATAAATACATATTTCGGTCGTCATTTCCGGTGGACGCGCAACGACACTAATGGCTTTTTATAAGCACTGCCTGTCAGAAATATTACATTCGAAACACGGAGTGTAAAAAAATGATGCACTTGCTATGGCGCATTCAGCATTTAACAAGAGATTTGTGACATAACACTCCCGACAGAAAGGAACAACGGCGACCGGGCTTAGCGACTGTAAAGCTCATGAAGGAGGGGGCGGACTCCTCCTCCTCGCCGCCATTCTTCCATCGCTGATGTAGTGGCCAAAACCGAGTGTTCCCGCCATTATTTTGAAAAAGCTGCTCTGTATCGACAAGAAGCCCCCAGCAATACACGCAGTGGTGACGACGGCTCGCCATTACATAACCTTCTTCTTTCCCCGCCATCCAAACAGCTGCGTCTTCTTCACCCCGGCTAATGGCGGCCGCGCGCGCGAACAATGGCGTTAATATGAACCAAAAACAGACAAATAAAACATTTTCTCCGACGTCGAAGACACCACTAAATTCAACAACAAAAAAACACCTAAATACTTAGTTATGAATGAATATAAGGGTTTTTTTATTCCGGCCAAAGTGAAACTTCCATTTTTTTTCCCTGCGTGGTGAACGATCAATATGCCGCCAACTTTCTCTGCAAAAAATTAAAAAAAACACTCACCATGCTCTTAGGACACGCTGCAAGGATTGTTCAACAATAAGCCACGCACGCAAGCAAATACTAACGAAATCTATTGGAAGATAATCACCGCGAAACAATCAAAACGACGCACACAAACAAAACTCCATTTTTTTTTTTGCATTTTCAGGAATACGCAGCAACAAAACAATGCACACGAGACCGCAGCTGTGTTATTAAATGCATGATATATCTCAGTTTACTCACTTTGCTCCTTCTAGGCATGGTTGATTTGTGCGTGGTGTTAATGGAAAAAAAAGGTAGAAGAGGATCAGGCTACTGAGCGAATAGAGGAGGACGATATAGAGGTATAGTAAAGCTGTACTAGTACAGTCTAATAGAGGGCAGCCACACCATATAATGTTCCATTGGAAGAAAACTAGCTCAAACCGGATTGGATTCTCCCCCTCCCTCCTTATTCAAATCTTATAGTTCCTGCATGATTGACGAGAAAAGTCCCGCCTTCGCCGCCTGCTGATTGGACAACACAGTGGCCAACGACACCAGTTCAAATCAGCGCTCTTGCTGTGTGGCTATTTCTGACGTCAATCAAACCATCGAGGTAGTTGTCTCTCCGTGTGCAGCCATCTGCTTTTTGGAAAAGACGAACATGTCACCAAGTCTTCTTCGAAGGTTATTTCACCCCATCTCAAACAAAACAATTTCGACGTAATTCTTTGCGTTGGATTTTATAATTGTCGATATTTAACTAAAGAGGGTTATTCGTGTGTGTTGGTTGTAGATTCAGAAGGGTCTTTACGCTCAGCCAAGTCTTTTGTATTGTAGCTTGGGAAAATGGCGACAGGATAATTGTGTTGTGGTGGCCGCAGTTTGCTCCTTTGTGCTGTGTGCACTCCCGATCTGACTTCCGCGGACTCACAGTTATGCTCGATTCAAATCAGAGCGGCATTTCCAATGGCTGCTTAAATCTGCAATTTGGTTGAAAAACAGCAGCAAAACAACATATTTCTTATTTCTCCAATGCACAAATCATGGTATAAAAAAATCACCATATTGCAAAAACAAAAAATATATTTTTAAGTATAAAATATATCTGAAATGAAATCGAAACATTTTATTTTATTTTAACATATTTTTCAAATATGTTTTATTTAATTAAAATAAAATGTAACAAAATGCATCTAAATAAGTATATCTGTTCAAATAACAAAACAAAAACAATTAAGTTGGTTCGGGCCTCTCTGTGCAAGTAAAAAATTGGGCCCTGAGATCAGAACAGTTAACAATATTAGGCACCCTTTTTTTGAACAGTTGCCATCAGGCGGATGGTACAGAGCAATACAAACAACTGAAAAATATTTTTTTTCTACCGCTGTAAACCAGTCAAATTCTGCTAAATTTGTTTAAAGGCCTACTGAAACCCACTAGTACCCACCACGCAGTCTGATAGTTTATATATCAATGATGAAATATTAACATTGCAACACATGCCAATACTGCCTTTTTAGTTTACTAAATCGAAATTTTTAATATCCCGGGACTTTTTTCTTGAAAATGTCGCGTATTGATGACGTGTAAGCGTGACCTCACGGGCTGTTTTGAATATGAGCGCTGCACACACACACACACCGCTAAATGTCGTCTGCTTTAACGGCATAATTAAACCGTATTTTGGAGATCTGTGTTGCTTAATCTTTTGCAATTTGTTCAATTAGTATTGGAGAAGTCACAGTAGAAAGATGGAGTTGGAAAGCTTTAGCCATTAGCCACACAAACACACGGTGATTCCTTGTTTAAAATTCCTGGAGGTTAAACTTTCCTATGGATCAAAGCGCGGTCAAGAGAACATGGATCCCGACCACATGTCAACCAGCAGGTTTTGGTGAGAAAATTGTGGTTAAAAAGTCAATTCTTACCAGAGAAAAGCTGAGCTTGTGCCGTCCATAGGTGCCGTCGACTCCCCTGAGACACTGTGCGTGGAGACAACCTTCCGAATATCAGGTAATATTAAACTCACTAAAACACTAGCAACACAATAGAAAGTTAAGGGATTTCCCAGAGTTAACCTAGTAAATGTGTATAAAAACATCGGAATCCGTCCCAATGCAATCGTGTTTTTTTTGTTGTACTTTTTATTTATTTATTTATTTATTTATTTCTAGTCCGTCGCTATCAATATCCTCAAACACGAATCTTTCATCCTCGCTCAAATTAATGGGAAAATTTAAATTTTCTCGGTCCGAATAGCACTTTTGGTTGGAGGCTCCCATTAAAAACAATGTGAATATGTGAGGAGCCATCAAACATGTGACGTCATCGTCTGCGACTTCCGGTAGAGCAGGGCATTTCTCAACACCGAAAGTTGCAAACCTTATCGTGGATGTTCTCTACTAAATCCTTTCAGCAAAAATATGGCGATATCGCGAAATGATCAAGTATGACACATACAATGGACCTGCTATCCCCGTTTAAACAAGAAAATCTCATTTCAGTAGGCCTTAAAGGCCTACTGAAATGGCCTTTAGAGGCCTACTGAAATGAGATTTTCTTATCCCCGTTTAAACAAGAAAATATCATTTCAGTAGCCCTTTAAAGGCCTACTGAAATGAGATTGTTTTATTTAAACGGGGATAGCAGGTCCATTCTATGTGTCATACTTTATTATTTCGCGATATTGCCATATTTTTGCTGAAAGGATTTAGTAGAGAACATCCACGATAAAGTTCGCAACTTTTGGTCGCTAATAAAAAAGCCTTGCATGTACCGGAAGTAGCAAACGATGTGCGCGTGACGTCACGGGTTGTGGAGCTCCTCACATCCTCACATTATTTACAATCATAGCCACCAGCAGCAAGAGCGATTTGGACAGAGTAAGCGACGATTTCCCCATTAATTTGAGCGAGGATGAAAGATTCGTGGATGAGGATAGTGAGAGTGAAGGACTAGGAAAAAAATAAAATCAATTAAAAAAGGCGAGGGCAGTGGGAGCGATTCAGATGTTATTAGACACATTTACTAGGATAATTCTGGAAAATCCTTTATCTGCTTATTGTGTTACTAGTGTTTTAGTGAGATTATATGGTACCTGAAAATCGGAGGGGTGTGGCCACGGGTGTGGTGACCGCCAGTGTCTCCGGTGGGAGGAGGTAAGAGAGTCCGCAGCTGCAGGAGGACACAAGCTCCGCTCATGTCTAGGGTAAGAGCCGACTTATTACCACAATTTCCTCACCGCAACCTGCCGGTTGACATGTGGTCGGGAACCATGTTCGCTTGACTGCTCTCTTCCATAGTAAAGCTTTACCTTCGGGAATGTTAACAAGGAATCACCGGCTGTGTTTGTGTTGCTAAAGGCAGCTGCAATACAGCGCTTCCCACCTACATCTTTCTTCTTTGACTTCTACATTATTAATTGAACAAATTGCAAAAGATTAAGCAACACAGAGTCCAGATTACTGTGTAATTATGCGATTAAAGCAGACTACTTATAGCTTGGATCGGGCTGGAAAAAAATGTCCGCTACAATCCGAGACGTCACACGCACGTGTCATCATACGCGTCATCATACCAACGTTTTCAACAGGATACTTCGCGCGAAATTTAAAATTGCAATTTAGTAAACTAAAAAGGCCGTATTGGCATGTGTAGCAATGTTAAGATTTCATCATTGATGAATAAACTATCAGACTGCGTGGTCGGTAGTAGTGGGTTTCAGTAGGCCTTTATGATTTTACCAAATGGTTCCGTTCTTGTACTGCTGAAGTTTTCTAAATGTATGCAATAAGGTAATGGTAAATATTTATGAATGTGAGGAGGTATGTGTCTGACTGTTTTTATTACTATTTATTAGGGCTGTCAAAGTTAACTCAGTAATAACGCGTTAACTATACATTTCAATTACCACACTCATTTTTTTTAATCGGGCGATTAACGTAAACACTTCCATTTTGACACTCGCTACTGATTAGTCACAAGCGAGCAGAAATGGACAAAGGAAAACCTACCTTATGGAAATATCAGGTTCAAAGCCATGGCAAGTTGTTCTCGACGAGGCGCCTGATGCACGCATCGAAAAAGGTGCAGTGATAACATAACATTTAGATTGTTACTGTGACTGATTCAGTAAGCACCTAAAAACCTCAAATTTTCTCAAAAGCGGACAGTGCGCCTTATAATCCGGTGCGCTTAATATATGGACCAATATTGAGCCACAACAGGTCTCACAACTACGGTAAGCAGCCGCCGATTTCATTTTCCCCCGTAGGAGAAGAAGCGCGCGGTGCATGCTGGGATATATGACTGCCCCAGACCGTGCCGTTTCATTTCCATTTGTGTGTTTATGTAAAGACCCCAAAATGGCTCCCATTGAGAGACATGATTTCAGGAAAGCAGGAATTGTCACTGAACTGCTAGACAACAGCAGCGACATTGACTTCATTAACGACGTCTCGAAATAGTGCAAAGCAATAACAATATATCAATAAGTCAACGTTGCTCAAACGTTAATGTCACACAACACAACACAAAAAAACAACATTTAAAGCTCACTTTATTAAGTTATTCCTCATCCATGAATCCCTCAAATTCTTCTTCTTCAATGTCCAAATTAAACATGCCACAAGAGGTATCGCAACTACGGTAATCAGCCGTCTACCTTATTTTCCCCCGTAAATGAAGAAGAGTGCTTCTTCTTCTACGGTAAGCAGCCGTCTACCTCATTTTCCCTCGTAGAAGAAGAAGCGCGCAGTGCATTCTTGGATATATGACTGTGGGAGGCGTGCCGAGTTTAAACTCAAGGCGATCAGTCACAGAATAGAACATGGGAATAGAGCAGCAACGAGAGATTAACATTAACAGCAGCGACACAAACTCGTTTAATGACGACTTCGACAAGACGGAGCCGGGCATTTTAGATGCCGTATTCGTTTGATTGTAACACTGAAGAATAAGAATTAGAGGGATTCGTGGATGAGGAATAACTTAATAAAGTGAGCTTTACATGTTTATTTTGTGTGTTGTGTTGTGTGACATTATCGTTTGAGCAACGTTGAGTTATTGATATATTATTGCTTTGCACTATTTCGAGTGTTACCATATTGTGATTGCACTAACGTTTGATTTACCGTAACAGTATCAGACTGTTTTTTACGTGTTTATTGAATCGGGGAAAATAATAAAACAGCTGTTTGAGAGTGAACGGAGTTGTCAGAACCCTGGTTTGTAATCTATTAATAAAGTTAGACTGACCTATCTGACTGTTTTGTTGACATTCCCTTTAGCGCAGCTCCATCTAAAGGATGCATAACGTAACCCCAGCCTCTACTGTAGCATCTATTCTATGCACCTTATAATGCGGTGTGCCTTATATATGAACAAAATATTAAAATAGGCCATTCATTGAAGGTGCGCCTTATAGTGCGAAAAAGTATGGTAAGATGACATAACAGCTGGACAGAAATGAAAGACGGCCAGCAGGATGTCGATAGGACCATAGTTTTTTTATTGCAAATAGTTGATCCGACACTCAAATATGTTGATGCACTTTCTCAAAACAATCACAGACTTTTCCAGCTTCAAAATAAAAGTGCTACGCTGTACTTCCGGTTTATCTACATTTAGGGTTTCTCCTTAATGTACGGCTCCATATTAGCCGCCACACTTAACAAAATAAAGTAATAGGAG
Organism: Nerophis ophidion; assembly: GCF_033978795.1. NCBI lineage: Eukaryota > Metazoa > Chordata > Actinopteri > Syngnathiformes > Syngnathidae > Nerophis > Nerophis ophidion. The sequence goes on from NC_084614.1 coordinate 42,897,142, forward strand.
GAGATGAACACATTTTGACTGTCTTTTTATCTTTTAAATTGCTAATTTTATAATAAGTACAGGCCCAAATAAGTATTTTCTCCGTGCACACACATCTGCTTCCGTGCACATTAACACCAGCAGGTAGTTACAGTATAAATGGCTATATATAGTTTCATATTTGCGCACTTTTTACTAATGATGCACTGAAAATTTGTCCTGAAAAAGACATACTTTTCTGGCTGGCTGAAATATTGTGTAAATTCCTTTTTAACGTGTTCTGGTTGAGTCCTCTATTAAAAAATGATTAGCAGGCTCACTATTACATTTTGGAGAGCATGGCGGGGCTACCCTACCCAAGTCAGCCGCCGCAGGACTGCCCATCACAAAGCCACAGGAACTACCCACCCCGCCTGCAGGGACCCCAACGATGGAGATGAAACATCCACCAACTGCCCTGGCAGATCCTCGTCCTGAGAAAAGGAAGAGGAAAAAAAAAAAAAAATCACAGACACACTGGCCGCCTTGCAACACTGCCGAATACCCTGCAGACCTCTGAGCTGCCACAATAGACGCGGGGACCAGACCCAGCAGGCCCCAACCAAGACGGCATTCAGGGGAAGTGGACGGCGTATACCGTATTTCCTTGAATTGCCGCTGGGGTGCTAATTAATTTAAAACCTCTTCTCACTCCTGCTCTTACCAAAGGCACGCGGTAAAAGTAAGCATGCGCTAATTAATTTAAAACCTCTTCTCACTCCGGCACTTACCAAAGGTATGCAGTAAAAATTTGAGTGTCATGTAAGCTTGGACCTTAAATCCTACTGAATAGCTCTTCATCTTCTTCCCTTTATGCCATTTCGAATTACCGGTATTGAAATCAGCCTCCTCCATTTTGAATATGATGACAGGGGAAGTGTCACTCGTGACGTCACGAGTTTGACCAGGCGGTGATACTAAGCATGCGCTAATTATTTTGTGAAGCGAGTTTGACCCGGCAGTAATTCAAGGCAGGCGCATACTATATGCTCTGCGGCAATTCAAGGAAATACGGTATATATATACAGTATAGGGCTGGGCGATATATCGATGTACTCGATATATTGCAGGTTTGTCTCTGATCCATATAGAAAATGACTATTGTGATATTCAAGTATACGTTCTCAGGCAGTTGCTTTTAGCTGCGGGCATTATACTACAGGCTCTTATTGCTCTGTTGTCTCTCCTTCTCACAGACAGAAAGCGCACCTTCTTACATACGTCACATACTATTATGTCATACGTCACGTACGTATACGCCCTCGCGGAGCAGAGAGGTAGCAGCATGGGTTACGTTAGCTGTGGTGCTAGCGGTAATACGAGAGAAAGAAGGTGCAAATCTGGTAACACAAATGAAGGAAGAATTAATTCCCAAGAAAAACAGCAGGGGCTCGATTGTCTGGCAGTGGTTTGGCTTCAAGTGGGAATATGTCGAACAGCAACCGTAATTTGTCAAGTGTGGTGCTAAAGCGTTGCTACCAAAAGTAGCATTAGTGCTAATATGTAGCATCATTTGAATGGTCACCTGCTAGAGAATGAAGAGTGTTTACTCCGCATGTCAACAACTGCATTCGGTGCCATACGCCCACAAAATCATGCACAAAAGTGCACCTTATTTGTTTTAAACTATTGTAGTGGTGTTCTGTACAAAAAGTTCACTTTAATTTAGTGTTGTTTTGATATGTCATTTTAGTGACATCTTGCACAAAAGTGCACTAATAGCTTGTTTTAAAATGTCTCTGACAATCTTGCACTTTCTGTTTTGGAAATGACATGAATGTTTGTGCCACTGCTTAATAACTGTTTAATAAATACAGTTTTGGTCAATTGACTTGATTGTGATTTCCTTCTGTGCATGAAAGTCTAAAATGAGCATATATTAATGCCGTATGAACAAGAATGTTTTAACGTAGACACATAGAATCCTCATACTGGTGTGATTATATGTATCAAGTGTTCATTCAAGGCCAAGGCAAAATACTGAGATATATATCGTGTATCGCGATATATATGGCCTAAAAATATCGAAATATTAAAAAAAGACCATATCGCCCAGCCCTAATATTGTCAGGCTTGGTAAAAGGATAAGACTCAGATGCAGAGTAGGGACTTTCACCTCCAAAGTCAAGGAATATCAATATCTATAATCACAAAAAACTACTCGGCGAAAAAACTTCCAAAAAAAGAACAACCGAAAATCTCTCCGAGCGGAGGAAAACACGAAAGCAAAGACGAACTACAATTAGCGCCGTATGTGCTATAAAAAGTATTTAACAAAAAACGCCCCAATAGGAGGACAAAAAAAAAAAAACAACAGCTATGAAAACTTCTACACTACCTAATCTAATAAAGTTATAACAAAAATTGTCACTCAAAAAGTTGAGGAAGGAATGAAAAAATTAACTGAAAACTTACCACTTCGGCTGAATAACGAAATAACCAAAATCACTCTGCTGAGGAGGAAGAAAAGAAAACTCCAAATAAAAGCCTGTCTAAAGTCCCTACTCTGCATCTGAGTCCTATCCTTTTACCAAGCCTGACAGTACAATCTGGCCCAGAACAAAGTGATGAGTGGGCTTATAAGACACATGAGGATAATAGGGAACAGGTGGAAACAATCAGGGATCAGGGATGTCGTCAGACTGATGACTCAAAAGGAAGGGCAAGTGACCTGAAACGAGAGGAGAGTTATTTTTCAAACTAAAACATGCAAATCATAAGACAGAAAAAAAAACAAGACAAGACATCCCTCACCGCTGTGTGACAAATATATATATATCCATCCATTTTCTACCGCTTATTCCCTTTGGGGTCGCTACAATTGGGCAAATCGCCACCTCATCGCAGGGCCAACACAGATAGACAGACAACATTCACACTCACATTCACACACTAGGGCCAATTTAGTGTTGCCAATCAACATATCCCAAGGTGCATGTCTTTGGAAGTGGGAGGAAGCCGGAGTACCCGGAGGGAACCCACGCAGTCACAGGGAGGACATTCAAACTCCATACAGAAAGATCCCAAGCCTGGAATTGAACCCACGACTACTCAGGACCTTCGTATTATGAGGCAGACGCACTAACCCCTCTACCACCGTGCTGCTCAAATATATATATATATATATATATATATATATATATATAAATTAATAAATGATGAATGGGTTGTACTTGTATAGCTCTTTTCTACCTTTAAGGTACTCAAAGCGCTTTGACACTACTTCCACATTCACCCATTCACACACATTCACACACTGATGGAGGGAGCTGCCATGCAAGGCGCTAACCAGCACCCATCAGGAGCAAGGGTGAAGTGTCTTGCTCAAGGACACAACAGACATAACAAGGTCAGTACTAGGTGGGGATTGAACCAGGGACCCTCGGGTTGTGCACGGCCACTCTTCCACTGCGCCACGCCGTCCCTTTAGATTGTTTTCTGTTTTTAAAAATAGAAGAAGCACATTGAAAATGTACAAATGATTATGTTGTTTTTTTACACTTACATGTTGCGGTTAATAGTATTCTATCTTTATTTGTCGTTATTTATATTTTCTGACTGAATGATGTGATAATGTTCATCAGTCAACTCCATGGTGTTCATTTTCAATCAATCAAGATAAAAAAATATCAAAATCAAATTACAGTATGCCATGTATGTAGTTTGATCATTTTTCTCGATTGTTGTACTAACATCATGTGGTTTATTTTGTACATATGTACCATCATCAGAGACATAAATAATTGCTATTGTAACATCCTGTAGACACATGTAGAAGAGCTGTTTCTTTCATTCAAAAATGTCAGGTTTATTTGTATAATTTTTTTTTAATGTCTCTAGGACATTCCTAACGGAAGTTACAAGCAGTTTTGTCTGTGTTGTTTCCTAGCGGGCGCTAGAGCGCAATTTTGAGTTTTGGGGTTTGTTTTTTTGTTAGATGGCAATTTTCGCCAGTTCTGATGTGTGTGTAAAATTTGGTGAGTTTTGAAGCATGTTAAGGGGGTCAAATTACAGCTCAAAGAAGCGGCGGAATAATAATAAAACCTTAGAAATACAATAGGGTCCTAGCAAACTCATCCCGCGGGCCGGATAAGACCTGTTGGCGGGCCTGATCCGGCCCGCAGGCCGTACGTTTGACACCCCTGATTTAATCGTTACAGCCCTAGCTACTAACATTATCCATCCATCCCTTTTCTACCGCTTAATCTCAGCTACAATCGGGCAGAAGGAATATATAACTCCAACCTTTTTTCTTCTGTGAGCTACTTTTACCAAATGAAAATCGGCGACAGCTAATCATTAGCCCTTTTTCCACCACAGAACTACATGGTTTAAGTTTATGTCGAATATGCATATAATTAGAAAATTATTAATCGATTTAGAATCAGGATGAATAAGAATTGCGATTTAGATAGGAGCCCTGCGATGAGGTGGCGACTTGTCCAGGGTGTACCCCGCCTTCCGCCCATTGTAGCTGAGATAGGCGCCAGCGCCCCCCGCGACCTCAAAAGGGAATAAGTGGTAGAAAATAGATGGATGGATGGATGGATGCATATAATTACTACATAATCCATTACAGTTTCCAGTCTTTCTTTTTAACATGTTCAAAAACATGAGTAGGAAGAAGCAAAGCTTATTTAATTCTACCCCTTTTTCCATTTCATTGCAATTGCCAACACTTAATTTACTTCCTGTTCTCAACTTGTACACAGTTTACCCCATGAATAATACATTTCTAAAAATAAAATATATAATAAAGCAAGTTGTATGTCACATAGAGAGATCAATAAGATTTCAATAAGTTTAAAATGTTAATCATAATTATTCTTGTTTGTAGTTTAAACAGTCCCAGACTGGATCGTATTAGTGACTTATTTGACTTCTTTACTTAACCCATTCCATAATTTAATTTCACATACTTATATACCAATGCTCTTTAATGTTGTACATACAAACAAATGTTTTAAGTTTTTGTTGTTGTTCTGTGTGGTTATCGGGGCCAGTGTTCTATCGATTTCGGCAACTCCCTGCTACTGAGCATGCACGTACATGCGCACAAACGCAAACACTTCAACTATTTAAATGCCCATTGAAAACAACAGTTCCTTTTTTTGTACACTTTTGTGGTAATTGTTATTCCAAAAGTAAGTACTCATTTTAAATTGAATTCCATTCATATTTTCATATTGCCGTTTAAACAGAAATATTATTGTTGTGGGGCTTCACGGTGGCAGAGGGGTTAGTGCGTCTGCCTCACAATACGAAGGTCCTGCAGTCCTGGGTTCAAATCCAGGCTCTGGATCTTTCTGTGTGGAGTTTGCATGTCCTCCCCGTGAATGCGTGGGTTCCCTCTGGGTACTCCGGCTTCCTCCCACCTCCAAAGACATGCACCTGGGGATAGGTTGATTGGCAACACTAAATTGGCCCTAGTGTGTGAATGTGAGTGTGAATGTTGTCTGTCTATCTGTGTTGGCCCTGCGAGGAGTTGGCGACTTGTCCAGGGCGTACCCCGCCTTCCGCCCGATTGTAGCTGAGATAGGCGCCAGCGCCCCCCGTGACCCCAAAAGGGAATAAGCGGTAGACAATGGATGGATGGATGGATTAATGTTGTGTGCACAAACATAAATAGTTCAACTATTTTCCATAAACCTGCGATGAGTTGGCGACTTGTCCAGGGCGTACCCCGCCTTCCGCCCGATTGTAGCTGAGATAGGCGCCAGCGCCCCCCGTGACCCCAAAAGGGAATAAGCGGTAGACAATGGATGGATGGATGGATTAATGTTGTGTGCACAAACATAAATAGTTCAACTATTTTCCATAAACCTGCGATGAGGTGGCGACTTGTCCAGGGTGTACACCGCCTTCCGCCCGATTGTAGCTGAGATAGGCGCCAGCGCCCCCCGCAACTCTAAAAGGGAATAAGCGGTAGAAAATGGATGGATTTTCCTTAAACAAAATACCCATCAAAAACAGCAGCTCCCTCAAGTACAATCATGTTGTTGTATAGCATTCATTGTATATTCTACGTGTACAATGTAGTTGTAACCTCCTTTTAAACAGGCATATTTAATTTGTAGATGGAAATATTAAATTTGTAGATAATTACAGCGTGAGGAAGTTCACATTGACACAAACAATGGTAGCTTACAGTTTTGTTGTAGGAATATCGATTTCAGTTCGAACAAAGGTGGCGTTTGCACAGCCGAACTACGACGAATCGTGCTCGACTACCAAACATGAAGTCCTAACGCGGTAGTCAAACATTCATGCAAATAGAGGACCAATAATTGCTTTGTTTACCAAAAAAACATGTTTTTGTGTGTTTAGCGTTTTAGACTTGTGAAGACATTGGAAGATGGAGCAAAGATACAGAGACATTCACAATTATTTGTTGTGAGGGCAAATACCCAGACGGGCACAACAAAAATCAATGATTAAGCCTCAGGAAATATGATTGAAAATAAAGGGTGAGTATAGGCAAAGGTAAATTTAAAGATAAATGGTGATGTTTTGGTAAAATTTCTATTTTCTTATATGTATTTTTTAAATATTGACTGCAGAAGGACAGCACCTGTATCATACCAGACGGGTGATACAGTCGAAAAGTGACTTACATGGCCTAAAGCAGTGGTTCTCAAATGGGGGTACGCATACCCCTGGGGGTACTTGAAGGTATGCCAAAGGGTACGTGAGATTTTTTTTAAAATATTTTAAAAATAGCAACAATTAAAAAATCCTTTACAAATATATTTATTGAATAATACTTCAACAAAATATGAATGTAAGTTCATAAACTGTGAAAAAAATGCAACAATACAATATTCATTGTTGACAGCTACATTTTTTGTGGACATGTTCCATAAATATTGATGTTAAAGATTTATTTTTTTGTGAAGAAATGTTTAGAATTAAGTTCATGAATCCAGATGGATCTCTATTACAATCCCCAAAGAGGGGACTTTAAGTTGATGATTACTTCTATGTGTAGAAATCTTTATTTATAATTGAATCACTTGTTTATTTGAATGTCTTTTTTTCCAAATAGTTCAAGAAAGACCACTACAAATGAGCAATATTTTGCACTGTTATACAATTTAATAAATCAGAAACTGATGACATAGTGCTGTATTTTTCTTCTTTATCTCTTTTTTTCAACCAAAAATGCTTTGCTCTGATTAGGGGGTACTTGAATTAAAACAATTTTCACAGGGGGTACATCACTGAAAAAAGGTGGGGAACCGCTGATATAAGCGGTTAAAATTAAATCTATTGTCAAAGAATAATAGATTTTTCCCTGAGTTAGTTTTTTATTTTGTTTGTTTTTGCAGTAAAAGATAAGTTAAGCTTACATGTCCATTCTCGTGAAACATTAGGCAAGTGTTGGATGTTGTCGGTGCTGCACTTTAAAAAAGTCCCCTTGATTTGATACTGTCCCATGTTCAGTGTGTCCAATATCCGGTGAGATAGTGGGAGTGTTTTTTGATGGCTAAATATGCCCGTCAAAATGTGCTTTTTCTATACCGTTAATTACTTTGGAGAGTTAAAGCCTGTGCCAAAGCATCCCTGATGTATATGCCAATAGCCAACAGAGGTCAGCAGAAGACCATGGATCAGATCTGGGTATAGAGCCCTCTGTTTCCTCTGCACAATAAGCATAAAAACCTAATTTAATGTGGTCATTTTTAACATTATTTTACATTCTAGGAAACAAAAACGGTATGAACTTCAATTAACCTTAAATGCACAAATGATTAGGGTTAATCCTAACCCTGTTCGGTGACATAAATACTGCCAGCAGTAAGTGTTTTGACAAGCTCATTTAGGAATAATAAAAACGAGGAAAGCACTTATTTCAGGACTTATTTCAGACATTTTCTGAAAGTGTGATCAAAATCTGTCCATATTTTGTTGCTAACATACAAACCCTGGCGAAAACAAACTCATTTACGGAGATAATATTTGCAATTCTACAATTGGAGCGATATTTGATATCCAAATCAACTTTTAGAAAGGTATTTATTAGGGGTGTGGGAAAACATCGATTCGAATTTGAATCGCGATTTTCACGTTGTGCGATTCAGAATCGATTCTCATTTTTAAAAAATCGATTTTTTAAATGTTTTTATTGTATTTATTCTATTCTTTTATTAATCCAACAAAACAATACAAAGCGATAGCATAGCATAGCAATGCAATCCAATTCCAAAACCAAACCTGGCCCAGCAACACTCAGAACTGCAATAAACAGAGCAGTTGAGAGAAGACACAAATATGACACAGAACAAACCCAAAGTAGTAAAACAAAAATATTATTAACAACAGTATCAATATTAGTTATAATTTCAGCATAGCAGTGATTAAAAATCCCTCATCGACATTATTACAACACACACACACACACACACACACACACACACACACACACACACACATACACGGTGTTGATAGTGCACTGCCTCCCCTTCCTGCCTCCCTTTCACAAAGATAAAATAAGTCATATTTTTGTTTCGTTTAATAGTTAAAACAAATTGACATTACTGCAATTAGTAGATAAAACATTGTCCTTTACAATTATAAAGGTGTTTACAAAAATCTACTACTCTGCTTGCATGTCAGCAGACTGGGGTAGATCCTGCTGAAATCCTATCTATTGAATGAATAGAGAATCCTTTTGAATAGGGAAAAAAACTTTTTTGAATCGAAAATCGTGTTGAAATGAAAAAGATCGATTTTGTATCGAATCGTGACCGCAAGAATCGATATTGAATCGAATCGTGGGACACCATAAGATTCGCAGCCCTAGTATTTATGTTGCTAAGTAACAGAAAAACAAGTAAAGCTGGCGAAAACATAACCTCATTGAAGAAGGTAATAATTGCAGTTCTACAGTGGGAGGTTATTTGATATCCAAATCAGTGTTTCAAAACTTAAAGTTGCATTCTTTTTTACATGGCTGCGTAATTCGATAGACTCCTCTATCGAATTACACAACTGGTTGCTTTTTTGAAGAAGCTGCTAAATTTGACAGAACACCAGCTCTACGTAGGGGCAAGAGGGGGCAGAAACAAAATCCAATCATTTTTAACTTTGTTTTGTAAATGGATGGAACAAATTCAGAATATTGCCAATCACACTTCTTAAATAGTGCACAATATGAGAGCGGGTGGGAGTTAACGACAAAGGTGGGCCAATCAGCATACTTGCTAACCCTCCCGATTTTTCCGTGAGACTTCCGAATTTCAGTACCCCTCCCGAAAATTTCCCGGGGCAACCATTCTCCCGAATTTCTCCCGATTTCCACCCAGACAACAATATTGGGGGCGTGCCTTAAAGGCACTGCCTTTAGTGTCCTCTGGAACCTGTCGTCACATCCGCTTTTCCTCCATACAAACAGCGTGTTGGCCCAGCAACATATTACGTGCGGCTTTTACACACACACACGCACGCACGCACGCACGCACGCACGCACGCACGCACGCACGCACGCACACACACACACACACACACACACACACAAATAAACACACACACACACACACACACACACACACACACACACACACGCACACAAGTGAATGCAAGGCATACTTGATCAACAGCCATACGTGTCACATTGAGGGTGGCTGTATCCATACATCCATCCATCTTCTTCCGCTTATCCGAGATCGGGTCGCGAGGGCAACAGCCTAAGCAGGGAAACCCATACTTCCCTCTCCCCAGCCACTTCGTCTAGCTCTTCCCGGGGGATCCCGAAGCGTTCCCAGGCCAGCCGGGAGACATAGTCTTCCCAACGTGTCCTGGGTCTTCCCCGTGTCCTCCTACCGGTTGGACGTGCCCTAAACACCTCCCTAGGGAGGCGTTCGGGTGGCATCCTGACCAGATGCCCGAACCACCTCATCTGGCTCCTCTCGATGTGAAGGAGCAGCGGCTTTACTTTGAGCTCCTCCCGGATGGCAGACTTCTCACCCTATCTCTAAGGGAGAGCCCCGCCACACGGCGGAGGAAACTCATTTTGGCCGCTTCTACCCGTGATCTTATCCTTTCAGTCATGACCCAAAGCTCATGAACATAGGTGAGGATGGGAACGTAGATCGACCGGTAAATTGAGAGCTTTGCCTTCCGGCTCAGCTCTTTCTTCACCACAATGGATCGGTACAACGTCCGCATTACTGAAGACGCCGCACCGATCCGCCTGTCAATCTCACGACCCACTCTTCCCCCACTGGTGAACAAGACTCCTAGGTACTTGAACTCCTCCACTTGGGGCAGGGTCTCCTCCCCAACCCGGAGATGACATTCCACCCTTTTCCGGGCGAGAACCATGGACTCGGACTTGGAGGTGCTGATTCTCATTCCGGTCGCTTCACACTCGGCTGCGAACCGATCCAGTGAGAGCTGGAGGTCAGATGAAGCCATCAGGTTCACATCATCTGCAAAAAGCAGAGACCTAGTCCTGCGGTCACCAAACCGGAACCCCTCAACGCCTTGACTGCGCCTAGAAATTCTGTCCATAAAAGTTATGAACAGAATCGGTGACAAAGGACAGCCTTGGCGGAGTCCAACCCTCACTGGAAATGTGTTCGACTTACTGCCGGCAATGCGGACCAAGCTCTGGCACTGATCGTACAGGGAGCGGACCGCCACAATAAGACAGTCCGATACCCCACACTCTCTGAGCACTCCCCATAGGACTTCCCGAGGGACACGGTCGAATGCCTTCTCCAAGTCCACAAAGCACATGTAGACTGGTTGGGCAAACTCCCATGCACCCTCAAGAACCCTGCGGAGAGTATAGAGCTGGTCCACAGTTCCACGATCAGGATGAAAACCACACTGTTCCTCCTGAATCCGAAGTTCGACTATCCGGCGTAGCCTCCTCTCCAGTACACCTGAGTAAACCTTACCGGGAAGGCTGAGGAGTGTGATCCCACGATAGTTGGAACACACCCTCCGGTCCCCCTTCTTAAAGAGAGGAACCACCTTCCCGGTCTGCCAATCCAGAGGTACCGCCCCCGATGTCCACGCGATGCTGCAGACTCTTGTCAACCAAGACAGCCCCACAGCATCCAGAGCCTTAAGGAACTCCGGGCGGATATCATCCACCCCTGGGGCCTTGCCACCGAGGAGCTTTTTAACTACCTCAGCGACCTCAGCCCCAGAAATAGGAGAGTCCACCACAGATTCCCCAGGCACTGCTTCCTCATAGGAAGATGTGTTGGTGGGATTGAGGAGGTCTTCGAAGTATTCCTTCCACCTATCCACAACATCCGCAGTCGAGGTCAGCAGAACACCATCCGCACCATACACGGTGTTGATAGTGCACTGCCTCCCCTTCCTGAGGCGGCGGACGGACGGTGGTCCAGAATCGCTTCGAAGCCGTGCGGAAGTCGTTTTCCATGGCTTCCCCGAACTCCTCCCATGTCCGAGTTTTTGCCTCAGCGACCGCTGAAGCTGCACACCGCTTGGCCTGTCGGTACCTGTCCACTGCCTCCGGAGTCCTATGAGCCAAAAGGACCCGATACGACTCCTTCTTCAGCTTGACGGCATCCCTCACCGCTGGTGTCCACCAAGGGGTTTTAGGATTTCCGCCCCGAAAAGCACCAACTACCTTGCGGCCACCGATCAGCCGCCTCGACAATAGAGGTGCGGAACATGGTCCACTCGGACTCAATGTCCAGCACCTCCCTCGTGACATGTTCAATGTTCTTCCGGAGGTGGGAATTGAAACTTTTTCTGACAGGAGACTCTGCCAGACGTTCCCAGCAGACCTTCACAATGCGTTTGGGCCTCCCAGGTCTGTCCGGCATCCTCCCCCACCATCGCAGCCAATTCACGACCAGGTGGTGATCGGTAGAAAGATCCGCCCCTCTCTTCACCCGTGTGTCCAAAACATGAGGCCGCAAATCCGATGACACAACTACAAAGTCGATCATGGAACTGCGGCCTTTGGGTGTCCTGGTGCCAAGTGCACATATGGACACCCTTATGTTTGAACATGGTGTTTGCAATGGACAAACTGTGACGAGCACAAAAGTCCAATAACAAAACACCACTCGGGTTCAGATCCGGGCGGCCATTCTTCCCAATCACGCCTCTCCAGGTTTCACTGCCGTTGCCAACGTGAGCGTTGAATTCCCCCAGTAGGACAAGGGAATCACCCGGGGGAGCACTTTCCAGTACTCCCTCGAGTGCTCCCAAAAAGGGTGGGTACTCTGAACTGCTGTTTGGTGCATAAGCACAAACAACAGTCAGGACCCGTCCCCCCAACCCGAAGGCGGAGGGAGGCTACCCTTTCATCCACCGGGTTGAACTCCAACGTGCAGGCTTTGAGCCGGGGAGCAACAAGAATTGCCACTCCAGCCCCTAGCCTCTCACTGCCGGCAACGCCAGAGTGGAAGAGGGTCCAGTCCCTCCCGAGAGAAGTGGTTCCAGTGCCCTTGCTGTGCGTCGAAGTGAGTACGACTATATCCAGCCGGAACTTCTCAACTTCGCGCACTAGCTCAGGCTCCTTCCCCCCCAGTGAGGTGACGTTCCACGTCCCAAGAGCTAGCTTCTGTAGCCGAGGATCGGACCGCCAAGTGCCCTGCCTTCGGCTGCCACCAAGGTGACAGGTGGAGGGGTGACCCACGTTGCCTCTTCGGGCTGTGCCCGGCCGGGCCCCATGGGAACAGGCCCGGCCACCAGGCGCTCGCCATCGTGCCCCACCTCTGGGCCTGGCTCCAGAGGGAGGCCCCGGTGACCCGCGTCCGGGCGAGGGAAATCTGGTTCCATGTTTTTTCTTCTTCATAGAGGTCTTCGAGCTGCTCTTTGTCTGATCCCTCACCTAGAACCTGTTTGCCTTGGGAGACCCTACCAGGGGGCATAAAGCCCCCGGACAACATAGCTCCTAGGATCATTGGGACACGCAAACTCCTCTACCACGATAAGGTGGCAGCTCAGAGAGGAGGAGTGGCTGTATAAACAACTTCAACACTGTTACAAATATCCGCCACACTGTGAACCCACACCAAACAAGAATGACAAACACATTTTGGGAGAACATCTACACCGTAACACAACATAAACACAACCGAACAAATACCCAGAAACCCTTGCAGCACTAACTCTTACAGGACGCAATAATATACACCACCGCTATCACCCAAGCCCGCCCACCTCAACCCCACCCCCCATCTCCCGAATTCGTAGGTCCCAAGGTTGGCAAGTATGCCAATCAGATGCATTTCGTAGTGAAATTAGGAAGTTGAATTTCTCACCGGGACCCCATTTTGAAAATGCATAGCGCCAACACTGAGTGTGGTTGTGTACTACACCGGTCTCATATGGTGAGGTATGATGTATATGATGTTGATACGTATTTATTGCTCTCAAATATTTGCCAATTTAATAAGTTTCACATTTTGCTTTCCTACCCGTGCTCCTTTTCAATGTGACCTGTACTTTCACAGACGTCATTTATTTTTGAGGATAAATCTCTTGTCTTAACTCTATGTCAAGTCTGTAAAAGCTCCCAATTTACTGCTCACATTTTTATACACTTTTTTTTTTTCATTTTCTGGCTTGCGCTGTGGAAGGCGGCTGGATCTCCAATAGCTCTGTAGTTCTAGATCTTTTAAACTTATCTTTTATCTTTATCTTTTATCTTTGACTATTAGCATTATTTGCTAGATCTTACAAACTTATATTTTATCTTTTATCTTTTTTATGTTTTCCTTGAAGACATAGTGAATCCCAGTACTAGGATGACACAACAATAACAATGCAATACTTTTCCATAACATGGTCACTACTGCCTAGCATCTCTTGTTATGGTCTTATTTTACTGTTATGTTTTTATTCTCATTGTTGCTTTTTATTTTTATTCTTATTGTAATGTTTTTCTATTTTGTTTCCATTTGTGTGCCCATTATTTACTTTTTACTTTTTAAATTCAATCTCAATTCAGTACACTGCTGCTGGAATTTTAATTTTCCTGAGGGAACTCTCCTGAAGGAATCAATAAAGTACTATCTGTCTATCTATGGGCTGGGACAATGAAGACACAATCCTTGAGGAACAAGACCAGGAGAATCAATCAAGTGGATCATCCAGAGAGCTCCTCTGATTTAGATCTTGCTCCCAGTGGCTCAATGCAGCAAAACCATGAAAAAGTAAGCACTCGTATTGCATTTTCATAGAACCAGTCTGTCCTAAGCAGTAGAGAACTTGTGTTGGCTGGAGATTTTATTGTACCAAAATGTTCAGTATTGTTTAAAATTAAAACATTTTTATAGTTATAGTTTCCTGTAGTGGCATTAAAATTACATCTGCATGACACAGGAGCTACAGTAGGTTTATTATAAATCACAGGTGAAATCTATTAGGACACAGAAATGGCCTTTAAGAAACCATAATTTAGTTTTAGTTTTAAATTTGAAGTTAAGATGGGAGTCTGCGAACGCTTTGAGTTTAATCCTACATTAATTAAAAATGCATATAATACACCGAAAAATGTACTCAGGTGCAGAGTCTTATAGTCACTAGAATATACAATCTTATATTTTATCTTCTATCTTTTTTATGTTTTCCTTGAAGACATAGTGAATCCCAGTACTGGGATGACAGGGGATGCAAAACCATAACAATGCAATACTTTTTCATAACATGGTCACTACTGCCTAGCTTCTCTTGGATTAGATTACTCAAAAATATAGATAATATAATAATTGCACAAATAATAATACATTTGTTTGTTTTCTTGTTTTTTATATTAAATCATCAATAGAGAGGAGAGACAATCAGCCAGTCAAGATCAGCAACTCCTGAGATGGGTAGCACACAGCTCCTGCATCCTCGACCTACTGAGGATGTTGTCAGTCATACTCAGCAGTTAACAAGAAGGCATGGATATGAAGATGACTGTTTAAAGGCCTACTGAAACCCACTACTACCCACCACGCAGTCTAATAGTTTATACATCAATGATGAAATATTAACATTGCAACACATGCCAATACGGCTTTTTTAGTGTACTAAATTGCAATTTTAAATTTACCAGGAGTTTTTTCTTGAAAACGTCACGTAATGATGACGTGTACGCGTGACATCACGGGCTGTTAGGAAATATGAGCGCTGCACACACACACACACAGCCAAAAGTGGTCTGCTTTAACGGCATAATTACACAGTATTTTGGACGTCTGTGTTGCTGAATCTTTTGCAATTTGTTCAAATAATATTGGAGAAATCACAGTAGAAAGATGGAGTTGGGAAGCTTTAGCCTTTAGCCACACAAACACACGGTGATTCCTTGTTTAAAATTTCCGGAGGTGAAACTATACAATGGATCAGAGCGTGGTCAAGAGAACATGGATCCCGACCGAATGTCAACCAGCAGGTTTCGGTAAGAAAATTGTGGTAAAAAGTCGCTTCTTACCGGAGATCAGCTGAGACATTGCCGTCAAGACACCCGTGGACAAACCCCTCCGACTATCAGGTACTGTTAAACTCACTAAAAAACTAGCAACACAATAGAAAGATAAGGAATTTCCCAGAATTATCCTAGTAAATGTGTCTAAAAACATCCGAATCCGTCCCAATACAATTGGGTTTTGTTTTTTTTCTAGTCCATCGCTGTCAATATCCTCAAACACGAATCTTTCATCCTTGCTCAAATTAATGAGGAAATTGTCGTTTTCTCGGTCCGAATAGTTGTTTTTGTTGGAGGCTCCCTTTAAAAACAATGTGAATATGTGAGAAGCTATCAACATGTGACTTCATCGTTTGCAACTTCCGGTAAAGGCAGGGCTTTTCTCTTAGCACCAAAAGTTGCGAACTTTATTGTGGATGTTCTCTACTAAATCCTTTCATCAAAAATATGGCAAATGATCAAGTATGACACATAAAATGGACCTGCTATCTCTGTTTAAATAAGAAAATCTAATTTCAGTAGGCCTTTAAAGCCTGTGCCAAATCAAGATCCAGACGAGTTGTTAAGTGATGTCTCAGATTCCCTCTTGATCCTGCCATTCAACAATCTCTTGAGGACTCTGAGGATAAGTTTGGACCAATTGTTGGTGATGATAGTGATAATCAAGACACCACCCTCCCCTGGAATCCACATAACTTAAGCAGCATGCAGGTACACTGCAGTACTTAAAAATTATTAGTGCCAATGTCAGTTAATTTAAAGAGTTTTTCTTATTCATTCTGTCTATAAAATTATGAAATGTACAAAAACTGTAACGTTACCATCCAAAGATCTTTCACCCTAAGCTTATGTTATTAGATACATTTTTCATCCAAACATTCCAAAACTCATTTACAATTTCATGCATCTTAGTATGAAATATCCCATCCATCCATTTTCTACCGCTTATTCCCTTTCGGGGTCGCGGGGGGCGCTGGCGCCTATCTCAGCTACAATTGGGCGGAAGGCAGCGTACACCCTGGACAAGTCGCCACCTCATCGCAGGGCCTAGTATAAAAATAGAAAAGCAGCAAATCTAAAACCACAACATTATCACCATTTTTGCATGCTAATTGATAGTCAAAACATTTGATTATTTTCTGTTCATTAAGGGATTAATCAATCAATAATCACATTGATTGATTGAGACTTTTATAAGTAGATTGCACAGTACAGTACGTATTCCGTACAATTGACCACTAAATGGTAACCCCCGAAAAAGTTTTTCAACTTGTTTAAGTCGGGGTTTACGTTAATCAGTTCATGGTACACACCTAAATACCTTTTTAAAATATCTTGCAGCATTCTACACTCTAAAAAAAAATTCTCAAAAAAAAAATTCTCTAAAAAAAACGGTCATCTTCTGGTAGCTATGGCTACCAAACGAAAACCATAAAATTTGAAGTAAAACATTGTAAACCAAATAATGATCAAAATTTTTTTTACAGAAATTTTCATGAAACGTTTTGCGGACAAATATCATAATTTTACAGATTTCTACTAAATTATTTAGATCTACCACCTTTACTAAAGTGACGATGCAAACAGTTCTGCAGAAAAATACCTTTAATCTACAGAGTTTTTCCAAATTATTACGATCAACTACCTTTGATGAAGTGACAATGCTGGCAGTTCCACAGAAAAATACCATTATTTTACAGATTTTTTCTGAATTGTTAAACTCAGGGGTCTCAAAATCAATTTACTTGGGGGCCACTCGATGCAGAAACTTGTTGCAAAGTGGATTCACCTTCTTTGAATGGTTAGCCCACCCTAGCAACATACTTGCCAACCCTCCCGAATTTTCCGGGAGACTTTCGGTGCCCCTCCCGTAAGATTTTCCCGATGTTCACCCGGACAAGAATAAGAAAGTTGTGCCGTGATAGCACTGCCTTTATCGTCCTCAACAACCTGTTATCGCGTTCGCTCATTCACCATACAAACAGCGTACCGACCTAAGTTCATGTTGTAAGACGCTTCTGCAGATATACATTGGTGACTGCAAGACATACTTGGTCAACAGCTATAAAGGTCACACTGAGGGTGGCCTTACAAACAAGTTTAACACTGTTACAAATATGAGCCACACTGTCAACCCACACCAAACAAGAATTAAAAAAACACATTTCGGGCGAACATCGGCACCGTAACACAACATAAACACAACAGAACAAATACCCACAATCCCAGGCAGCCCTAACTCTTCCGGGCTACAATATACACACCCGCTACCACCAACCCCCCCCCCACCCAACCCAGGCCCCCACTCCACACATCATCCCGCCCACCCCCCTCCGTGCGTCGGTAGAGGCGGGCGGGGTTTGGTGGTAGTGGGGGTGTATATTGTAGCCCGGAAGATTTAGGGCTGCATGGATTCTGGGTATTTGTTCTGTTGTGTTTATGTTGTGTTATGGTGCCGATGTTTTCCCGAAATGTGTTCGTCATTCTTGTTTGGTGTGGGTTCACAGTGTGGCGAATATTTGTAACAGTGTTAAACTTGTTTGTACGGCCACCCTCAGTGTGACCTGTATGGCTGTTGACCAAGTATGTATTGCAGTCACCGACGTATGTCATATTACAGAAAAAACTGTAAAATTGTTAGTATGAGCATAAACCTTTATATATAGCAGTCTACATATATTATCAAACTTGAATGAAAAAATACACATAAATATTAAAAGAATAAGATTCACCTTAAACTTACATGTACAACTGATGGGTTGTTATTATGGACATAGACTTTTATATAACAAGCTACATATTTGATGAAAGTTAATTACTGTAATTTAACATGACTTTCAAAGTAATTTAAGAAAACAGAAATGTGTTATTTTTCTGTAAAAACATGGAAATATACATAGTTTTTCATTACTGGCATGTTACTTAAAATAACAGGCGGATTGTTTATTTACAGATAATGTCTTCAATTCTGCAGTTTTATAACCTATTTAAAAAAATGGAAACATTACAGTAGAAATTTAGGTTAAATTACCCATAAAAATAGGATTTTTCTTTTACAGTGTACATTCAATGATGGTCCTGTATCATCAAGCTGTCTTCCAGCGTCACCAAATCTATTAGAAAAATAAATCCTTCTTTTGAAATTAAGACGAGTAAACATGGTTGATGAAGTCCTTAATGTCTTCATGGATCCAAAAGTACTGAATGGTAGTCTAAGAATGGAGTTTACAAATGAGAAAGATATGGACACTGATGGTGTGTCGAGAGGCGTACTCTGCATTCTGGGACCTCTTCTTGGACCAGTGTGTGGGGGAAGATGAACGAATACCCAGGCTACGACCAGACTACTCTGAGAAGAAATGGCAAGCTCTCGGAAGGATACCTGGACCACAAAATCCTACCAATCAGACTGTCACCAGCCTTTGTTCTTGCCTGTTGTAAAGGAGTTAGCTCAGTGAATGAAGAAATATTGATGATGTCATTTGCCAGATTTCTTTAAGAGAATGAGCGCGTTTCGCTTGAAAAAGCACTACAGGGTACCATTGATGAAACTGTTGAGGAGGACTTACTTGATGTCTTCTCCAGAATGGGCTCACACTGCCTGCCCCCTAAAGACAATTTGCGGGCTATTTTAACAATAGCACACAAAGCTCTTCTTCAAGAGCCAAAGTTCATAATTGACTGTTTCCACTCCAGTGTTCATAATGCTATGCCAACCGACCATCTGAGAGATTAGACTACAGGACACTGATGAAGTAAGTTTCAAGGTTACTCTTTTAACACTGTTAAATCCACAATGAATATGTGAACAGTTGTCAAAAGTTCAACCCGAAACTAACTTCACCACCGTGCTGTTGTCGACGGAAGACAAAAATCATCTGATCAATTTTATGATTGTTTCACAGCTGTAACGTTCAACATCATATATCTAGAAGTCGAATGATAAGTAAAGACAGATTACAGTTATTTATTATAGTTATTAAACGTGATCAAGAAGAGGATACACCAAGCAACAAAAATTAAATAGCTTTAGGCATTTGTGAAAAATGTCCAATGGAACTAAAATCTTAATCTCAATCATGAACTGTAACTGTATTAATAGGCCTAAGCCTGAATATTTTCTCCAGTAATGTTAGGGGTTACTATTTTGTTTATTAGGCTTATTAGGCCTATTATGCCTAGTAGGGCTACCAAACCCCCCGACACTGATGATGAATTAGAATAGAATAGAAAGTACTTTATTGATCCCTGGGGGAAATCCAGCACCACAGTTTGCTCACAATAGACAATAATAATAAATAATAATATATAACATATATTATATATGAATAATATAAATATATTCTACATTTAAGTACAGTCAAAAAGGATGTATGCATTGTACAGTCTGATGGCTGCCGGTATGAAGGACCTCCTGTGTCATTCTGTGTAACATTTTGGGAGTCTGCGCCTTCCACTGAACGTGCTCATTTTCTCCGCAAGGTCCAAGTGTAGTGGGTGGGAGGTGTTGTCCATAATGGCTAGGAGTTTTGCTAGGTTGGTAGAGTGGCTGTGCCAGCAACTTGAGGGTTGCAGGTTCGATTCCTGCTTCTGCCATCCTAGTCACTGCCGTTGTGTCCTTGGGCAATATACTTTACCCACCTGCTTCCAGTGCCACACACACTGGTTTGAATGTAACTTAGATATTGGGTTTCACTATGTAAAGCGCTTTGAGTCACTAGAAAAAAAGCGCTATATAAATATAATTCACTTCACTTCACTAGACTTCTCCTCTCTGACACCACCGCCAGAGAGTCTAGCTCCACTCCCACCACGTTACTGGCCTTCTTTACCAGCTTGTACAATCTGTTTGCGTCCCTCGCTCTGTTCACCGCCCCAGCAGGCCACGGCGTACAAGAAGGCGCCCGCCACCACCGACTCGTACAACATCTTCAACATCTTTGTACAGACGATGAAGGACCCTAGCCTCCTGAGGAAGTAGAGGCGGCTCTGTCCCTTCTTGTAGAGGGCCTCAGCCTGTTTTGACCCATTCAGCTTGTTGTTGATGTGTACACCGAGGTATTTATAATCTTCAACCATGTCCACATCAACCCCCCTGATGGAAACAGGGGTCACCGAAGTACTCCTCCTTATTAGGGTATTGTAGGACCCCAATAACAGTAATTAAGAAGACACATTGACATGATGAGACACACATGCTAAAATTCACAGCCACTGTCTGCTCATTGAAGGATGTTAATAGAAAAAACAACAACATTTGTGAGCCTCAATTTAGGATGAAAATGTTGTAATGCAGTAGTTTTTCCCAATAGATGGCACTGTTGTACTCTTGATTCATGACATGTACAAAAGAGATGCACTTGCTATATATTTTCTGGGTGTGCATGCCAGTCAATAAAAACTCTGCCAAAGAACAGAAAATAGAAACAATGCATTGTCGCTAACCTGAACGAAGCTCATAAAGCAGAACTGAATTAGACCTCGGTCCAAGTATGTACCACAGGGGTCGGGAACCTTTTTGGCTGAGAGAACCATGAAAGCCAAAGATTTTAAAATGTATTTCCGTGAGAGCCATATAATATTTTTTAACACTCAATACAAATAAATAATAACAATAATAATAATGGCCAGTTCGCGCCTATGGTCCCTCCGACCACCACCTATCATTCATTCATCATTCATTCACCAGTGTGCCGCTGTGTCCTTGAACTGCCCAAGGACACAACGGCAGCGATTTGGATGTCAATAGGCGGGGAGCGAACCTGCAACCCTCAGGTTTCTGGCACAGCCGCTCTACCCACTACGCCATGCCGCCCCGGAATGCATGCATTTTTAATTAATAATAACATTTTTAGAGTACATTAAGTCTCCCATTATTTTTAATATGAAAACGGATGGATGGATTAAAATGCATGAGAATGTTTTATATCTTGAATGTTATTTTTAACACTGTGATTACCAGCAGAATTATTCATTACTTATTGTGTTAAGCAATGCCAACTAAGATTTATCTGAGAGCCAGATGCAGTCATCAAAAGAGCCACATCTGGCTCTAGAGCCATAGGTTCCCTACCCCTGATGTACGACCTAACAAACCATGGTACTTCAGGTCAGTGAACATAGAGATATAGAACTCCATTGATTCTCTTCAGAGGAAACCCCACCAACTCTCAATGCGCTGATTTGCTGTGCTTGCCCCTTCGATGTAGCTGTCAATACCAGAGCCGTCATGAATGTTGTGACAGAGAAAACGCTGAAAGTTTCTGACTTTAACATTTTCAGTGCCCCGGTCGACTCTGACAATCCTCTGACAATCCTCGGACAATCCTCGGACAATCCTCGGACAACCACCAAATTCCTTCATTGCCTCCATATAGTATCCTCCAATGATTTTTGGTTCACTGCTGGTCGTAAATGCATTCATCCAGATAATGTTTGGGGAAAATCCGTCAATACAGCCGTTTATACATATACCAAATGGTTTCAGTTTGTCATAAGAGTCAAAGTGTCAAATATAATTGGGCCCTTTTGCAAAATAGTTTTGAAGATGGAGCTGTCTCCTTCCTCAGAGTTCAACACCCCCTTGGGTCAAGCTCTTGAAGAATTAAGTGTACCTCTTTTTTCTTGACATGTAATCCATCCTCCTTGCATTTAGTGTACACCCACCTACTGTATATCCACACAGCAGGCCACTTGTTTGTAACTGCTGGTGAATGAAATCTACCACGCGATCCAAAGAGGTGTATCCTTTGCGCCGAAACTGACTACATGCCTTCAGAATTCGTTTTAAATGTCTTTCAGACACAACATAACTCAGTGGCCCAGTGGTTAGAGTGTCCGCCCTGAGATCGTAGGTTGTGAGTTTAAAATCTTGGCCGAGTCGTACCAAAGACTATAAAAGTGGGACCCATTACCTCCCTGCTTGTCACTCAGGGTCAACGGTTGGAATTGGGGGTTAAATCAACAAAAATGATTTCCGAGCATGGCCACTGCTGCTACCCACTGCTCCCCTCACCTGCCAGGGGGTAAACAAGGGGATGGGTCAAATGCAGAGGACAAACTTCACCACACCTAGTGTGTGTGTGACAATTTTGATAGTTCAACTTAACTTTAACATAGCCATGACGATGACAACTTGCAAGCAAAGCAGCAATGTCCTTGTAGTGAAGTCCGAGTTGGAAATACAGCCAAATTAACTCTTGAACTGGCATTTTAACACACACTTCAAACCACGCCTCAAACCCCTCATTTGCCGCTTTTCCACTAACGCAGGGGTAGGCAACCCAGAAAGTTGAAAGAGCCATTTTGGACCCAAATAACACAACGCTGTCAAGCGCCATTCATATAAAACTTGCGGGCCGCACTAACATTAAACTTTCATATTAAGGTGCGGGCCGCAAAATAACATCTCGTCCCGCGGGCCGCATGTCTGAGATCCCTGGTGTAGAGTCTGTACTATGATGGGTCTCAAGTAAACGACACCAACATTTTAAATGTTTCATTGAAAATATAGAACACTACACATGCCGCTCAAAAATCTATCAAAATGTTTTAGTACGACTTTGGTAAGCTATGAAGCCGCACCGCTTGAAGGATTGTCGGCACATTAAACATACAAGTATTACTATGGTGTGTGTATAAGATCTGTATTTTAGATCTGCGTGAATCCGGAAAAATTGCACGGGTCAGCGCCGACCCCGTAGTCGACAAGCTTTTTCTTTTTTGCTATCTACTTGTTATGTGCCATTCATCCTCCGCTGTTGCCATTTATAATATAACGTAGTGTAAAGTTCTTACTCATATCTGTCAGTAAACTCCCCATGAAAGCGTTAAAACATACCGGTGCTGTGAGTTTTCATTATTCACCCAAGGGACTTTAGTTATTAGAGAGTTCCTGTCGAACGGGTTTTCACGGGACACATTGTTGGTTGTTTACGGATGAAGAGATGCTGCTAAGAATTGTGGCGGAAACAGCCACTGTTTCAAGAAAATATTTTAAAAAAAAACCTTACAGTTGATTGTCTTTAAAGTGTCAATGTAAACATCCATCCATCCATCCATTTTTCTACCGCTTATTCCCTTTGGGGTCGTGGTGCCTATCTCAGCTACAATCGAGCAGAAGGCGGCGTACACCTTGGACAAGTCGCCAACTTATCGCAGGGCCAACACAGATAGACAGACAACATTCACTCTCATATTCACACATTAGGGCCAATTTAGTGTTGCCAATCAACCTATCCCAAGGTGCATGTCTTTGGAAGTGGGAGGAAGCCGGAGTACCCGAAGGGAACCCATGCATTCACGGGGAGGACATGCAAACTCCACACAGAAAGATCCCGAGCCCGGGATTGAACCCAGGACTACTTAGGACCTTCGTATTGTGAGGCAGACGCACTAACCCCTGTTCCACCATGCCGCCCTCAATGTAAAAATCCTTCCATCCATTTAGCTACCGCTTGTCCCTCTTGGGGTGGCGGGGGATTCTGGAGCCTATCCCCGCTGCATTCGGGCAGAAGGCGGTGTACACCCTGGACAAGTCGACACCTCATTGCAGGGTCAACACAGATAGACAACATTCACACTCACATTCATCCAGTGTAAAACAGTAATGTTCATTTTAGTGTCTTTGAACTTCTACTTTATGAGAAGCAGTGTCATCCATAGTGGAATGTTTTGCTTCTTTATTTGTTCTTTCATATTTTTCTTGAAAATACTTTTCAGAGCTTAGCGTGCAGAAGATCTAGGGATATGAAAGGGTCCAAAAGATCCTCGACATATACTGTATATGTGTGGCTAATGGAAGCACAGGACCCTTTCGTCGGCCAGATTCGAAGAACACTTAGAGCTTTTTTTTAAATTGGGACAGCCTTCGTGCACCAGGATGACATCAACACCCCACAAATGCGCACTGCAAAGGATGCGGCCGCTGAATTGAGACACAGCTAGAGTCTCCGTGTCTTACTAAGTGGATTATAGATTAGACCTATTTATGTGTGGGTGGGGCTGGAGAGTTCACACATGAGCTCAGATGGACATTCAGTAGGTAATCAACACTCCAGTGTTCATTTGGACTATGAAGCATTGTTGTTGGTGATTATGATGATGAAATCGAGATAACTTAAAATGTTAAGTGTGTTTCATTTTAGGGTGTATTCACACTACTAGGCCAATCCTGTTATAGCCTGACTCTCGCCAGATCCTTGTAGTTCGCTGAGCTCCACACAAAGATCTGGGACTTCGCAGTAGAAGATGTATTCTAGAAGGGGTGTCCATGTAAAAAAAAAAACATTATATGTTATTGGATAAACCACTTGTCCGTTATTTTGAATGACGTGCTACTTCAACCGAAATCCAAAACGGCCCTGTCAGCCGACATGTTGGATAACGACAGAGCTAAAAGTTAGAGAACTTTTACTGAAGCAACGCAGCAATGTCAGACGATCATTGTCGTTTATGCAAAGAAAATAACGTCCTGCAGGATTTCGTTCTCGTTTCTTCCTCCCAGCTGCATACCTGTTACCCCCAATATTCCAGCCTCCCGGATCTTGATCCTCTACCAGAGCAATCAGCAGGGAGACAATTATAACGACTGAGTTCTGTACTCAGCCCATTTCCTTTACCACCAGTGGAGCGATTTGGTAAATCAAGCTCTTGCCAAATCCGGTCCGAAGAAGAGCCAAAACATCCTTGTCATCAATAAATGCCTTCAAAATCAATCTCTGTTCAACTTTTAAATAATTAATATTCGATAGATTCAATAGTGTTGTTTGACTTTTGAAATAGCAGAATCAATGTCAGCACACGACACAGTGAGGGTTGCGTGCCGCCATTGTTGTTTGAATCAAACAGTCGCTTCGGCCCTACGTCCATACCTGCCAACCTTGAGACCTCCGATTTCAGGAGGTGGGGGGTGGGGGCGTGGTTGGGGATGTGGATAAAAGGGGAGGAGTATATTTACAGCTACAATTCACCAAGTCAAGTATTTCATATATATATATATATATATATATATATATATATATATATATATATATATATATATATATTGTAGCTGAGATAGGCGCCAGCGCCCCCCACGACCCCAAAAGGGAATAAGCGGTAGAAAATGGATGGATGGATGGATATATATATATATATATATATATATGTATATATATATATATATATATATATATATATATATATATATATATATATACACAATAAATACTTGACTTTCAGTGAATTCTAGCTATATATATATATATATATATTTATTTTATCATATGTATATATGTATATATATATTTATATATATATGTATAAAAAAGATATACATATATATATGTATAACAGAAATACTTGAATTTCAGTGTTCATTTATTTACACATATACACACACATGACACTCATCTACTCATTGTTGAGTTAAGGGTTGAATTGTCCATCCTTGTTCTATTCGCTGTCACTATTTTTATAACCAAATGCATGTACAGTAGATGGCAGTATTGTCCTGTTTAAGAGTGTCACAACATTGCTGTTTACCGCAGACAAACTGTTTTACGGTAGTTGAAAACGTGACTGCTGTTGTTGTGTGTTATTACTGCGTTGGGAGGACGATAATGAAACCGCCTAACAATAAACCTACATAAGAAACCCAGAACTCGCCCTCGATCATTCTACATTTGTAACGTCATTGAGCAGACACGTTTATATTCTGGGAAAGCGGACGTGAAAACAGGCTGTCCTTACTTAGGTCCCCATGATACAAAATAACCTGAGTAGAGTGGAAATAATAGGCTATCTCCTTCAGAGCTGCTTCAGAACAGTTGTAGTGTTGGACTGGTTGGGTGGGATTGCAAGATGGGGGGCAGAGAGGAGGAAGGGGAATGGTTGTCAGCTTCATTGGGGTCATCAGGTGGGCACCCTCCTTCACCGGCGTTTCAATGATAGGCCCACGACACCTCCAGAGGGCTCATCAGCAACACCTGGCGTCCCAGGTGAGCCCCTCTCTGTTTTTAACCATCATGTGATGTAGGTCTTACTAGAGTTCCAGATGGTGTCCCTCCTCTTCACCCACAGCCACCGACTGGCTGTCTCTGCTGCTCCTGAGAGGGCTTTGATGGTGTTTCGCAGGGTTTGGCCTCGAACTCCGATGTCCTTAAGCAGCCTGATTTTTGTCCGGCCCACAAAACCTCTGGA
The DNA here is from genome assembly GCF_033978795.1 of Nerophis ophidion. Classification (NCBI taxonomy): domain Eukaryota; kingdom Metazoa; phylum Chordata; class Actinopteri; order Syngnathiformes; family Syngnathidae; genus Nerophis; species Nerophis ophidion. The sequence continues at coordinate 42,923,750 of NC_084614.1, forward strand.
GCCAACTTCCACTGGGCAGACCTTGGCTTTCCATCCATTCTGCTCAGCACCAGCTGCGAATTCAGTGTACTCAAGGCTTTTGCGTTCGAATGCCTCCTCCACAGCAGCCTCCCAGGGAACCGTGAGTTCTATTAAATACACAATATGCAGTGAGGAGGACCAGAGCACAAGGTCTGGTCCGAGGTTTGATCTGGCTATCTCTGAAGGAAAGCAGAGCTTTTGATCAAGATCCACCGCCATTTTCCAGTCAGGAGCCCTTCCAAGCTGGCCTATGTCTGGTATATGGCCTTTGGTGGACTCTGCACCTTCTCGGATGAACTCTCTTGTATTACCATGAATTGATTAACGTGGACCCCGACTTAAACAAGTTGAAAAACTTATTTGGGTGTTACCATTTAGTGGTCAATTGTACGAAATATGTACTAGACCAGGGGTAGGGAACCTATGGCTCTAGAGTCAGATGTGGCTCTTTTGATGACCGCATCTGGCTCTCAGATGAATCTTTGCTGACATTGCTTAACACGATAAGTAATGAATAATTCCGCTGGTAATCACAGTGTTAAAAATGACGTTCAAATTATATAACATTGTCATTCATTTTAATCCAACCATCCATTTTCTATCCCACCTGTTCAAGAAGTTGCAATAATGGGAAGAAGTATTATATTTATTATTGGTTAGCTTTAGAATAACAATGTTATTAAAAATAATAGGAGACTTATTATACTTTAAAAATGTTGGTCTTACTTAAAAATGCACGCAGTTAGCTGTATTCAGTTGTAAAAAATATTATATGGCTCTCACGGGGATACATTTTGAAATATTTGGCTTTCATGGCTCCCTCAGCCAAAAACGTTCCCGACCCCTGTACTAGACTGTGCAATCTACTAATAAAAGTTTCAATCAATCAATAAAAAAAGGCTACGTCACATCTATGAAATCCTGCCCGGTGATCCGGATTGGTTCAATATTTTTTGCTACCTTGAAAGAGTTTGCATTGTCTTGGATCCCAGATCCTTGTGTGGAGCTCAGCAAACTACAAGGATCTGGCAAGAGTCAGGTTACTCTTACTGTGCTTGTGCCTACGACACCATCCACACACACATGCACACAAGCAAAGTGTGCATGTGTGTTGGCATATTACGGATACGGCAACAGCTGATTGATTTGCAGGTGTGTAATTTGTTGTGAGTTTATGCACTGTCTTAGTTTTGTTGTTTGAACAAGGTGATGTTCATGCACGGTTCATTTTGGGCACCAGTAAAAAAAATACCGGTATGCTAACAATTTAGTATAGGGAACATATTCACCATTAATTAGTTGCTTATTAACATAAAAATTAGTAACATATTGGCTCTTAACTAGTCATTAGGTACTAATTAATGCCTTATTCGGCATGGCCTTATTATAACCCTAACCCTCTCACCCCAACCAAACAACTCTAAATTAAGTCTTTGTTACTTAGAATATGTTCCCCATACAAAAGTGTTACCATAAACGTACAACTTTTTCTTGAATTTGAAAAAAAACCAAAACATTTTATTTTTCACTAAAGAAGGGTTTGGTGAATGCGCATATGAAACTGATGGGGTTCGGTACCTCCAACAAGGTTAAGAACCACTGCTTTAGAGTAATCAGCTCAAGGTTGTGTTGACTACACCAAAGCACCAGCCTCTCAACCTTCTGCCGATATTCAGACTCGTCACCATCCTGAAATGAGCCCAATGACAGTGGTGTCATCTGCAAATTTCAAGAGTTCGACAGCTGGATACTTGGATGTGCAGTCATCTGTGTACAGGGAGAAGAGCAGTGGAGAAGAGACCCACCCCTGTGGCGCTCCAGTGTTGTTTGACCTTGTTCCAGATGTGATGTCTTTCAACCGCACATGCTGACTCCTGTTTGTCAGGAAGCTGGAGATCGGTTGGTAGAGCGGCCGTGCCAGCAACTTGAGGGTTGCGGGTTCGATTCCCGCTTTCGACATCCTAGTCACTGCCATTGTGTCCTTGGGCAAGACACTTTACCCACCTGCTCCCAGTGCTGCCCACACTGGTTTAAATGTAACTTAGGTATTGTGTTTCACTATGTAAAGCGCTGTGAGTCACTAGAGAAAAGCGCTATATAAATATAATTCACTTCAAATCACTTCATCTACTGACAAGTACCAGGAGGCACTGTGAAGTTGGAGGGTTTGGCGGTGAGGATTTCAGATATGATGGTATTGAATGCCGAGCTGAAGTCAACAAACAGTATCCTGGTATAGGTCCCTGGTTGGTCAAAATGTTGCAGGATGAAGGGCATTCCTATGTTGACTGCATCATCTACTAAATTGTTGGCTCTGTAGGCAAACTGCAGGGGGTCCATTTGGTGGTCTATGGTGCTTTTACGATGGGACAGCATTAACCGTTCAAAGGACTTCAAGACCACTGAAGTCAAGGCCACATGTCTTTAGTCATTCAGTTCATTGATTCAGGATTTCTTAGGGACTGGAATGATGGTGGAGTTTTTGAAGCATGACGGGACTTCGCACAACTCCAGTGATCTGTTAAGATATCTGTGTAAAGACGGGTGCGAGTTGGACAGCACAGGTCCTGAGACAGGAAAGTGTAACTCTGTCAGGTCTAGGTGCCTTTTGGATGTTCTGTCTCTGAAAGAGGCGGCAAACATCTTCCTCATGTATTATTAGTGTGGATTGTGTGTCGGGGGAGCAGGGGTAGCAAGGTGAGTGGACGTGATTGCAGCTGGACTGGAGTCGGTGAGGAGTGTAGATGGCCCTTTATCACAACAACAATAGAAGCTATTCAGCGCCTCGGCAAGGCCACAATTAGCATCAACATCGGGTGATGGTCTTTTGTAGGTGGTCATTTATTGAAGACTTTCCCACAATAAAGAAGAGTCGTTAGAGGAAAACTGGAATTTCAGCTTCTCAGAGAATTTATTTTTTGCAGCTCTGGTTTCCTTATTCAAAGTGTTCCTGAATGTTTTCTACAGAGACCTGTCTCCCGCTCTGTATGAGTCCTCCTTTGCCTGGCGCAGCTGGCTCAGTTTTGCTGTGAACCAAGGTTTGTTGTTGTTGAAGGTGCGTAAAGTCTTTATTGGCGCAAATTATTCCTGGCTGGAAAGCTGTCATCTGCCCTGTGGAAGTGAGGTGTAGGGGCTTCGTGAGTTCCTCAACTGCCTGCCTACTCCGAGACATTGGATGCACTGGAGCGGGGCATCTGAAAGCCATGAAAGAGCTGGCTGAGGAGGCGGACAAAGGCAGCTTCTGGCTGTGGCAAAGGAGGAAGCATAAGAGTTGGGGGGCAAACATCTAGGGCATCAGCAGGGGGTGGCAGGGAGATATCCCTACCATAGCTCCGCCACCATGAGATGTACTGGGGTTAAAGGAGGGAAACGTTGATGAATGGTGGTCCCCAGCTGTTGACCCGTTTATGCCCACAGAGGTGTTCAGTGACGTGTCACAGCACACCTGTTCAAAAAAGGGACTGGAGGAGGTGCGTCAGGCTGCAATGCCCAGCAGGAATTCCATCACCTGTATCTTGATATGCTCCATCGTATCACAGCTACTGCGATGTCATTTTGCACTGAAATGTTTGGAAATATTACGTGTAGCGTTATCGTGAATAATGACACCCCACCTTCAAAATGGTTGCTGTAATGCACTTCTGGGAAAAAAATATCCAAATCCCTCTATTAGGGCTGCGAATCTTTGGGTGTCCCACGTTTTGATTCAATATCGATTCTTGGGGTCGCGATTCGATTATATATTGATTTTTTTTTTCTCGATTCAACGCGATTCTCGATTCAAAAACAATATTTTTTTGATTCAAAACGATTCTGTCTTCATTCAATACATAGGATTTCAACAGGATCTACACCAGTCTGCTGACATACTAGCAGAATAGTATAATTTTTTATAAAGTTTTTATAATTGTAAAGGACAATGTTTTATCAACTGATTGCAATATATACATTTGTTTTAACTAGTAAACGAACCATAAATATGACTTATTTTATCTTTGTGAAAATATTGGACAGTGTGTTGTCAAGCTTATGAGATGTGATGCAAGTGTAAGCCACTGTGACACTATTCTTTTTTTTTAATTTTTATAAATGTCTAATGATAATGTCCATGAGGGATTTTTAAACACTGCTATGCTGAAATTATAACTAATATTGATACTGTTGTTGATAATATTCTTTTTTTTTTAACAAATTTTGGTTTGTTCTGTGTCGTGTTTGTGTCTCCTCTCAATTGCTCTGTTTATTGCAGTTCTGAGTGTTGCTGGGTCAGGTTTGGTTTTGGAATTGGATTGCATTGTTATGGTATTGCTGTGTATTGGTTTGTTGGCTTGATTAAAAAAATAAAATAAATAAATAAATATTTGAAAAAAATAGTTAAAAAAAATTCGATTCTTTTAAAAATAAGAATCGATTCTGAATCGCGCAACGTGAGAATCGTGATTCGTATTCGAATCGATTTTTTCCCACAGCCCTACCCTCTATACAATAAGGATACCAAGCAAGAGGTACACTGTAACGCAGGGCTGCGATTCCTCCCCTTCGACCCAACGTAAACCATCCCCATCCATCCATTTTCTACCGCTTATTCCGTTTTTGGGGTTGCGGGGGGTGCTGGCACCAATCTCAGCTACGATCGGACATAAAACAAACAAGAGTAAATAAACAACTTTACTTAAAATGCTGCATGAGACACTGCACAATGATATAATTCTGGGAAAATTGTCTTTTGTGAAAATGTAAAGAAAGTAAACAGTTTGTGAATTCCTGCAATACTGTCAGTCTTGAGTTTTTTATTTATGGTTTGTTAAAATCACACATTGCACAGCTTTTATTTTTCCATCAATACACAGTGATGCCTCGAAGGCGGGGAGTAACTCAACCCTCCTGAATAGTTTCGACCTCAGTTTGTATGGTTTTGTTGAGTTAGCACAGGATTAATATGTAGAAAACTTGATAAATAGAAAAGTTTTTATTTATGCTTTACTTCGTTTTTTGCACCAATTTTTTCCTCCGAATTTTCAACGAACTTGAAGTGTTTTGTCAAAAATATTATTTGTGATATGTATATTTTCAGAATGTGTTTGTTCTATTTTGGGCCGAAGTAAAACAAAGAAAGCAATCGGAAGTTGTCATAGTTGTTTTTTTAAGTTATTATGCCATGATTTTGCCCGACTGACCCACGTGGGAATAGGTTTTCCTCCATGCGGCCCCTGAGCTAAAATGAGTTTGATGTAGAGCCAATCAGATACTTTCCCTTCTTTTAGGAAGTTGAAATTATTTGTGTACGCTTTATTATTTTCCATGTAATTTGTTATACGTGTGTCATTCTATTTCATATTTCGTGAATGTACAGTATACGTACAGTATGTGGATGTTTGTACCGTGAATGTGTGTGTAGATGGACGAAGTTGGAGTATGTAGGTATGTACTGTATTTGTGTATGTATGTGGGAGCGTAGGTACCTATGTATGTATGTTTGCATGTATGAATAACGGTGTGTGTGTGTGAGTATATGTGTGTTTGTATGTACAATATATTTGACCCCTAGTGTGCGTGGGAGCCAGAGTACGGCCCCAGCCGCCCAGAGAGCCCAACCCAAACAGCAGGTGTGGCGCCCAGGGAACCAGGGACCACTGGCCCCACGCAGCCAGGCCGGCCAGCGACGGGAGCCCCAGAGCCCGGCCCACCGTGCCGCCCGTAGGAGCCAGCAGCAGGCCGCAGACAGACGCGCCACGAGAAAAGCAGCGGACGGCCAGACCCAAAGCCAGCGAGAGACCACCCCCCACTCGGGCAGAAAGGCGGGACGCCCCGCCCAGGACGCCCAGAGATTCCCCGCATCCAGACGGAAAGACCGTCCCTGCCCCACCAGCAACCGGGCCCCCACGAGCCTCCTCACCCACATCCCCCGGAGAGCACGGCGCAGCCAACACCAGGCTACCCCACCCAAGTCGGCCGCCACAGGACCACCCAGCGCAGGCCCGCGGGAACCACCCACTCCACCCGCAGGGACCCCAACGATGGAGATGGAACAACCAGGAATCGCACTGTCAAGTACCCCCCCTGAGGGAGGGGAGAAAAAACAACAACATAATAATTAATAATATTAATTATAAAATAGGCGCCAGTGCCCCCCGCAGCCCCAAAAGGGAATAAGCGATGGAAAATGGATGGATAAAATACATAAAAAAATATATATATATAAAAATTATGTCTTTCAGAGTGTTTCAGTAGTGTGTGTGAGAGAAAAACATTTCAGTTGTTTATGTGAGAGCATTTCAGTAGTGTGTATAAGAGTGTTTCTGTTAGGAACTGGTAGGGTGGATCCCAAGGATGCAGAGACGAGGACGTAGCCAAAACAAAAGGCGCTGGTGGAAGCACAAAAACACACCATTAAAAAAACTACAATGATAAAATACCAAAACTAAACAAAAAGCGCTAGACAAGGCTAGGAATAATACTGACTGAGAAAATGTAAAACAGAGGAGCAAAGTACTAAATAAAAACGCTAGACGAGGCTAGGAAAAAATACTTCATGAAAGAAGTGAAACAGATAAACTGAATGTAAAACTAAAGGTGCTAGACAAGGGTAGGTATTACAGGCAAACCTGTGAGATACACGAGACAAGCTAGAGTTTGCTAGTGAGACGAAACAGGACGCATGCAACAGCAGTGACCACAAAGTTCCGCGCTCACAGGCCGTCAGAAACCCAGGTTGAATAGGCCACCCTAATCAACCTCAGGTGTGTGCTTCTGCCCTGCACCAGCTGCACTCCATACTGTGAACGAGAGGAAGAGTAAATATGGTGTGCAAATAAACACAGAAATGAGCAAGGAAAATTCAGATTACCACAGTTTCAGTATCGCGTATAAGAGTGTTCCAGTAGTGTGTGTGAGAGAAAAACATTTCAGTTATTTATGTGAGAGCATTTCAGTAGTGTATGTAAGAGGTAATTCTGAATAATATCCCTAACGGCCCCTCATACATATATAAACACATACATATAAATACATATACACACACCATGGCCAGCTCTACGCAGGGGCAAGAGGGGGCAGAGCCCCCTTAAATAAATGTCTTGCCCCCTCAAATCAAAATTTGAGAAAGCAAATTTTAATAAACTCACAAAATTACTACATTACAAGTTGACAAAATTATCTGCACTAGCGGAAAATCCGCCGAAAAAGGGACACACACGATATAGTAGTGTCGGCTTCCCTCTCATCCCTCCCTCCGCTGTGCGTGTATTCACCATTCCACAGGCTGTGCAGCAGACACACACCCCTCAGCCCTCAGTAAACATCCAATCACTGTTGCAGTATGAAAGTAAAAGAAAAGGAAAAGTTGTCTACATTTATCATATACTTGTTAGGATGGGTGTATTTGTGTAGTCTTATCTGTCATAAACACGTTTATCGTCGCGGACTTTCGGTGCTACGGAGTTCCTTTTTTTTTTTTTTTTTTACAACTTGACGAGAGCAGTGACAGCGGAGGCTCTGGGCAGCGGTGGTTTGGAAGGCAGAGAGCCTCCACTGTCCCTGTAACAAGCTACAAGTCATTTATGATGCTGTTAATGACGGTAAAAATGAAACATAAAGTATAGCAGTCCTCCTCTGCTGTCCTCTGTTCAGAGCGGAGTCCCTAGAAACCGCCCGTTTTACTTAGCAACGGTCTGGCAATCGACTGCTGGAATTCATTTTCTGTTGTTTTTCTTGTAATTATACATAGTCAACCTTTAATGTTTCAATCTACATTTTGTAATAAACAAATTATAAGTTTCATTTGATATGACCAAGACACCTAAAAACAAAAACACTGCCGTTTTCATCAATTTACAAGCAAGTGGGCAACACACATACATTGGAGTGAATGAGTTTTGTGCCCAGATGAGTGCCCACGTCCACTGCATGTGACAAACTGAAGACAAGTGACCTGTGTCTGAAAGACCCCTACGTAAAGCCCCGCCCCAGGCTGTAGTCCTGTACTGTTGTTGTTTTTCTTCATGTAATCACAGCGGGTTTTTTCTGTTGTTGTTCAAGCTTACTTATTTTCTGCTCCAGCTTCCAGCAGCTCACAAAAAGAAAGTTAATGCTCTGTAATTTTTCAGAGCATTTAAAAAGTCTAGTCCTGCTCCTGCATGTAGTAGTAGCAATGATAGTTTGAGATTATTTTTTATCATTATTCATCAGACTACCTTTCAGTTTTGTAAATATTGACTGTAGTGTGTGAAGTCCTACTTTGGGTCAAAATTAATTTGAGGGTTAGGCCATCCAGTTAGGATAAATGTTATGTTGTTGGTTGATAAAATCTGGATGAAGGATGTTTTATTTTATTTTATTCGTTTATTTTTATTTTTCAGTTTCCCACCCTGAGGGATTGCCACCTTATTGTGGTCAGGGGGTTTGCGTGCCTCAGTGACCGTAAGAGCTATACCAGCAGGAGCTTAGTCTTCAGTTGGGACACCCAAGTTGGACAGGTCTGAAGGTAGAGGCCTGACAAAGTGCTATCCACTACTCCGGGTTGGGGTTGGACACATAGCTAAAGACCCATTTCAATGAAGAAAGCATCGTTACTATAAGCAGCACAGAAAAAAAAGTGCTGGAGCATGATGTGTACACATGATGCCCCCTTCACATTTCTGACTGCCCCCTCATATAAGCATGCCTAGAACCGCCCCTGCTACACACACACTCGTACACATACATGTAGACAATGTACAAACGTACACACACACATACATAGGCAGTCATATATAAACACATATAATTTAACAGAATAACTACATATACACATACTGTGCATATACATTTACTGTACAAACATTCATATACACATTCTGTTCATATACAAGTACATATACAGTACATACATACACTCATGCACATAATCACGTTTCATCAAACATATATTAACGTTGTTGCCCTAGGTTAAACTGGGTAACACATGGCATACTGACAAAGCTTAACCCATTGTTACTATTACAATCTACAGGATTAATATAGGTTGTCTCTCCCTATTCCCCTCCATCTTTTGGTATTCCTTTTTTTTTTTTATCTCTAGTTATCATTGTGTATATGTATTGTTGCATTTGAACAACTGTATTGTTGACAATAGAGGTAAACTATTGGTATTGTCCATGATCAATAGCGCATTTTCTATTGGTATTTGTATTGCTCCAGTTCTAGTGTAAAAATACTCAATGTCATGTCTATATCATTATTCATTTCACTAACTGCTTCTTTGCTAACACTTTTACGATCATATTTGTACATATCGTATGTGCTGGTGTTCTATTGTTGTTGTTGTTTTTGTTGTGTTTGCTGTTGTTTTTGTCTCTCTGTCTAATCCCCCTCTTATCCCCACAATTTCCCCCTCTGTCTTCCTTTTTTTCTCTTTCTATCCCGTCCTGCTCCAGCCCAGCTGCACCAAATGATAATATAAGTACTTTTAATAAAGTCAAATTCAAATAAGGAAACAAGAGAAGCATCCTACACTTCTCTTTTGGAAAGTAAATCTGGACATCAACTATATAATTTGTCTGAGAAACTGGACAGGACAAAAACTAACAAAAAAAAAAAAAACAAAAAAAAAAAAAAACTACCGCATATCCTTGAATTTCCGCTGGGGTGCTAATTAATTTAAAACCTCTTCTCACTCCTGCGCTTACCAAAGGCATGCGGTAAAGGTAAGCATGTGCTGATTATTTTAAAACTTCTTTTCACTTCGACACTTACCAAAAGCATGCAGTAAAAATTTGAGTGTGATGTAAATTTGGAACTTACATCCTACTGAATAGCTTTTAATCTTCTTCCCTTCATGCGATTTCAAATTACCGGTATTGAAATCAGCCTCCTCCATTTTGAAAATGATGACAGGGGAAGTGTCACACGTGATGTCACGAGTTTATTTTGCGAAGCGAGTTTGACCCGGTAGTAATTCAAGGCAGGCACATGCTATATGCCCTGCGGCAATTCAAGGAAATACGGTATTTCATATTTCGTTCGGGAGTCCGCATTAAGCCGGCATTCACCAGTTCCTTAGTTACCTTATTATATACATCTCTTTTTCTTTTTTTCTACCATCGATGCACTTGAAAATGTTTTATTTTGATTTGAGAAGCAAATAAACGGTCTCCTCCTCATTACAGTTGTTGTTTTTATTGAAAGGTATCTGCTTCACCGTGCTGTGAGACTGACGCATGAGCAACACGAACGGTCCCCTCGGCTGGACCCCCCTTCAAGAAATCGGGTTTCCATGTGCAACCAGGTGTGTTAATCCGACTTTTCAAAAACCGAACATGATCAGATTAAGGTGTTTCCATGGGCTGTAGGGGGCTTGTTTAGATGTTTCCATGTGCTGTAGGGGGCTTATTTAGAGCCAAACTATTCGAAAAATCGGACTAATTTAGTCCATGGACACGTACTGACTGACAGCGGAGGGACAGCGATGAGAGAAAATGATACTGGTGTATCCTTTCATCAGAAGATTTCTCCGCTACTGCCGATAGTTTTATCATCCCAACCCTTAATGCTCTCTGCAGACACTTTGCACTTCATTCAACCAATCTGCAGTAATGCGCCACTTCACATTTGTCAGGCTTGGACTTGGTCTTGGTTTGTTTTCCTGGGGTGCGAAGCGAATGGAGTAGAAACGGCATGAAGTTAGGTACATATTTAATTTATTTACTCATAAACTAAAAACAGGAACAAACAAAAAGTGCTCACAATGGAGGTACAAAACTTGGGCTATGAAACAAAAGACTAGCACAAAGGCTATAAACTATAAACATGAAACAAAACACTTGTGCTATGGCATTAATGACAAAAACTTACGTGGACAAAATGAACAGCATAGTAAGGATTTAAGCAGATAGTCGAGGTCGTGAAGGAGGTGATGTTGCCAGACTGACTACCTGGTAACTGTGGCTTAAATAATGAACTTAAGTGAAAACAGGTGTGAGACAAGACAGGTGAACTGATTGGTCTTCATGGTAACAAAACAGGGAGTGAAAAAAAAGGAACTTAGAGTCCAAAGGTCAAAAGCACCTGGTATTCCTAGGCAGTCTCCCATCCACGTACTAACCAGGACAGACAATGCTTAGCTTTGAGAACAGATGTGATTGGGGATGCTCAGGGTAGTATGGCCATACAAAACTCATGATCAGACATGACAGATGAAAACTAAATCAGTTGGCATGGTCGCAAAACATACAAGGAAATGTAAAACAGAACTAAATGTCCAAAAACTAAACATAGCATGACCAAAACAAAATATGAACCATTAGCGTGACAACATTCTCAGTAACGGCAACATTGTTGCATAGATGGCAACAGTAATTAATTCGATGACTTACTTACTGAAAAAAATAACAGCGTTATTATCAATAGTGGTAACACTAAATACCAACTGGTTTTCTGAACCCCACCTCCAGACAACTTCACATTTCAGAGTGCCCTTTTATAGTGGGCAGCCTCAGGCACACCTGTGTGACAATCATGCTGTTTAATCAGCATCTTGATATGCCATACCTGTGCTCACTAACACAAATTTAGACAGATTTGTGAACAATATTAGAGATAAATAGGTGTTTTTTGCGTATAGAGTAAACATTTTAAATGTTTTAGTTCAGTGGTTCTCTACCTTTTTTCAGTGATGTACCCCCTTTGAACATTTTTTTAATTCAAGTACCCCCTAATCAGAGCAAAGCATTTTCGCTGAAAAAAAGAGATAAAGAAGTAAAATACAGCACTATGTCATCAGTTTCTGATTTATTAAATTGTACAACAGTGCAAAATATTGCTCATTTGTAGTGGTCTTTCTTGAAGTATTTGGAAAAAAAGATATAAGAATAACTGAAAACTTGTTGAAAAATAAACAAGTGATTCAATTATAAATAAAGATTTCTACACATAGAAGTAATCATCAACTTAAAGTGCCCTCTTTGGGGATTGTAATAGAGATCCATCTGGATTCATCAACTTAATTCTAAACATTTCTTCACAAAAAAGAAGTCTTTAACATCAATATTTATGGAACATGTCCACAAAAAAATCTAGCTGTCAACACTAAATATTACATTGTTGCATTTCTTTTCACAGTTTATGAACTTACATTCATATTTTGTTGAAGTATTATTCAATAAATATATTTATGAAGGATTTTTAAATTGTTGCTATTTTTAGAATATTTAAAAAAAATCTCACGTTCCCCTTGGCATACCTTCAAGTACCCCCAGGGTACACGTACCCCCATTTGAGAACCACTGTTTTAGTTGATCTCAGGAAAAAAGGGAGCAAAAACAAAGCGTCATATTTATATTTTTGTTCAGTGGATTTACATCCAGATTTACATTTAGATTGAACATGCACCTGTATGTTTATACTTGATATTTAGTGCAAACATTCATAATTTAGATTGAAATGTAAGATTGAGATTTAGTTTCAACATTTAAATCTAAATTTAAAAATTTGATTTAGATTTAACATTTATATTTACATGTAACATGTATGTTTTGTTTTAATATGTATATGTATATTCAGGCAGCACGGTGAGACAGGGGTTAGTGCATGTGCCTCACAATACAAAGGTCCTGAGTAGTCCTGGGTTCAAATCCGGGCTCGGGATCTTTCTGTGTGGAGTTTGCATGTTCTCCCCGTGACTGCGTGGGTTCCCTCCGGGTACTCCGGCTTCCTCCCACTTCCAAAGACATGCACCTGGGGATAGGTTGATTGGCAACACTAAATTGGCCCTAATGTGTGAATGTGAGTGTGAATGTTGTCTGTCTGTATTGGCCCTGTGATGAGGTGGGGACTTGTCCCGGGTGTATGCCACCTTCCGCCCGAATGCAGCTGAGATAGGCTCCAGCACCCCCCCGACGACCCCAAAAGGGACAAGCGGTAGAACATGAATGGATGGATTTAACATACATATTTAGATATAAGATTTTAGATTTAGATTAAAACGATTATATTTAGATTGAACATTTAGGTTAAAGTTGCCACATGCAATAATGTGGTCAAAATTCTGTAGTCCCCTCCGTCTTTCCCTGACTGAGGTTGCCAGACAGGCAGCCGAATCCAACTGGATCGACTGGGCTACTCCAAGGAACTTCAAACTTCCACTCCCTCTGACCATAATAGCTGAATAGACAAGTGTTTTGTCAATAACGCATCTCTAAACAACACATTTTACACAGAAAGTAGGCTATTTTCAGGAAGAAATATGTCATGCCTGCGTACAATATCACAACAAATGGCAATCATATGGTTATTGTCAGTACTATCAGAAAACAAATACTAAAACAAACTACAGCCAATGCTTGCAATGGTTATACTAGCAGCCTAATGTACAAGGACATTTTACCAAGGTATGCCTATAGCCTACACGAATGAGGAATTATTCTACCAACCCCGTTTTCAAAGGAGTTGGGAAATTGTGTTGGATGTAAATATAAACATAATTTTCAACCCATATTCAGTTGAATATGCTACAAAGACAACATATTTGATGTTCAAACTGATAAACATTTTTTTTCGCAAATAATCATTAACTTTAGATTTTGATGCCAGCAACACGTGACAAAGAAGTTGGGAAATGTGGCAATAAATACTGATAAAGTTGAGGAATACTCATCAAAAACTTATTTGGAACATCCCACAGGTGTGCAGGCAAATTGGGAACAGGTGGGTGCCAAGATTGGGTATAAAAACAGCTTCCCAAAAAATGCTCAGTCTTTCACAAGAAAGGATGGGGCGAGGTACACCCCTTTGTCCACAACTGTGTGAGCAAATAGTCAAACAGTTTAAGAACAACGTTTCTCAAAGTGCAATTGCAAGAAATTTAGGGATTTCAACATCTACGGTTCATAATATCATCAAAAGGTTCAGAGAATCTGGAGATATCACTCCACGTAAGCGGCATGGTCGGAAACCAAAATTGAATGACCGTCACCTTCGATCCCTCAGACGGCACTGTATCAAAAACCGACATCCATCTCTAAAGGATATCAACACATGGGCTCACAAACACTTCAGAACACCACTGTCACTAAATACAGTTGGTCGCTACATCTGTAAGTGCAAGTTTAAGCTCTACTTTGCGAACCGAAAGCCATTTATCAACAACATCCAGAAACGCCGCCGGCTTCTCTGGGCCCGAGACCATCTAAGATGGACTGATGCAAAGTGGAAAAGTGTTCTGAGGTCTGACGAGTCCACATTTCAAATTGTTTTTGGAAATATTCGACATCGTGTCATACGGACCAAAGGAGAAGCCAACCATCCAGACTGTTAACAAAAGCCAGCCTCTGTGATGAAATGGGGGTGCATTGGTGCCCAAGGCATGGGTAACTTACACATCCGTGAAGGCACCATTAATACTGAAAGATACATACATACATACATGCTGCCATCTAAGCGCCATCTTTTTCATGGACGCCCCTGCTTTTTTTAGCAAGACAATGCCAAGCCACATTCAGCACGTGTTACAACAGCGTGGCTTTGTAAACAAAGAGTGCGGGTACTTTCCTGGCCAGCCTGCAGTCCAGAACTGTCTCCCATGGAAAATGTGTGGCGCATTATGAAGCGTAAAATACGACAGCGGAGACCCCGGACTGTTGAATGACTGAAGCTCTACATAAAACAAGAATGGGAAAGAATTCCACTTTTAAAGCTTCAACAATTAGTTTCCTCAGTTCTAAAAATGTTTATTGAGTGTTGTTAAAAGGAAAGGTGATGTAACACAGTGGTGAACATGCCCTTTCCCAACTACTTTGGCACGTGTTGCAGCCATGAAATTCTAAGTTAATTATTATTTGCAAAACAAAAATAAAGTTTATGAGTTTGAACATCAAATAGCTTGTCTTTGTAGTGCATTCAATTGAATATGGGCTGAAAATAATTTGCAAATCAATGTATTCCGTTTATCTTTACATCTAACACAATTTCCCAACTCATAAGGAAACAGCGTTTGTGTCTTCTAATAAGGCTGTCTCCATACGTTCCACATTGCCATGGTGACTGCCGTGCTAATGTTGGAACCCATTTCCTCACGACCCATATCCAAATAACTGTTATTTGTCGAAAATATATTTTGCCTTTTCAGTTTAAATACACAGCCACATACAGGCTAACGGGAATATATTTTCCCCCTATATGTCGATGTGTCATTGACCCGAGCTCGTATGCTAAGCATTACACTCGGAGCGAAGCGCCATCTCACTAAGCATTTGTTACACAAACATACTAGCTTTGTTAGACAAGGTCATATACTGTATTGGACAATATAGTTTACATACACAATGTCAATTTCCATTTATTATAACTAATAGGAA
Organism: Nerophis ophidion; assembly: GCF_033978795.1. NCBI lineage: Eukaryota > Metazoa > Chordata > Actinopteri > Syngnathiformes > Syngnathidae > Nerophis > Nerophis ophidion. The sequence goes on from NC_084614.1 coordinate 42,939,100, forward strand.
AACCTAAATGCCTTAATTGCCTATCAAGGTGGAAATTAGCAAGTTTGCCGTCAGATGAAAAAATCTTCTCCGCCTTCAAAGGTTTCTGTCTTTCAAAAGCATGCCCGATACAAATCCTCATTTTGTTCCTGGCTTTGTCATGAATAAGTTGAGAATCATAACGACGCCTTTTAGCTTTATTATGGTGTGACATATTTAGTAACTTTACCAGTGGCAGTAGCTAGACGAAGGTGGCGGTACGTAACTGGCAACCTGGATGTGAAGCACTCACAGACTTTCTAATTGGTCAAACGGTAGAGGACGGGACATCGAAATGAAAACAATAACAAGATTTCGGGGCTGTAAATCTAATTTTGAAATGAACATATCCCGGCTGAACTAGAGTTTTAGTTAGAGAGGTATTCGAAATAACATGATTTATGAATGCCTTTTGCCATATGAGGGCCATTTAATGATGACTTGACATTAAATTATTACATATAACTCCTTTAATATTTAACATTTAGAACACACATTTAGATTTAAGATCTAGGTTTGTTTTTACCTTTTAGCGCACACATTTAGATTTAGACTTAAATTTAAGATTTATATTCAAATTTAAAATTTTTATTTAGATTATACTTTTAGGTTTAGATTTTAGAAAATATTTAACATTTAGATTTAGATTGAACTTTTAGATGTAGATTTATTTTTTTATTTATTGAGAATTAACATTTAGGTTTGGATACTACATTTAGATTAAGATTCAAGACTTAAATTTACTAATAACATCTAGCTTTAGATCTAGATTCAAAATTTATGTTTAAGATTTGGATTTGGACTAAACATTTAGATATATTACTTAGAGTCAACATTTGATTTATACTTGAATGGGATGAAAATGAGCTGTGTTGAATGTGAGAAATATATCTGCTAGAAAAGTGTGACTGAACTTTTGCATTCGGCACTCCATATGTGTATGCTTGAACTACTTCAGAGCAATAAACCAAAAGTGGGTCCAAATTAAAACAAAATAAAAATAGAAATGAAAATAATTTAAAAAAGTGAATCCAAATGCTGTCATGTTTTCCTTGACTTTGACTCATTTTGTAGTCCATTTGGCAGTTGGGTGACACTATATCTGCGTGTGCATGAGAAACAGCTGGCAACTGCCAGTCATTGTTTGCGTAAAAGAGCCGTTCAAAAGACTCGATTCGTTCGCAAAGGTCACATATCTAATATAGAACTCTTGTATGAAACAACAATACAAAAGAACAGGGGTCACCAACGCGGTGCCCGCGGGCACCAGATAGCCTGTAAGGACCAAATGAGTCGCCCACTGGCCTGTTCTAAAAATAGCTCAAATAGCAGCATTTACCAGTGACCTGCCTCTATTTTTAAAATTGTATTTATTTACTAGCAAGCTGGTCTCACTTTGCTCGACATTTTTAATTCTTAAAGAGACAAAATTCAAATAGAATTTGAAAATCCAAGAAAATACCAATAAGACTTGGTCTTCACTTATTTAAATAAATTTATTTATTTTTTTACTTTGCTTCTTATAACTTTCAGTAAGACCATTTTAGAGAAAAAAACACAACCTTTAAAATGATTTTAGGATTTTTAAACACATATACCTTTTTACCTTTTAAATTCCTTCCTCTTCTTTCCTGACAATTTAAATCAATGTTCAAGTATTATTATAATGTTTTAATTGTAAAGAATAATAAATACATTTTAATTTAATTCTTAATTTTAGCTTTTGTTTTTTCGACGAATAATATTTGTGAAATATTTCTTCAAACTTATTATGATTAAAATTCAAAAAAATATCCTGGCAAATCTCGAAAATCTGTAGAATCCAATTTAAATCTTATTTCAAAGTCTTTTGAATTTCTTTTATCATTTTTGTTCTGGAAAATCTAGAAGAAATAATGATTTGTCTTTGTTAGAAATATAGCTTGGTCCAATTTGTTATATATTTTAACAAAGTGCAGATTGAATTTTAACCTTTTTAAAACATGTCATCAAAATTCTAAAACTAATCTTAATCAGGAAAAATTACTAATGATGTTCCATAAATTATTTTTTTAATTTTTTCAAAAAGATTCGAATTAGCTAGTTTTTCTCTTCATTTTTTTGGGGTTAAATTTTCAATTTTAAAGAGTCGAAATTGAAGAAAAACTATGTTTCAAAATTAAATTTTCATTTTTTTGTGTTTCTCATCTTTTAAACCGTTCAATTAAGATGTATTTTTTTATCATTTATTCTTCATTTAAACCTTCCGTAAAAGGAAAAAAAAAATGTATGACGTAATGACAGACAGAAATACCCATTTTTTAATATATATATATATATATATATATATTGGCTATTTCTGGCAATTTATTTAAGTGTGTATCAAACTGGTAGCCCTTCGCATTAATCAGTACCCAAGAAGTAGTTCTTGGTTTCAAAAAGGTTGCTGACCCCTGCAATAGGATGAAATACCACCAACTACATTAGTTTTATGGAATAAAGTAATCATAATGTACTGTATTTACTTTGACTACGGTATCTCCTTCCAGCTGCTTCTTCGTCAAAATCAGTTTCATCAGCAGCGTGCTCATATTTTCCTGGAAAAATGTTTTTCATTTAGATATTATTTCAACGTACTTGGCTGGCCTCATCAACCTATCCTGCTTCAGTACGGTGCAGAGTGGTAGTGCGACGCTCCAACTGCTTCACCAAGTTAGCGAGCCACACCTTTATGTCATAGACTCAATCTCACTATGCTCTGAAGAAAATGTCCCGCTCCCTGCTACACTTCAGTGACAGTCTATTTTGATCGTGCTAGGGGCGAGATAAGGTTTGGTTCTTTGATGGCCATGAATGAACTTTGCACCCTGCAACAGTTTTACACACAGGTGGAGTCCTCTCGCTCACCTGCTCGTTCAGGAAATGGCAAATTGCAGTGAAACGGATAGCAACTTTTTGGAGATACTTTTCAGGTACAGTAATTTAAATTATGTTTGTGTATATCGTTTGTAAAAGCTATTTTCCGGCACTGGCATTTCTAGTGTGGAGGAATCAATACGTTCACGCAGTTGTTTTCACTCACCGATTGTTTTGGTTAACAAGCAGAGTTTTCCCCTTTTTATCTTTCAGGATTTTAATAACATGGACATTAATTATTGCATCTGGCTAATGCTGTGTACATCCGGAGGTCAGTATTACATGATGGGAAAACTATTAAATGGTTTTTACTGTGTTGCCATTTATAAACTATTTTGGCAAAGCTAGTTTTTGCTTCCTTCTCCATTCGTGGTTTGTAGTTGTTTTAGGATTCAGTCATCCATCCATCCACAAATATCCATTAAGCTATTAATGAAAAACTACAACCGTGCCTCGATTTTTCATTATCTGTTCCAATAAGTTCCCATAAAAAATCATGTAAATCCAATATAGGACATCCAAAAATATCAACACAAAACAATTTTTATAGACAATAATTATAGTTTTGCAAAAATCTGTTTTTCTACAAGTTGTCTTTAGAATATTGATAGTGAGTCACCAATGCATGGGAGTCTTTGTTTGGACACTCCATTGTGCTAGTAAACTAGTACAATGTTCAGCTGTACAATTATAATTGGTACTGTATACGAGAAATATGGGCAAACTTTGATGGGCGTATGAAAACGGAGGTATACTTTCGTAATGAAAAGCAAATGTAACTGCTGTCACTGCCCTGCTATTGGGTGGCGACTTTTCCAGGGTGTACATCGCCTTCTGCTCGATTGCAGCTGAGATAGGCTCCAGCGCCCTCCTCGACTCCAAAGGGAATAAGCGGTTCGAAAATGGATGGATGGATGAACAGCTGTCACTGTTCATAAGTAAAATGATGTTAATGGTATACATTAGAAATTATAACCTCAAAGACAAAAAAGTCTGAGTGGGTCAAGAGCATAAAGATCCACATTTTTGAAAAATCAATGAATGCTCATTTTGATATTTCTTATTTTAAAACCCAATATATAGAGGAAAAACAACAAAAACAGCCCGCATGTCTGCTTTGTGCCATTAGCATCAACATATCTCCTGTTTGCTGATTTCTTTCCCCTTTTTTATTTTGTTATGTATTTGACAGTGTGTTTGTGAGGAACATAACTAAAATATTTTGATTAAACTTTCATGAAATGTCATTAATGGCATAAGGAACAAGGGATTTCATTTTAAGCGTGATCCGGAACATTTCTAATATCTCACCCAAAGAGACAAAGACAGTAGATGACTGACATGAGGATTCACTCTGTTTGATTGATTCCGCAAATAGTGAACCCTCTTAGACTTAGACAACTTTTATTGATCCACAAGGGAAATTGTTCCACACAGTAGCTCAGTTTACCATGAATTGATTTACGTGGACCCCGACTTAAACAAGTTGAAAACTTATTCGGGTGTTACTATTTAGTGGTCAATTGAACAAATTATGTACTGAACTGTGCAATATACTACTAAAAGTTTCAATCAATCAATCAATCAATCAATCAATCAAAAGTTACAAAGGATGGAAAGGATCGTACACACAAGGGCATGGAAAGAGGGCGAAAACAAAAAGGTATAAAGTAGACTAAAAATGTACAATAGTAGCAATAATATAAAATACAACATATATGTAATATTCACACACTATATATATATATATATATTATATAATATATACTGATTGTGAGTCATACCAAAGACTAAAAATGTACCATAGTAGCAATAATATAAAATACAACATATATGTAATATTCACACACTATATATATATTTCTATATTATGTAATATATACTGATTGTGAGTCATACCAAATACTAAAAATGTACCATAGTAGCAATAATATTAAATATAACATACCGCTGCTGCTCACTGCTGCCCTCAACTCCCAGGGGTTTAACAAGGGGATGGGTCAAACGCAGAGACTGATTTTACCACACCTAGTGTGTGCGTGACTATCAGTGGTACTTTAACTTAACTTATTATATATACTCTTGCAGGCTGTTTGGTAGGGTAAGATGAACAAAATGGCAATTTAATCTATCCTTTGAATAATTACCTCCACTGGGAGGTTACATATTTACTGGGGTTTATTAGTTAGCAATATATAGTTAAAAAAAACAACAATGGGCGGGTTTTAAATAAACTTTAAATAACTTAATTTTTGTCCTTAAAATGCTATAGACCAGTGGTTCTCAAATGGGGGTACTTGAAGGTTTACCAAAGGGGTACATGAGATTTTTTTTAAATATTCTAAAAATAGCAATAATTCAAAAATCCTTTATGAATATATTTATTGAATAATACTTCAACAAAATATGAATGTAAGTTCATAAACTGTGAAAAGAAATACAACACTGCAGTATTCAGTGTTGACAGCTAGATTTTATGTTCCATAAATATTGATGTTAAATATTTATTTTTTTGTGAAGAAATGTTTAGAATTAAGTTCATGAATCCAGATGAATCTCTATTACAATCCCCAAAGAGGGTACTTTAAGTTGAATATACTTCTATGTGTAGAAATCTTTATTTATAGTTGAATCACTTGTTTATTTTTCAAAAACTTTTTAGTTATTTTCATATCTTTTTTCCAAATAGTTCAAGAAAGACCATTACAAATGAGCAATATTTTGCACTGTTATACAATTTAATTAATTTAGAAACTGATAACATAGTGCTGTATTTTACTTATTTATCTCTTTTTTTTCAACCAAAAATGCTATGCTCTGATTAGGCAAGGCAAGGCAACTTTATTTGTATGCACTTTTCATACACAAGGCAGACTCAAAGTGCTTCACAGAAGTAAAATGAAAGAAAATAAAAGCAAAATTAAAATGCTGACAATAAAAATAGAAACAGTGCGGACATTAAAAGTTAGAGATTAAAAGATTTAGCTGAAAGCTAAAGTGAACATAATAGTTTTCAGTCTAGTTTTAAAAGTAGTCAGAATTGGGAAAAGTCTGACATCTTCAGGAAGTTTATTCCAGCTATTTGTTGCATAGTGACTGATTGATGCTCTTCCTTGATTTGAGTTTACTCTGGGAACAGCATACAGATCTTAGAGATCTAGAGGGCTTATATAGTGGGAGCACATAAGTGATATACTTCAGCCCTAGACCATGTAGTGATTTATATGTGAGCAGGAGGATTTTGAAATCAATCCTCTGATGTACAGGGAGCCAATGTAAGGATTTAAGAATTGGTGTAATGTGCTCACATTTTTTGGTCTTTGTAAGAACTCTAGCAGCAGTGTTCTGAACAAGCTGTAGCTGCCTGACAGTTTTTTTGGGGAAGACCTGCAAGGAGAACATTACAATAGTCTAGCTTACTGGTAATAAAGGCATGTACAAGTTTTTCTAAGTCTTGAGCTGACATGAGCCCTCTAAGTTTTGTTACATTTTTGAGGTGATAGTAGGCCGATTTTGTTATTGATTTGATGTCACTGTCGAAATGTAAATCATAATCTAAAATAACCCCAAGATTCCTGGCTTTATTTGAGGTTTTCAGGGACAGTGATTGAAGGTGTTGGATAACTTTAAACCTTTCGATTTAGCACCAAAAACAATTATCTCAGTTTTATCTTAATTTATTGATTAGGGGGTACTTGAATTAAAAAAATGTTCACGGAAAAAAAGTTGAGAACCACTGCTATAGAAAATACCCCATGATGACAATGTTAAAATGTGTTTTAAATACATTTAACACATTTATCAAAACTAAGAAATTACATGTACTTGCTCAATACTTTTTTGCTACACCTTTGTCAGCAATTACATTCTCAAATCTTTTTGAATACGATGCCATTAGCTTGGCACACCTTACTTTGGGCAGTTTCACCCATTCCTCTTTGCAACACTTCTCAAGCTCCATCGGGTTGGATGCGAAGCGTTGGTTTTCATCCAGGACGTCTCTGTACATTGCTGCATTCATTTTAGTCTAGTCAGGGAGGTGACCAAGAACTTGATGGTCCCTCTGGCAGAGCTACAGCATTCCTCTGTGGAGAGAGGAGAACCTTCCAGAAGGACAACCATCTCCGCAGCAATCAACTAATCAGGCCTGTATGGTAGAGTGGACAGACAGAAGCCGATTTTAGTAAAAAGTTTGCCAAAAAATGATCTGGTCTGATGATACAAAGATTGAACTATTTGGCGTGAATGGCAGGTGTCATGTTTGGAGGAAACCAAGGCCAATTCCATTCCTACAGTGAAGCATGGTGGTGGCAGCATCATGCTGTGGGGAGGGGGGAAAATATATAGAGAGAAAGATGACTGGGACGGCGTGGCGCAGTTGGGAGAGTGGCCGTGCGCAACCCGAGGGTCCCTGGTTCAATGCCCACCTGGTACCAACCTCGTCACGTCCGTTGTGTCCTGAGCAAGACACTTCACCCTTGCTCCTGATGGGTGCTGGTTAGCGCCTTGCATGGTAGCTCCCTCCATCAGTGTGTGAATGTGCGTGTGAATGGGTGAATGTGGAAGTAGTGTCAAAGCGCTTTGAGTACCTTGAAGGTAGAAAAGCGCTATCCAAGTACAACCCATTTACCATGAATGCAGCAATGTACAGAGACATCCTGGATGAAAACCAACACTCTGATGGAGCTTGAGATGTGCTGCAAAGAGGAATCGGCAAAGTTTCCCCAAAATAAATCCAAGCTTGTGGCATCGTATTCTAAAGACCTGAGGCTGTCATTGCTGCCAAAGGTGCATCAACAAAGTAATAATAATAATGGATTAGATTTATTTCGCACTTTTCTATTATTAGATATTCAAAGCGCCCACAGAAAAGTGAGAACCCATCATTCATTCACACCCGGTGGTGGTAAGCTACATCTGTAGCCACAACTGCCCTGAGGTAGACTGACGGAAGCGTGGCTGCCAGTTTGCGCCTACGGCCCCTCCGACCACCACCAATCATTCATTCACCAGTGTGAGCAGCACCGGGGGCAAGGGTGAAGTGTCCTGCCCAAGGACACAACGGCAGCGATTTGGATGTCAATAGGGGGGAAGCAAACCTGCAACCCTCAGGTTTCTGGCACGGCCGCTCTATCCACTACGCCATGCCGCCCCAGAGTAATGAGCAAAGGCTGGGAATACTTATGTACATGGGATTTTTATTGGTTTTATTTTTAATAAATTTGCCAATTTATATTGTCATTGAATTTTGAGGACAAAAATACATGTGTTGCATTTTGGAATGAGGCTGGAACAGTGAAGCACTTTGAATACTTTCCGGTGGCACTGTAAATTTGGTAAAAACAGGCCGCACTTTAGTCACACTGATATAGATTGTATCAAAAGTCAACACCACCTTCATCCATCCTCTTGATCAATTCTCCAACAGCCCCACCTGGTGACGTTGTACAGCCAACTGCTACCTTAATTGTTACCTTTAGTGCTGTTCTTGGCAAAGTGACAATGGTATCACCTGATCAAAACACAAAGATTGTTTGATAGTCAGGGATCACACTCAGCACAAAGTTTTTCCTCAGGCACAAAAAGTAGCACTAAATGACTGGCAATAGAAAGTTTTTCTAGCTCCAATGATCTTCACATAACACATGTAATCCAAACGGTTTGAGTTTCAGTTGTCAAATATAACAAATTCAATATTTGCAGGCCTTGATCAAACATGCAAATGCCTCACATTCCTTTTTGGTTTGAATGATGCAAATACCCACAGGTGACCCCTGATCGATGTATGTGACTCTTTCATCTGTTTTGCCTTTGATTCACTTTTTTATTTAATAAAAAAAATAATAATAAAAAAAACAATGATATATATATATATATATATATATATATATATATATATATATATATATATATATATATATATATATTGGCTAGTCTACCGCTTATTCCCTTTCGGGGTCGCGGGGGGCGCTGGCGCCTATCTCAGCTACAATCGGGCGGAAGGCGGGGTACACCCTGGACAAGTCGCCACCTCATCGCAGGGCAAACACAGATAGACAGACAACATTCACACTCACATTCACACACTAGGGCCAATTTAGTGTTGCCAATCAACCTATCCCCAGGGAATAAGCGGTAAAAAATGGATGGATGGATATTGGCTAGTCTATTGAGCTAGCAGCTGAGCACAAGGTAGACATATGTAATAAGTGTCCTTAAGTGAACAACATTGCAGTCTAGAACATGACATTTGTCAATATAAACAAGTACCAAATAATTATACTTACATATTATTTACACAAACAAAAAAAGCGTATTAGAGAGTGTCCAGAAACAAATGTTTCTGCAACATTCAACTCACTGAGTCTACTCTTGAGATTAACGTAATGAATTATTGTGGCCACTAGATGTCCCCATAAACAGTTTTCACGTTGATTTAGAGGCAGCATTAGTCCAGGGTTAGGAGGCTAAACAGACACCGAGAACAATCTAAGGAGCAGGCATTCTAGTCGCTAAACTAGCTTGAAACAACACTAAGAAATAAGTGCTTAGTAAAGTTTAAGAAAAGTATATAAAGAAAAGTAAGCAGATATTAACAACAAGTAGATTGGTAAGATTTAGAAACAGGATAATATAACAACGGTTGGTGTGTCAGCATTTTCACAGTCAGTACACGTCACGGTAAGAGGAGGATCGATCCACGGTGTCGACTACAAGGGTAATATAACTATGTGGTCCACACTAGTGAGCCATCCATCCATCCCTTTTCTACCGCTTCTGGGTTGCGGGGGGCGCTGGAGCCTATCTCAGCTACAATCGATATCTCTATTTCCTCAAAACTACTTTTATGTAGTTTTTGGTAATGTTTACAAAAACAGGGACTAATTCTCTGGACACTGGAGGACTTTCAGGGCAGGATGGATTCAAAAGAGTAATAGATAGTTAGATTATGTTTGGTTATTGTGGACTATGGACTTTGTACTGATCATCCATCCATCCATCCATCCCTCCATTACCTACCGCTTTTCCCTTACATGGTCTTGGGGGGTGCTGGAGCCTATCAAACAATTGCATATAGTAAAAATATAATAAGGAAGGACTTTAATTGTTGTGCTAATAGTGTTAATCTGCCCATGGCACTCACCATAGCAAATTAAAAAATGTACTGTTGATTCATATGATCTGGATCAATATTGGTATTGGCCAATCTCACACAATCTTGTTATTGGAGTCGTCAACACGAATTCCTGATCGGAACATCCCTAGTAGTATTTCTAGTAGTATGCCCACAGGGGGACAGAAAGTACTCAGATATTAATAGTAAATTAGAAAATAGATTAATATTAGCTTTGACAAAATAATACAACTGAAAATTACGCAATACATCACTTTATATGTCAGCTACAAAATTAGGAGGGTTTGTAACCCTTTTGAAATACTCACATAATCATTTATATACCAAATTATATATCGTGTTGTATATTGTTATCGCAGGAGGCTGCAATATATATCACAATATATATTTAGGGCCATATCGCCCATACAGAGCTGATACCCTAGCCCAGCGGTTCTCAAACTATTTTCACCTACCACCGCCTCAGAAAAAGTTGGTTGTCCAATTGCCACCATAATCACCAACATTATTACACGGCAGCGCAGTAGGCCTAAGTGTTCATTAAAAACAAGGCAGTGTCACGTCCTGGTGACTGTTTTGGACTTATGTTGGCTTTTTCTCTCCTGGCTGATTGACAAACTGAACACACCTGCACCCGTTTGCCAATCAGTCCCATATGTAAGTCAGGCGCCGTCTCCCTGACACCATCGGTTCATTTTCATTTGCATTTTGTTATGCACTGTGCTGCTTCGTCTATTGATCATTTACAAAGGAAGTACCGTGTCTTTTATAATCCCATTTGCAGTCGCTTTCTTCAATCAAGCAATCAAAGTTTATTTATATAGCCCTAAATCACAACTGTCCCAAAGGGCTGCACAAGCCACAACAACATCCACATCAGTTGCTTATTCTGCCACTCCCATGAGGGTGTGTTTTCTTTTGTTGTGTTAAAGAATATAATTTTTTTGCTCACCATCTCCCCGTCGTCTGCTGCACCTTGAGGTCACGTCGCTAAGCTGCATACCAGCTTTTGACAGGCAGATATTTTATTTAACAAGTATATTTAATATTTTTGGCCACTGTAACATTACAAACATTTTGACCGTAACACTGTGTTTGAACATAGGAAAATAAAACTTTGTACTTTAATCAAGTGATACTTTGGCATACCGCTAGTGGTACACATACCACTGTTTGAGAATCACTGTCCTAGCCAATATACAATATCAATATGGGGTACGAACACCCCTAATAATCAGTCTGTTTTGTCTTAAACAATTATTTATTCAACATTTTCAATTAAAGAAGTATTGCATTACTGTTCTTCTTCCACCTTATAACGGGAATGCTCCCAATGTTCTCACATATTGTCCTCACTTGCCATGTTGTCTTTGTATATTCAGTGATGGGACAGTTCCAGGTGGATCCTCTCGTTGCCACGGTTCTGACAGGCTCTGACGCACAATTCACTGCAATGGTCCAGGGAACGTGGGCAATCATGACGTGGACCGTCAAAGGTTTTCTGGTCCTCACTGTTACCAGAAGTGGTAACGTAACTTCGTCCTCCAAACAGTTTTCTGCCTCGTTCTGCTCCAGCGTGGACACCGGCTGTGTGGTGTTTACCATCCACAACGTCACTCGTGCAGAAGCTGGTCCGGTCACCTGCACCGTTCAGGGAGACTACGGATCCAAGACTGTACAGCTGCAGGTACAAGGTAAATGACTCAACATCTAATGTATCATTCAGGCACAAAGAGAGAGTACAGTACAGTTGGATCGCAAGAATTAAATTGTAATACAAGTTCATTTCGGTTCAGTTTCAGTTTATTTCGAACATGCATACGATACAATGTAATGCATCACATATTTTCAGTTGTTTCATTACAGCAAGTCTGAAAAGGAGTAGGAAGAAGCAGAGCTTATTTAATCCTGCCCCTTTTCACACCCTAGCAATTTTATTCCATTTCCTTGTTCTCTGGAACAGAACAGTGAACAAATAAATAATAAATAAATAATATACCATATATATATACCAAACAACTATTAAATACATAGATAATCTTTGACTTAAAAAAAAAGAAGTTCTTATTACCATACGTATGTGAATGTAGTCAAAGTTGAGTGAACGTGTTCTGAATTCGTATTATCATGAGGGCTGTCAAACCAATAAAATATTTATTGATAATTAATTACATGTCAACTTTTAATTAATTCCAGAAAGATATATATATATATATATATATATTTTTTTTTTTAATAAGTGTGCCGGAGACAGGTCTTTTTCATGTTTTCTATACGGTTAAGTACGAAACCTGGAAGAAGAAGGACGGAAATCAAGAGCAGTGGAACTAGCGTCCCAGGGAGCCTGGACCAAATGGGACCTCCCTAAAAGAAAAATCAGGTGGGCAGATCTATGGAAGCTGGAACCATTCCGTATCTTTTTCTTGCTGAGCTCAGTGTATGACACACTCCCGACTCCAACAAACTTGCACAGATGGGGCATGAGAGAGGATCAACTATGCAAGCTTTGCGGGCAGAAGGGTACCATAGGGTACATCCTGTCAGGGTGTAAAACAGCACAAACCCAAGGAAGATACAGACGGCGTCATGACAAGGTGCTCATGACACTGGCTAACACCTTGGAGCAGCAGAGATGCAAGAAACGACGACCACAAGGAAAACAAGATCCATCCAGTTTGTGAGGGAGGGAGAAAAGCCACCAACCACACCAACATCAAGGAAGAGCCTATTGCAAAAGGCACGTTCTTGGGATATAAAGGTAGACCTGGGAGGAAGGCTGCAGTTCCCCCAGATTGTTCAATCAACCTTAAGACCGGATGTGGTGCTGTAGTCTGAAGAGGCAAAGAAGATCATTCTCATAGAACTCACAGTCCAATGGGAAAAAGGGTGTGACCAAACCTTTGAAAGGAAAAGTGCAAAATACCAAGACCTTTTGAACGACTGCAGGGGAAAAGGATGGCAGGCATAGCTGTGCCCGATTGAGGTCGGCTGCAGAGGATTCCCTGCCCAGTCGGTATGGAGAATGCTCACAGCCTTGGGAATAACAGGGAAGGAGAGAAAGACAGCAGCTCGCAGGATGGGGGAGGCAGCAGAGAGAGCCGCTTGCTTTTTATGGAGCAGGAGAGAAGAGATGAGCTGGAAGCCAGGAGGAGGAGATAGGCAGTGACTTGGCCACCACTGTGGGCTCACCAGCAGTAGGGTGTTACGGTTCAGGGTCGAAACACCCAATGACCGCTGGATAACGTCTGATGATATCAAGTCCTCCTGGCCAAGGCTCCATTCATTTAAGGCAGGGGTGTCCAAACTTTTTCCACCGAGGGCCGCACACTGAAAAATCAAAGCAAGCGGGGGCCATTTTGATATGTTTTTATTTCAAAAACCAATACAATGTATGTGTAAAAATATACATTTAGGCATCCACTCAGGCTTGATTCCAGCGACCCGAAAGGATTTTGGTCAAAAAAATATTTAAAATGTGTCATTATTTTGTATTATTGTTATTCAAGGTTTAAATTTCTAGATCAACTTTAGGTCTATCTGTCAATATAACGTTTTTAAAGATTTAAGTTGTATGCTCTTTTTGTCAAAGAAAACCCTGTTTTGATATGGGGGGAAAAAACACAAAATATGCAATAGTTTCCCCCAATAGAATTTTAAAGTGTAATATTTGAGATTATAGAATAATTGGAGCCTTAAAAATGTCAACACATAACACCATTGATTTCAATTTGTTATTATATTTTAGTAATGACACACACAAAAAAATCGCACTAAAATTATTGGGGATCCAAAAGGGTCCTACTCATTAAAAATAAAAAACTTTTTTTTTTTTACTGTTTACTTTAAACACAATAGTCTTGAGATAAACTTCAGATCCATCTGTCAATTATAACTTTTACTGTTGTTTATGTTTTTTGTTTGTTCTTATTAGGCCCTTCTTCAGAAAAAAAAAAACAATTTCGTTTTTTATATGGCAAACCCAAAATATGTAAGATTTTCCCCCAAAAATATCTCAAAGTGGAATATTTAATGTGAAATTGATTTTGATTATCATTATTATTTTTTTAAAGAAAACAACAGCCCGCATGGTAGTTTTGTGTTATTAGAGTAAACATTGCAGCATTTTCTTGTCACATGTCACCTGTTTACTCTTTTCTACCGCTTTTTCTGTTTTATATTTTTTTAATCGTATTTCTAGAATGTGCTTAGGACCGTTAAAAAATTACCCGTGGGCTGCAAATGGCCCCCGGGCCGCACTCTGGACACCCCTGACCTAAGGTGAATGAAGAAGAAAGCATCTGCGGATGTAATACAATCAATCATATGGTTAACATGGGACTGGACAATTTGTATGTAGATTTTTAGAGCTTATGAATTGATTCATTTGATTAGAAAAAAATATTTCATTCATAATATGTTCTATTAATAGTTTAATGAGTGTTACTAATAAACATGTGGGTGTCCGGAACTTTAATTGCGGACAGAGATTACGAACGGCTGTTGCAATGGAGCAAACATGAGAGATCAGTGATCAGTAGAGGTTTTAATTTTTAAAATGTTTTTTAATAATGCATATATGTTTACACTTCAATTTCAAATGTTTATGATGTGCATTTATTGCAAGAAAGAATGAAGGTTCTGGTAAGCAAAAAAATATTTAAAAAAATGTTTTCCCAACATTGAGGTTATAAAATGTGTTTTTATTCGATGAATCGAACAGACTGATTGATCTCAATTACTAAAATAATTGGTAGCTTCACTACCACAAATGTTTGTTTATTAATCATTATGCTTTATTAAACTACTCAACACAAAATGGACACACAAAAACCTCGTATGGCCACGTGCATGGAAATGTGCTTGTCCCTATACCACTTGTCACGATACCAGAATTTCAGTCGTTGATACCTATGAATACTGCACAATGAAAATAAAAATTAATAACATGTACTTTTAAATTCCCTTTTTTTTTTTTTTACTTAAAACTGTTTCAAAAAGTCAAGTGTTTAAGATCACTGTGCTTCAACATCATTTTCAGCTGTCAAGAGGTAACTATTCATTTAAAAGATAAACATCAGCGCTCTATAACTTCCTAGTATACTGTATCAAAACAAACAATTCTGTGCTTATAAATATGATCATAAATAACCATAGTCAACTATTTAACATTTTAAGAGGTACAGCAGTGGTGTGGAACCATAAAGCACGATAAAAAAAGAATATTGTTCCTAATATTCTTTCAATATACTGGTAGTGTGACATGATGTCATTTGTAATGAAATAGGCCAAAGAAACACAAAACATATTGAAATATATTTTTGGTTTTTTTTTTTGTTATTGGTATCAACATTTCCACCCTTTCTCATTTTTCTAGTGCCTTTTTGCTCAATTTTTAAATTGAATTTCTACCAACTACTGCGGGTTCACAAAAAAAGAGGTTCATTTAGCAAAAGGCCCCCTGGCCACACTTTGCCTTCCTGGTGAACTAAGTAATTTAGGTGTAGTGTTCAGAGTTATTCCAAACAGAAGAATGCCTCCAAGCTGTGTTTTCTCAGCATTTATGGAAGTGATAAACGTTATGTTGCACGCTTCTGGAGGTTTTCTGCACGCTGTGGTAATGCACACTCCCTGGGCTTGTGGTGGCGGATCCCTGCTCTCACTGGCGTAGCGAATAGTTTTGTGACCGCTTGTATTTGATTACTTAATAAAAGTATGACACAAGAACGCTAAATATAACGATTAGGTGAATAAAGTTTTTATGACCCGGTCTAGGGGAACTGAGGCACAACATTAAAGACAGAAAAACTGGCAATTAAAAATAAACAAATGTTGATTTTTTACATAAGAGAGAAGGCACGCAGGACTTAAACACAAATACAAAAAACACAATCACATGTGTGAGCTAAACTTCAGGGTAAACTAAGGCCAAAATAACACACAAAACAACCTACCACTCAACCTGTCCTCAACAAAAATACAAGCTTCTAAACTCACTGCCTGACAGAATAACAGGAGAAAAAGGTGGAAAAGAAAATGGTACTTTACCCCTACTGCTACTTCTAAGATGACTTCTAATTACAAAACAAAAAGTAAAAAAAGTGCTAACTAAAAATTATGCTATAACAGCAAGAACACACAGCTATCAGATGGATCACAACTTACATCTAAGGTCTCTAACCCAGTGTTTCCCACGAGAGAAGACACACTGCTCAGTATCAACTCTGCCAAGTGGCAGAAGCGAAGGCCTCTTAAAGGGGATGTGATCCTCAGTCCAATCAGATGCAGGTGCACTTAGAGGATAGGTGGTGGCTGGAGGCGGATCCTGGAGAGGGGGAAAGATCCTTGCAGAGTCAAGAAGTCACACTATAAAAAAAGTAATGCCCACACATCAAATACAAACATAACGGCCGGGGACCGTAACTAAGTGCATCACAAATCATTTCTGCTAAGTCTTATTCTCTGGCAAAGCAGGCGCATGTGAGGTTTGTTGTGAAGCGCAGTTTCGAAGTTTTGATACTTTTGACAACCTCATATGAAACCATAATGATAATAGAATAAATATACAAAACCCGTTTCCATTTGAGTTGGGAAATTGTGTTAGAGGTAAATATAAATGAAATACAATGATTTGCAAATCATTTTCAACCCATATTCAATTGAATGCACTACAAAGACAACATATTTGATGTTCAAACTCATTATTATTATTTTTTTTTTGCAAATAATTAACTTAGAATTTCATGGCTGCAACAAGTGCCAAAGTAGTTGGGAAAGGGCATGTTCACCACTGTGTTACATCACCTTTTCTTTTGACAACACTCAATAAACGTTTGGGAACAGGAAACTCATTGTTGTAGCTTTGAAAGTGGAATTCTTTCCCATTCTTGTTTTATGTAGAGTTTCAGTTGTTCAACAGTCCGGGGTCCTGTTTGACTATTTGCTCACGCAGTTGTGAACAAAGGAGTGTACTTCGCTCCATCCTTTCTTGTGAAAGACTGAGAATTTTTTGGAAAGCTGTTTTTATACCCAATCATGGCACCCACCTGTTCCCAATTAGCCTGCACACCTGTGGGATGTTCCAAAAAAGTGTTTGATGAGCATTCGTCAACTTTATCATTATTTATTGCCACCTTTCCCAATTTCTTTGTCACGTGTTGCTGCCATCAAATTCTAAAGTTAATGATTGTTTGCCAAAAAAAAGTGTTTATCAGTTTTAACATCAAATATGTTGTCTTTGTAGCATATTCAACTGAATATGGGTTGAAAATGATTTCCAAATCATTGTATTCCGTTTATATTTACATCAAACACAATTTCCTAACTCATATGGAAACGGGGTTGTATCATTAATATATAAAATAAACAATTTAGGTCCCAAAACCGAACCTTGTGGAATTATACATTCAATCCTCATTTGTTCAGATGTATTACCCAAAAAATCCACAAACTCTTGTCTATTATGTAAATAACTTCTTAGCCAATTTAAAACTACTCCTCTCACACCAAGTGAATGCAACTTGGACAATAATATAGAATGATCTATAGTGTCAAATGCTTTTTTAAGATCGATAAACACCCCTATAGTGTATTTCTTGTTACATATGAAACCATATTGATAATAGAATAAATACAATTATCTAGAAAATACGGATGCATGTTGTTAGTAAGGTGATTCATGCCAAAAATAAATGTTGCCACACTTATCATCTTTCCCTTTGTTTCAGAGAGCGGAACAGTTCAGATCAAGGAAGGGAACATGACAGTAGTTCAGGACCAGGGGGTTGAGATCCACTGCGAGACATCAGCTTGGTTCCCGATACCTAAGATCAGTTGGACCCTGAATGGTGACACAATAGACAGTGGTCCAATAAACAGCACAAACGTGGCCCAAGGAGATTCCTTCAATTCCTCCAGTGTACTCAAGTTCCAAGCTGTCAAAGATTCTACATTGGTGTGTTGGGCAACACTACAGACGCTCACAAACCCACTCGCCAGCTCTGTCCATGTTTTGGTTGGTAAGAAATGAATTGATTTAACTTTGTTTATCACTGTGTTGCAGTACCTTAGACTTGTCTTATACTCTAAACGTATTTATCAGCTGCCACGTCTAAAACTGTGACACTCAAAAATGTGAAAACAGAACACATATTATAGAAGATAATTAGAGCTTTACATGCAGACAGCAATTTGAAATACATACTGTATACAGGATAAAAGAAATGTGTAAACAAACATTTAACATCAATTTTATTGTCACGGACCAACTGGCTGCTGAAGCTAGCTCTCCAATGAGCTAAACATTCTCAATAACGTCACTTTGAAGGTTTTCAGCAATTTACTGAGGATTATGTGAAACTGAAACAAACCCAAAATAATAGCTAATCGCGTTGAAACAAACAGCATATTAGTCCAACGCCAACGACGTTAACTCAACCACATAGCGATAGCGCGTGTAAAGTATGCATGAAAACACGACCGCAGACACCAAATACAGTATATGACAGTTAAGTACAAACCCTGTTTCCATATGAGATGGGAAATTGTGTTAGATGTAAATATAAACGGAATACAATGATTAGCAAATAAATTTTCAACCCATATTCAGTTGAATATGCTATAAAGACAACATATTGGATGTTCAAACTGATTAACTTTTTTATTTTTCCGCAAATAATCATTAATTTTAGAATTTGATGCCAGCAAAACGTGACAAAGAAGTTGGGGAAGGGGGCAATAAATACTGATAAAGTTGAGAAATGCTCATCAAACACTTTTTTGGAACATCCCACAGGTGTGCAGGCTAATTGGGAACAGGTGGGTGCCATAATTGGGTATAAAAACAGCTTCCATGAAATGCTAAGTCATTCACAAACAAGGATGGGGCGAGGGTCACCAATTTGTAAGCAAATTGTCAAACAGTTTTAGAACAACATATCTCAACGAGTTTTTGCAAGGAATTTAGGGATTTTACCATTTACAGTCCTTAAAATCTTTAAAAGGTTCAGAGAATCTGGAGAAATCACTGCACGTAAGTGATGATATTACGGATCTTTGATCCCACAGGCGGTACTGCATCAAAAACCGACATCAGTGTGTAAAGGATATCACCACATGGGCTCAGGAACACTTCATAAAACCACTGTCAGTAACTATAGTTGGTCGTTACATCTGTAAGTGCAAGTTAAAACCCTACTATGCAAAGCAAAAGCCATTTATCAACAACACAAAGGATCGCCGTCGGCTTCGCTGGGCCCAAGCTCATCTAAGATGGACTGATGCAAAGTGAAAAGTGTTTTGTGGTCTGACGAGTCCACATTTCAAATTATATTTGGAAACTGTGGACGTGGTGTCCTCCGGAACAAAAAGGAAAATAACCATCCGGATTGTTATAGGCGCAAAGTTCAAAAGCCAGCATTTGTGATGGTATGGGGGTGTATTAGTGCCCAAGGCACAGGTAATTTACACATCTGTAAAGGCACCATTAATGCTGAAAGGTCCATACAGGTTTTGGAGCAACATATGTTGTCATACATGCAACGTTTTCATGGATGCCCCTGCTTATTTCAGCAAAACAATGCCAAGCCACGTGTTACAACAGCGTGGCTTCGTAGTAAAAGAGTGCGGGTACTTTCCTGGCTCGCCTGAAGTCCAGACATGTCTCCCATCGAAAATGGGTGGTGCATTATGAAGCGTAAAACACGACAACAAGACCCCGGACTGTTGAACAACTTAAGCTGAAAATCAAGCAAGAATGGTAAAGAATTCCACTTCAACAAATAGTTTCCTCAGTTCCCAAACGTTTGTTGAGTGTTGTTAAAAGAAAAGGTGATGTAAAACAGTGGTGAACATGCCCTTTCCCAACTACTTTGGCATGTGTTGCAGCCATGAAATTTTAAGTTAATTATTATTTGCAAAAAAAAAATTAAGTTTATGAGTTTGAACATCAAATATATTGTCTTTGTAGTGCATTCAACTGAATATGGGTTGAAAATTATTTGCAAATCATTGTATTCCGTTTATATTTACATCCAACACAATTTCCCAACTCTTATGGAAACGGGGTTTGTACATTTAAAGGGACCTATGAGGAAATTCACCTATTCTGACTTATGCATGTTGTTACAAAGTTGGAAACTCGTGTTAAACAATGTGAACGTATCAAATCATGAAGTTTATGAATTTAGGCGTGAGCTTGCATACAGTTATGGATGCGTTTTTTCTCGGGGTTTTGCTATGGTCACGAGATGAAGTTAAGGTGAACTAAATGTCCTTATCTGGACATTGAAGGGGTCAAATTATGATATATTTATACATTTAAAACACTTCCTTATGGGGCACATACCATGTAATGGTGGTTCTTTGTTTAAAATTAATATAAATATATCTAACTTCCGTCCATAGTTTGATTTCCCATTTTCTGGACATATGGGGATCCATCCATCCAACTATTTTCTACCGCTTGTCCCTTCTGGGGTCGCTGGAACCTATCTCAGCTGCATTCAGGCAGAAGGTAGGGTACACCCCGGACAAGTCGCCACCTCATCACAGGGCCAACACAGATAGACAGACAACATTCACACACTAGGGTCAATTTAGTGTTGCCAATCAACCTATCCCCAGGTGCATGTCTTTGGAAGTGGGAGGAAGCCGGAGTACCCGGAGGGAACCCACGCATTCACAGGGAGAACATGCAAACTCCACACAGAAAGATCCCGAACCTGGGATTGAACCCAAGAACGACCGCAATGCATACTTCCAGGCAAAGTCGCACCCGACCTTGGTAGCAAACACGGTTCCTGTTGTTTAGTTGGCCATACTCTCCTTATACACGACTCTGAACAATAAAACACACAAAACTAATCTGGGGGATAACATTTACCTATAATAATGACTTGTATTGGTGACAAAAGAATTGTTTTCTTGAATTCAATTGTGTTTCTCACCTTTTGTATCAAAGTGCTTGCACTACCAAATTTATTTTGCCATCATACGCAATCTAAAAATCACAGAGAATTAGTCACCAAAATCTGGGATTTTTTGTATGAAGCGCTCGATTCCCCAAAATGACATGCGGGCAAACAAAATACAGGCATCCCTTATTTCCATCCATCCATTTTCTACCGCTTATTCCCTTTTGGGGTCGCGGGGGGCGCTGGCGCCTATCTCAGCTACAATCGGGCGGAAGGCAGGGTACACCCTGGACAAGTCGCCACCTCATCGCAGGGCCAACGCAGATAGACAGACAACATTCACACTCACATTCACACACTAGGGCCAATTTAGTGTTGCCAATCAACCTATCCCCAGGTGCATGTCTTTGGAAGTGGGAGGAAGCCGGAGTACCCGGAGGGAACCCAAGCATTCACGGGGAGAACATGCAAACTCCACACAGAAAGATCCCGAGCCTGGATTTGAACCCAGGACTGCAGGACCTTTGTATTGTGAGGCAGACGCACTAACCCCTCTGCCACCCCTTATTTATCGCTGTGAATTGGTTGCCTGAACATGGTGATGATATCACGCAAAGTTGGAATTGGAAACTGAATAAATGTAATAAATGGAGCATAAAACATTTCCAATAACAGTTTCTAAGATTATGAAAGCCCCCTAGACATGAAATAACCCCCATATAGTCACATTTACACACCTTTAATCCAATATAGTAAGGCTGAGCCAATCAGTGGCCAGGATACTGAACAGCATGCTGTGATTGGTTTGCTCTACTTTTCCATACCAAACCATACCATACCATACCATACTATTCCAACCCTCTAGTGGCCATTACTACTGTAGTATTGATATTTTTTTTCCTTAAATGGACCCTATAATGTAAAACCAACTCACCGTGCTGCACTTACCCGACTAAATATTTATGGATTTTTTCAAACATTTGTATTTCTCTGTAACTCAATGCCATCATTGTTAGAATAGAATAGAATAGAATAGAATAGAATAGAATGGACTTTATTGTCATTATATTTGCATTTAACGAGATTAAGGACTCCATCTTAAGGTGCGGTAGTGGGAAAAAATATGGGGTAAAAATAAATAACACAGGAGGTAATAAAGGAAAAACTAACAATTTAAATAAACAGACTACTATCCAATAAAAATAATAAGTAAACCTGTACAATATACAAAAAAAACTATATAAATACAATATATTTTACAATATACAGAACAATTGGCCCTAGTGTGTGAATGTAAGTGTGAATGTTGTCTGTCTATCTGTGTTGGCCCTACGATGAGGTGGCGACTTGTCCAGGGTGTACCCCACCTACCGCCTGATTGTAGCTGAGATAGGCGCCAGCGCCCCCCGTGACCCTCCAAAAAAAAGGGAATAAGCGGTAGAAAATGGATGGATGGAAGAACAAGACAAGAGTACCAAAGTAATAAATAACAATCAGTGTTGGACGTATTGCACTCGAAGGGTAGTATTGCACAGTAGGGTTTTAGGGTAGGATATTGTATAGGGGTGAATTATTACCATAAATTAGAGTTCAAGATGGTGACAGCTCTGGGAAAGAAGCTGTTTCTGAGCCTGTTTGTTCTCGCTCTGATGCACCCGTAGTGCCAGCCAGATAGTAGCAGGTCGAACAGGTGGAAGCCAGGGTGTGTACTGTCCTTGATGAAGCTTTTTGCTTTGTTGAGGCAACGGGAGTTGTGTAAATCCTTCAGGGAGGGCAAGGGGCAGCCAATGATTTTTTGTGCCGACTTTATGACCCTCTGAATCGCCTGTTTGTCTGCTTCAGTGCAGCTGGCGTACCACACTGTTATGCAGTACGTCAGCCGGCTCTCGACAGCCGAGCGATAGAAGGTCACCATCAGCTGCCTCTCCAGTCTGTTCTTCCTCAGCACCTTCAGGAAGTGGAGTCTCTGCTGGGCCTTCTGAATGACCGCAGTTGTAAATTGGGTCCAGGAGAGGTCAGCAGATATGAGGGTGAAGAGGGACTTGAAGGAGCTGACTCTCTCCACCTCCTCGCCGTTGATGTAGCGGGTTGCGGGGTCTGCAGTGTTTTTTCTGTAGTGTTTTTAATGTCAGTTGTCGTTTTTAATCGTAACAAGCAACCTTAGTTGGTGAAAAAATCTTGTTGGACAATTACAATTGATACTTTGGCTGAGGAGGGTGAGACTATCATTATGTTCATTTTTACATGTGCTTTTGTATAAACCGAATCTTACAAAAATCCAGTTACTAGTTTACAGTAGTTCAAATCAAAACCACACGCTGCAAGTTTTCTCCTTCCAAGTATGCCACACCTCTATGCATTTCTGAAAGGATTCTTCTAGGATGATCCGCAGCTTTGTCGTCATGGCCATCTTGATATCGTCTACTTTTCTGCAGCTCCAGGAACACTGGAAATTATTGTGAAATAGCCACGACTTGTCCTGCCAAAACGCCCACCTCTTTTTTGCGGATTGAACAAAAAGTCCAATGACAGTCCTGGAACTTTTCTCACACGCTACAATATTTAGTTTGTTTGTATGAATATACATTTTTGTTTCATTAACTAACTGTAATTGTGTCATTTTTATCGACAACAGTACCCAAGCCTCCAGACAGGACTGTGCTGATTGCTGTGGTTTGCTCCTTTGGAGGTTTGGCTCTGCTGGCTTTACTGATCCTTGGGATCATGTTTTGCTACAAACGCAGGAAAGAGAAAGGTAATTTTCCCATTATGATATTGTTTTTTTTTTTGTGCAAAATATTTGCAAGCTGTGAAATTTTGGCAGATGCTTTGCACAGTTTTTGGATTGGATAAGACAGTACAGGCGGTCTTGGATTTATGATGTTCTGTGTCACAATGTTTTGTGGTTACCAACGGACTCCCATACATAAATTCAAAATGTATATGCGGTAATTTAATGGGCACCAACAGAATTACATGGGTACTGCCGCGTACCAATTCATGTAAAATGAAACGGTACAATATTCCGATTCCACCCCTCGCTAATATCACAATTTTCCATGCCAAAGAGTAAGCTTGCCTGATTGAAAGTGCCCAAAAGCAAGGCTACCCTTTTCCAAATGTGTCAGCTCAATGTTCATTTGAATATGCCATATGCATGCTACTAATTAGCATTAGCGATTTTACATGGCAATTTTTTTTTGATAGTAAAACTACAACTAAGATGCATGTTTCAATCAGACAGTTAGTGTGTAATAACTACAATACTTACAGTAAATGAATTGTAGGACAAGACTGGCACAGAATACTTCCTGACTACTTCTGAGACTCAGGCGTGTAAAAAAACAAGATATAGCCCCTGAACATCATAGTTATCATTATCAGCTCACTATTAAATGTTAATTAGACATCTTTTTAGACATAATTTTTAATTAAATTAACATTTATTACCACGTGAACACACACAGAAGTACAAACAATTGGTACGGTTGATAGGAGGTAGTGATTCAAAGGTACCGGGAGTTGGTATTGTGGTGGTTCAAATTAGAAAATTACTCGACCCTGCTCTTTAACAAACAAAAACTAGAAAGCGAAGTGAAATTAGTCAAAAAAGATTAGTTAGTTACTGTCACACTTTGTTGGTGATGAACCCCAAGATGCAGAGAAGGCAGACTTTGTGCGGGAAAACATAATTTAATGTCCATGAAATAAAGACAAAAAACACAAACTAGGAACTAGGAACAGGAAACAGTATGCCAGGAAAACAGGAACTGGAAGACGAAGAACAAAAAGACAGCAAGCTACAAACAGCTAAAGAATATAGCTTACCGCTATCGCATACAGCTACACTGACATCGACAAGTAGAAATGACAATAATCCAACACGGAGTGGAGGACAAAGCGGGTCTAAAGAGCATCTGGCTGATTGACACCAGGTGTGGCCCGACGCCAATCAACCACAGCTGAGGGGGAAAAGCACTCAGGGAGACAATCAGGGAATAACCAAAATAAGAATGCTGACAGGAATTAAAGACGGGAAACAAAGACAAACGCAGAGGAAAAACTAAGATATAGCCAAACTGTCAGGGGCAAGCCTGACAGTTACGTGCACAGTCCAATCGGCTCAAATGCTGCAACGATAAAGGTATCTTTATTATGAAATAGACAGTAATCACTAAGCAGAGTAGTGGTCTTGTTGTTGAGACTTTTAATGACCGTTTTGTTTATTTGTTGTATTTGATCTTGTTATTTCTGTATTGTATATGTTCTTCATGTTTTTTATGGAGAGTGTAGCTAAAGTAAGTGTTAATTTAGGTATAATTTCCGACTGACACTACAACTCGACTTACAATAAAGTTCTGGACCTTGAGTCGTTCTTCACCCCGGGACCACCTGTACTGTCATCAAATGGTGTTTCCTAACAGATGCAGATATACATCTAACACTCTTAACTTCTATGACGCACTGTAGTAATCACAATGTCATGTTTACATTGTCAGGTGATACATAACATTGTCATTTCTTGACAGAATCCAACTACCAAGACGAGATGACGTAAGGAGACAATCAACATGAAGTACTCGCTGTAAGATGTACTTATATCCATGAGAACTATAATGAACCTCCTTCCATGACTGTTGCTAGCAAGAGAGTGAGGACACAAAGCCAGCTGAGTGGTTTGAGGCCTCCTGGACAGAAACAAGGCGCAGTCAATGCAGGTTATGTGAAAGATGGCCAAACAAGTAAGAAATACAAACACAAAACATCTTGTATTGTTTTAATAGAAGTTACTATTTAAGTGAAATTACTTGATTACTCATTCTGTATGTTGATATTCACACCATATTTATGTATTGAGCAAAATACAGTAAACACAGTGCTGCTTACCTGGGTTGCTGTTGGTAAATTTATACTAAAGATCCAACAAACAGCAAATAAATCCCTTTTTTCTACTCAGCCCTGATCTTCACACTCGTTTTCTTCTGACCAGGGGTGTCTCGATGCGACTTTTTCCACTTCCGAGTCAAAACCGATATTACAACTGGGACTGATATAATATCAGCACCAGTTTGTACACACTTATATTATTTCTTGTGTGGAATGTTGGAAAAGGTTTGATCTAGTGCAGTGTTTTTTTTTTTATTATTATTTTTTTTATTTCGGCAATCTTCACATAAAACAAAGAACAACAACAAGAAAAAAAAAAAAAAAAAAAAAACACTCATTTGAGCAATGATTGAGCCGAAAGGGTGTAGGTTGAAGCAACGCTTATATAAACCTACCCCATCACAACAAGAACAAGGTTCAAAATATATAAAATCTAAAACATGCTTCACTTATATTACTTTTTTTTTTTAAACAATATATAAGCAACATATATGTAGCACACGTCTCATATACACAGTTTAACATTTAAATCAAACATATACATTTGTACACTTATATATATATATATATATACACACACACACACACATATACATACACACACATATATATATATATATACATATATATATATATATATGTATATATATATATATACACATATATGTATACATATATATATATATATATATGTATATAGGTGTGGGAAAAAAATCACAAGACTACTTCATCTCTACAGATCTGTATCATGAGGGGTTCCCTCAATCATCAGGAGATTTTAATGGAAGCATTCACATACAATGGTTTATATAGAGCACAGAGTGGGTGGGTACAAGCAGGCGTAGGGTGTGGTGATTGGCTCATGTGTTACCTAGGAGGTGTTTCCGTCTATGGCGGCATGTTGAAATGATTTCACTGCGCTTGTTGAGGGATGATAAATCTGGATGATATATAATAAACAGTTTCTCTTTCAAGCATAGGTTGCATCTTTTATTACCACTGTTGTAAGGTGTGCTGGATGCAAGAATCTGCCATGTTATTGAATATTCAACATTATTGTCTTTGAGGTTCCAAATGTGTTTGCTGAGTTCTGTAGAATTCTGCAAAGTCTGGTTTCTAAAGGAGGCGTTGTGATTATTCCATCTTGTTTTGAACGCTCCTTCGGTTAATCCTACGTACGTGTCGGATGTGTTAATGTCCTTGCGTATTACCTTTGCTTGGTAAACGACTGATGTCTGTAAGCACCTTCCGTTGAGAGGGCAATCAGGTTTCTTGCGACAGTTACATTCATTATTGGTTTCAGAGTCGTTTAGTCTGGGGGTAGGCAGTCCTTTTGCAATTGCTTTGTTGTGGTTTGAAATGATTTGTTGCATGTTATTCATACAGCTGTAGCTCAATTTAATGTTGTTCTTGTTGAATATTTTTCTTAGGGTGTTGCCTTTGGGGAAGTGTTTGTCGATCAGAGTGAGGAACTTGCGGCCGATGTTGGTTGAGACGTCTTTGGTGAATGGCGGATTGTACCAGATGATGTTGTTTCGTTTTCTGCTCTTTTTTGGTTGGTTTCCTGGAGTGGGTTCATAGGTGAGGGTGAAGTTGTATCCGCTTTCATCAAGTGCTTTCTGGTACGGGGGGGTTGCTTGGTCGAATTCAGCTTTGCTGGATGACAGCATCGATAGCCTTTTATTAATTCCGGTAGGTATTCTTTTCGTGGTGGTGGGTGGGTGGTTGCTGTCATGGTGCACATATTGGAGTGTTGTGTTGGGTTTCGTGAATGGTTGGTAGCTGTTATTTCTCAGGTTGAAAGTGACGTCGAGGAAGTTGACGGTTTGCTTGTTGGCTTCAATCGTGATCCGTAGGCCGTTTTCTTTGAAGATTTGGCATATGCGCTTCTTGGTGTTCTCGCTGCTCCTTGGCGAGGCGCGGCACACTGCCAGTCCGTCATCACGGTAAATACCAAGGTTCAGGTTGAGGCTAGCAAGCTGGGAGAGGAGGAAACTCCCAACGAGTTCGCACGTTTCTGCTCCGTCAAAACTCCCCATAGTAACGTCAAACGTTGGATTGTTCTTTTTTTGCCATGGTGTACTGTTGTGGATGAGTATGGAGTTCTTTGCGTGGATGATGATGTTTCTTTCGTTGCCCGTGATTGAGTCGTAGTCCGAGGCGAAGTTTAGTGCTTGGGTCAGTAGGTCTTGCGTGATGGAAGGGTAAAATTCTTCGATGTAAAAGGAGATAAAGTTGTGTTGTTGTTTGTCTTGGATGTTGTTAAACCAATATATATATATATATATATATATATATATATATATATATATATATATATATATATATATATATATATATATATATATATACATATATATTAGGGACGGCGTGGCGCAGTGGGAGAGTGGCCGTGCGCAACCCGAGGGTCACTGGTTCAAATCCCACCTAGTACCAACCTCGTCACGTCCGTTGTGTCCTGAGCAAGACACTTCACCCTTGCTCCTGATGGGTGCTGGTTGGCGCCTTGCATGGCAGCTCCCTCCATCAGTGTGTGAATGTGTGTGTGAATGGGTAAATGTGGAAGTAGTGTCAAAGCGCTTTGAGTACCTTGAAGGTAGAAAAGCGCTATACAAGTACAACCCATTTATCATTTATTTATATATATATACACATATCATACATACACAATTCATTTAAATTCCATATAAAGTGGTGATATATACATTTTAATACAACCTATATGTATAATTATGAAATCATAAATTGTATTTATATACATATATATTATTGTCTTTCTAAAACAATGTTTGCTCTTCTTTCTTATATTTACTAATGATAAATGATTTAAAAAGCTTTTTCAACTGGTTTATGTTGGTGCTGTGTTTTATTTCATCCTTTAAACAGTTCCATATTTTAACCCCTACTATTGTTATACTCATTTGTTTCTGCGTTGTTCTACAATATTGGATCTTAAAAAGTAGTTCTCCTCTTAAATTATAATTCCCTTCTCTTTGTAAAAATCTTCTCTGTAACCCTGTTGGAAGTAAATCTTTACTTGCTTTATAAATCATTTGGGCAGTCTTGAGTTGGATGAGATCTGGTAGTTTTAAATCAAATGTTTTTATAAATAATCCATTAGTGTGTTCTCGGGGTCCTGTGTTATGTATCAGTCTGATGGTCCTTTTTTGCATTATGAATAGTGGTTGGATGTTCATCCTGTATGTATTTCCCCAAACTTCTAGACAGTAACTCAAATATGGTAAAACAAGTGTACAATAAAGAGTGTGTAATGTTTTTTGATTAAGAATGTGCCTTGTTTTACCCAGGACAGCAATACTTCTGTCCAACTTCTCAACCTTTTTTCAGTGATGTACCCCCTGTGAACATTTTTTGAATTCAAGTACCCCCTAATCAGAACAAAGCATTTTTGGTTGAAAAAAAGAGATAAAGAAGTAAAATACAGCACTATGTCATCAGTTTCTGATTTATTAAAGTGTATTAAAGTGCAAATTATTGCTCATTTGTAGTGGTCTTTCCTGAACTATTTGGAAAAAAATATATAAAAATAACTATAAACTTGTTGAAAAATAAACAAGTGATTCAATTATAAAGATTTCTACACATAGAAGTAATCGTCAATTTAAAGTGCCATCTTTGGGGATTGTAATAGAGATCCATCTGGATCATTAACTTAATACTAAACATTTCTTCACAAAAAAAGAAATCTTTAACATCAATATTTATGGAACATGTCTACAAAAAATCAAGCAGTTAACACTGAATATTGCATTGTTGCATTTCTTTTCACAGTTTATGAACTTACATTCATATTTTGTTGACGTGTTATTCAATACATATATTTATAAAGGATTTTTGAATTGTTGCTATTTTTAGAATATTTAAAAAAATCTCACGTACCCCTTGGTATACCTTCAAGTACCCCCAGGGGTACGCGTACCCCCATTTGAGAACCACTGATCTAGTGAACTCATTAAAATAACGAACAATCTATTTATTATTACCGTCTGGAATGTACTTTTGCTGTCTTTAAGTTGAAGTGGAGTGGTGATTGTTTTTGGCGACACCTAGTGGCCACAATAACTCCTTTAGTTTTGCTCGTGACACAGCAAGTCGAATAAAGCGGACACATTTTTAGATTGCAATTTTGTTCAATTAAATGCCTTCTGCTCGAGTGCAGCTGGGATAGGCTCCAGCTCCCCGTGACCCCAGGAGGGATATGTGGTAGAAAATGGATGGGTGGATGAAATAACTTATTATGTCTAACTTGACATGCACCTGGGGATAGGTTGATTGGCAACACTAAATTGGCCCTAGTGTGTGAATGTGAGTGTGAATGTTGTCTGTCTATCTGTGTTGGTCCTGCGATGAGGTGGCGACTTGTCCGGGGTGTACCCTGCCTTCCGCCCGATTGTAGCTGAGATAGGCGCCAGCGCCCCCCGCTACCCCGAAAGGGAATAAGCGGTAGAAAATGGATGTCTAACTTGTGTGCTATTGTGTGGTTTGCTGTTGAGTCGCTACTGTTAGGTGTAGAAGTGCGTGGATACCAAGGATGCAGAGACGTAGATGGTAGCAAAACAAAGTTTGTCTTTATTTGGACGTAAGGTTGCCAAATATATATATAACACAAGGCGATGGTGGAGCACAAAACACACCATGAACGAACTGAAATAGTTGCTACCAAAAAACTAACCAAAAGCGCTGGACACAGCCAGGAAAATACCGTATGGAAAAAGTAAACCAAAAGTGCTAAGTATAAACATAAAACGCTAGACGAGGCTAGGAAAAAAAACACTTCTAGAAAGAAGTGACAAAACAAGCTAGAGATTACAATCAAAACCTGGCGAGGAGCACGAGTAAAACTAAGGTTTGCAAGTGAGCCGAAGGAGCGTACGCATGCGAGCAATAAGGTGGTGAGACACAAAGTTCCGGCGCTCGCATGGCGTCAGCACCCAGGTTGAATAGACCCCCTTAATCAACTTCAGGTGTTTGCTCCTGCTTTGCACCAGCTGCGCTCCATACTGTGGATGAGAGACAGAGTAAATATGGTGTGCCAAAGAGTACAGAAAATAAGCAACGGAAATACAACTCACCACAGCTACTAGCTCAGATATTTTTGATGCAAACCAACATAATCCGATTCTGTTTTTTTTGTGCAGATTTCGGACTGATAATATTTCAGACCATCCCTACTTAGGACCGATCGTTTCTATTTATCCAACAGCTACAAGCTAATCAGAGTCCGACACCGGATGCTTTGGTCGGCTCCTACGGAGTTCAGTGTGACATCCGCTACGTTGACTTGTCCTCATTAGGGTCAGATGTCAACATTACACTCTGTCCCAGTTGTCTTTGGGTAAGAACCGGGGTACACCCTAGACTGGTCACCGAGCATTCACACTCACATTTACACCTATGGACAATTTAGTTCATCCAACTAACATACCGTATTTTCCGGACCATAGGACGCACCGGATAATAAGGCGCACTGCCGATGAATGGTCTATTAACAATCTTTTTTCATACATAAGGCGCACTGGATAATAGAGCGCATTAAAGGAGTCATATTATTATTATTTTTTTTTCTAATTGAAAACCTATTTGTGGTCTACATAACATGTAAAGGTGGTTCATTGGTCAAAATGTTGCATGGATTATGTTTTACAAATCATCTTCAAACCGCTTTCTGAACGACGCTTCTGGAAGCGCCGTTTTGTGGGCAGTCTTATTTACGTGGCTCACCTTTGACAGCATCTTCTCCCAGTCATCTTTGTTGTAGCGGTGTAGCGTCCAAGGACGGGAGTGGAAGAAATGTCAAAAGATGGAGCTAACAGTTTTAATGACAATCAGACTTTACTTAAATCAATAACGGAGCAGCATCTCCTCATCGGGAAACAGCAACAATGTGTTCCGTGAAAAACCGTGCTACCCGAACTCTCTAATAACTAAAGTTCCTTGGGTGAATAATGTAAACTCACTAAACCGGCATGTTTTAGCGCTTTCATGGCAAGTTTACTGACAGATATAAGTAAGAACTTTACACTACTTTATATTATAAATGGCAACAGCGGAGGTTAAAAAAGAAGAAGCTTATTGACTACGGTGTCGCCATGGACCACAAGGGCAGATGCACGCAATTTTTCAGGATTTATGCAGATCCTAAAAAAAAGATCAGCAGGTACTAGAAGGTAAGAAAAGTTGCTTTTGCATAATATTGCGAAACAAAACAACAGATAATGTCTTACCTTATACACACACCATTACAATACTCGTATGTTTATTGTGCCTACAATCCTTGAAGACGTGCGGCTTCATAGCTTATCAAAGTCGTTTTAAAACATTATGGTAAATGTTTGAGTACCATGTGTATTGTTCTGTACTTTCAATGGAACATATAAATGTTGGTGTTGTTTACTTGAGTCATATTGCCATCATATTGCAGGCTACACGTATCTCTTATGTTTGACTGCCATCTACTGGTCACACTTATCATTACATAATGTACCAAATAAAATTGCTCCCAGGTCGCTAAGTAGAACCAGATTTATTCCATACATTACGCGCACCTAGGTTATAAGGCGCACTGTTGAGTTTTGAGAAAAAAATTATATTTTAAGTTCGAATAATAGTTCATAAAATCCAGTAATGTGTTTTTGGGACGATGGTGGAAACTGAATAAATTATTTTATGGAATTTAGTAATTATGTGTTAAAACAAACTAAGGCATCAAAGACAATATTTTATTTATTCAGGGAAGGTAAAACCTTGCAGTCACACGGCCCTTCTGCTCTTGCCACTTCACAGACAGCTGTTTTGTGAACAAAGCACAGTAAAATATTCTGCTTAATACAAGAATATTGTGTGTGTGCAAATGTGTGGTACAATTTAAAGTACTTAATTACTCCCTCCTGTTTACAGGTGTTGCCAAAAGTGACCTAACAGACAGTGGCTTCTTTCAGAGAACCAGTTCCAACATTTTTGAGGTAGGAATGATTGTTTTGCAGTACATTTGAGGGATAACTGTAAAATCTGCGTGCATGCAACAGTGGGAACAAGTGATCTGTTTAGGACAACATTAGTGTGCAGATTTTTCACCTTTTTAGAGGAAATTTCCTTCATGTTCTAATGCATTGATTAAAATGTATAAACATCATAAACGGTCTGTCAATTGTCAATTAAACTGCCGGAATCAGACTCCACGATTATAAGATGAAGAGACTGACTGACAGAGTTGATCATGTAATTGACATTTAAGTCTTAAACAAAATGTTGTTTTCATTGCTCCTTTTCTGAAAACATGTTACGAATCACGTCCTTGGTTTAATAAAATGACACACATTTTATGTGTGTCATTTTATTCAAAAAAACAGATAAAGAAATTGCGACTAAAAAAAAAGCAGTAACCAAAAACTATACATTTGCACACAAAAATATACATTTTCAATTGAAAAAAAAAACAAAGTACTGTCTTTTGTAATCTGCCAATCATTATTCAAAATCATTAAATTGTAATATTTATATCACAATTATGAGACAAAAACACAAGGTGGAGGATTAAGAATAACAATTGAATATCTAAATGATTTCCTACTATTGGCTCTAATTTAAATCCTACTACTGACGCTGCTGAGTCACTGACCTGTCACACCGGATATCCTCAACGCAATAGGATGGTGAAGACAAAGACGGATGGAGATCCAAAAACTTTTTGCCACCAAAAAACGATTCGCAACCCAAAACGTTATTTTTTAATTAAAAAAAAAAAACCCAAAACGATTAGCAACCAAAAAAAAACAACATAAAAAACGATTTGAAACCTAAACATTTTTGTTTGAAAATATATATATTTTAAATTTTAAATCCACTTTTTTGTTTGTTTGCATAGAAAACAACAGAAATGTATCTCTGTACACTTTTAACACTCTCGAGAGTGTATGTTTCAATGACACATTCTTGTAGAAATACTTAAAAAATGATGTTTGTTTTGCTTTTTGCTTTTAGATGCCTAATTCTGCATATAATGACCATATGGAAAATGGTTCCAGAAGCACCTACAACACTGTGGATGATGACTTGACAAAACATAGACATGCTACCATTGTGTAAATACCGCTGACACCTTGGAACACCCGAAGAGTTGGACTCTCGGACCAAACACTGAAACACTTCTGAGCTCTACACTGTTTCTTAAAATGTTTTTCAGTGCATGTGAAGGTCTGCATGGATGTTATTGGTATGAAACTGGATTTTGATGAATTAATGTATATGACATTGATTGTACTTAATGTCTATGAAGGTTCTCATTCATCCAGGTCATTGTAATCTTAGGGCATTCAATCAATCCCGACTGCACTGTTTGGTTTGTCTTATAACACATTTTGCCCCTCAGCCGAGTAGCTCAGTCTAAGACTGTATCTGACCAATCTAAGTCTAGGACTATATCTGACCAATCTAATTCTATGAGCATGAACTGTTGAATCCTACTCGGCTTATATATATATATATATATATATATATATATATATATATATATATATATATATATATATATATGTATATATATATATATATATATATATATATATATATATATATATATATATGTATATATATATATATATATATATATATATATATATATGTGTGTGTGTGTGTGTTAGTGTGTGTATACATATTATATTATTATATTAATATAATGGATGTATATATATATATATATATATATATATATATATATATACATATATATCATAAAATAATTATTAAATAATATCATTGCATACAAAGAGTTTGTGAAAGTTTGACTCTTTCCTTGTTTACTTCCATGGCGACCTCCTTAATGTTTTGTATTCAGTCAGAAATATAAAACAGCTGAAAAGCACCAAACATGGATAAATGTGGAGAGAATGTTTTGCATTGTTCCCATCTTGCATTGTAGTGGATTTAAATGGCTTTAATTTTAAACATTTTTATGATGATTTTATGAGGGACGGCGTGGCGCAGTGGAAGAGTGGCCGTGCGCAACCCGAGGCTCCCTGGTTCAAATCCCACTTAGTACCAACCTCGTCATGTCCGTTGTGTCCTGAGCAAGACACTTCACCCTTGCTCCTGATGGGTGCTGGTTGGCGCCTTGCATGGCAGCTCCCTCCATCAGTGTGTGAATGTGTGTGTGAATGGGTAAATGTGGAAGTAGTGTCAAAGCGCTTTGAGTACCTTGAAGGTAGAAAAGCGCTATACAAGTACAACCCATTTATGATGTGTTTTATTTGTTTTATACCGCACAGGCTTAGAAGTAGACACTAGATGCCAGAAAAAGCACATACTCAAATCTTATTGGTTAATTATGGTACTGTTTTAATTAATTATAACAATTAAAAGCAATAATTACAACTACAGAAATAAATGCTGCCTTTTAGTCCACTGTCTGCTTTGTTATCCACAAATTTCATACATTCGTGTTTGTTTTACACCTGATAAGTGTTTGTCAATCTTAAACATTATTTTATATTCCAACACATTTACACGATAAGATCGTTTGTGAATAGTCCAGAGCGATCTATAATTTTTGTTGGTAAATGAGAGAATTTGTTGTGTTCAGGGGGAAGGAGACGGCACAGCCAACAGGGGCGTAGTATTAGCTCTATGCTTTATTTATACATGTAAATATACAATTTATAAATAATAAATAATAATATGCATAAACAAGAGAAATGGAGTGTGACTAAATCCAAGAGTGTGTACGGTGTGGGAATTAACTGAGTGTTACCGTGTGTGTTGAGCGAGAGACGGAAGTCCCGGAGGGGAAAAGCAGGCTCGAAGGTCCGTGAGACAAGCAGGTTGTCGGGCCGATAGCGAGGCATCAGAGGTCCGCGTCCAGGTGGGAGGTCGAGATCCAAGAGGCAGCCAGGGAAGCAGAGGGAACGCGTGAAGACGAGACAAATAGCTCGTAACGTGGAAATGGAGGTATAAAGGGACGACAAGGAGGACACGAGCCACCTGAGCCCTACGGGTGAGAAAACAGAGGGAAAGACTTGCTAGGCTCGACTCACCGTACAGGACAGGTCGCTACATTCTGGCGCAGGATAGCGGGTTGTGCAGGCTTATGACGACAGGTTTTCTGATCACCCACATGTGCGTTGATTGCTGGATTGATTGATTGCAGCCGCTTGCTGCCTCCGGACTGACACACGCCTGGCGCGCTCCTGGAAGTGCACTCCCGGGCTGTGACACAATTAGGGATTATCATCACACTTTAACATCTCTAACATGTAAATGCTGCCTCTTTGCTAGGTCATCACTGCAAATGAAAATATTTTATTAACTGTCTTACTCGGAATAAATAAAAGTTAAAGGCCTGCTGAAATGAGATTTTCTTATTTAAACAGGGATAGCAGGTCCATTCTATGTATAATACTTGATCATTTCGCGATATTGCCATATTTTTGCTGAAAGGATTTAGTAGAGAACATCCACGATAAAGTTCGCAACTTTCGGTGTTAAGAGAAATGCCCTGCCTCTACCGGAAGTCGCAGAAGATGACGTCACAAGTGTGGGGGCTCCTCACATAATCACATTGATTTTAATGGGAGCCTCCAACAAAAAGTGCTATTCGGACCAAGAAAACAACAATTTCCCCATTAATTTGAGCGAGGATGAAAGATTTGTGTTTCAAGGATATTGATAGCGACCGACTAGAAAAAAAAGTTTTAAACACATTTACTAGGATAATTCTGGGAAAATCCTTATCTTTCTATTGTGTTGCTAGTGTTTTAGTGGGTTAAATATTACCTGATAGTCGTGGGTGTGTCTCCACGGGTGTGTTGACGCGCAGTGTCTCAGGTGAGCTCAGCTTTTCTCCGGTAAGAAGCAACTTTTTAACCACAATTTTCTTACCGAAACCTGCTGGTTGACATGTGGTCGGGATCCATGTTCTCTTGACCACGCTCTGATCCATAGTAAAGTTTCACATCCAGGAATTTTAAACAAGGACTCACCGTGTGTTTGTGTGGCTAAAGGCTAAAGCTTCCCAACTCCATCTTTCTACTGTGACTTCTCCAATATTTATTGAACAAATTGCAAAAGATTCAGCAACACAGATGTCCAAAATACTGTGTAATTATGCCGTTAAAGCAGACGACTTTTAGCTGTGTGTGTGTGCAGCGCTCATACTTCCTAAAAACCCGTGACGTCTTGCGTACACGTCATCATTACATGACGTTTCCATGACGAAACTCCCGGGAAATTTAAAATTGTAATTTAGTAAACTAAAAGGGCCGTATTGGCATGTGTTGCAATGTTAATATTTCATCATTGATATATAAACTATCAGACTGTGTGGTGGGTAGTAGTGGGTTTCAGTAGGCCTTTAAGTAGATATATGTCAACTAGGAAATACATGTTTTTAATTGACATTTTCTACATTACCCAGAAGACTTAGCTTTGTATACCGTAACGTGAAGTATGTCTGAGCTACGCGGAAGGATGACAATTTTGCAGTTTGTGCAATAAAGAGTTGATAGATTGTTACTTGTTGTTGGTCCTGCTTTGTCTACACAAGAAACAAAAATAAGTTTTGATAAGACAATTGACCACTACAGGACGAATTCGATTGGCAGGCATCGGACAAAGTTTGAAGCCATGCATAATTCACAGAGATTGGTTCAATTTTCGACGTTGCAACATTGTGGAGAGACTGGCTTGGCAAGATGCTGTCACGTTAGCAGAGGAGACTCAGTGGGGCAATTATTAATGAATTAATAAGCGACAAAAATGACTACAACGTACCAGAAGAAAAATGACGATAACAAGCTCACAATTCTTGGCAGGGAGGTACTGGGCCTTTCCACACCACTGATTGGAAAGCGGGTGCATGTGTTTGTCTCTTAATTTGTTCTGCCTCAGGAAGTCAAGGGATCACCAGAGGAGGTCCGTCTCTTTTACTGGAAAAATGTTATTAGCAAAGTCATATACTGTAGTTGTAGAATAAATGGTGTCAAAACCTGGCCAGGTTTAAAATATTAAGTGAAAGAAAAAGAAAGCTCAACGGGAGGCAAAAAAGACTCCAGGTTTTATTTAAAGAACGCCTAAGGGCATAATGTTTTGTTTCATTTGTTTTAAGAGCTTATACATTTGGTATGTTGTTTGTTTTATTTTGCTGATGATTTTGCAGAGGTAACAGCTGTCTCTGACCTTTTATTTATCTTCTTCTAAGATGCCGAGAAGACTTAAAGGACTACTGAAACCCACTACTACCCACCACGCAGTCTGAGAGTTTATACATCAATGATGAAATATTAACATTGCAACACATGCCAATACGGCCTTTTTAGTTTACTAAATTGCAATTTTAAATTTCCCGCGAAGTGTCCTGTTGAAAACGTCGCGGAATGCTGACGTGTACGCGTGACGTCACGGGCTGTTTGGAAATATT
Organism: Nerophis ophidion; assembly: GCF_033978795.1. NCBI lineage: Eukaryota > Metazoa > Chordata > Actinopteri > Syngnathiformes > Syngnathidae > Nerophis > Nerophis ophidion. The sequence continues at coordinate 42,977,375 of NC_084614.1, forward strand.
AGCGCTGCGCGCACACACACCTAAAAGTCATTAATTACACAGTATTTTGGAGACCTGTGTTGCTGAATCTTTTGCAATTCGTTCAATTAATAATGGAGAAGTCAAGGACAAAGATGGAGTTGGGAAGCTTTAGCCTTTAGCCACACAAACACACGGTGATTCCTTGTTTAAAATTCCCGGAGGTTAAGCTTTACTATGGATCAGAGCGGTCAAGCAAACATGGATCCCGACCAAATGTCAACCAGCAGTTTTCAGTGAGAAAATTGTGGTAAAAAGTCGCTTCTTACCGGAGATCAGCTGAGCTTGCGCCGTCCGTACAGATGCCGTCGACTTCTATCAGACACTGGCCTCAAGACACCCGTGGATACACCCTTTATCAAGTACTATTAAACTCACTAAAACACTAGCAACACAATAGAAAGATAAGGGATTTCTCAGAATTATCCTAGTGAATGTCTCTAAAACATCTGAATCTGTCCCAATGCAATCGCGTTTTTATTATTATTATTTTTTTTCTAGTCCGTCGCTATCAAACACGAATCTTTCATCCTCGCTCAAATTAATGGGGAAATTGTCGTTTTCTTGGTCCGAATAGCTGTTTTTGTTGGAGGCTCCCATTAAAAACAATGTGAGGATGTGAGGAGCCATCAACATGTGATGTCATCGTCTGCGACTTCCGGTAAAGGCGAGGCTTTTTCAGGAAGTACCAAAAGTGGCGAACTTTATCGTCGATTTTCTCTACTAAATCCTTTCAGCAAAAATATGGCAATATCGCGAAATGATCAAGTATGACACATAGAATGGACCTGCTATCCCCGTTTAAATAGGAAAATCTCATTTCAGTAGGCCTTTAAAACTTTTGTTTTAATCGATAGATCATTTTTGTTTTTGTTTTTGTTTATTTTACTCTGCGTACGTTCCATAAAGTTAACGAGTGACTTTATTTATTTTTTCTTCACCTATTGCTGCAGAGGATTTTATTTAAGTATGTATTTTTCTAGGTACCAATTGTGTAAAAAAAACCCCTTTGGTTCAAATGAGATAAAAATAAAATACGATACACGACACCTAAACCGAGGTACAGATGCTGATTACAAGAATAGATATTTGAATAATATAAAAATAAATAGTAAACAAATAATAAATTAATGCATTCGCCAGATATTGTCAAAGGGTAACTGCATTTTTTGGGGAATTTTGCCTATCGTACACAATCATTATGAAAGACATGACGAAGGATGGATTTGTTTTCAATGCATTTTAAATATTATATAAACGTAAATAAAAGTCTGCTCACAGCGGAGCCAATGGGAGCTCCTATTTCACCCATAAAATCCGATAACCATTCAAAAGCGCCAACAATACTCCAATTACATTTAGTGACTTGAATATTGACCAAGCTTTAGTGATATTGTTATTATAGGCGCTAACGCAGATGAACTATTTATATCGGCGATGTGATCACTACCGTGTGTCCCTATGTTTACATCATCGAGTGCTCTGCTGTTTCCTCGCTACCCTGCTCCCTGTAAATGTGTTCAATCTAGATCATTCATCATGCATCTCACCTGGACAGAAGAAGTTTGAGTAGGTATCCGACAAGTTGGTACACTTTGACAGCCATTTAGGACTCGGAAACGGCCTGAAGGCCACGAAAAGACACCTGTTACCCCTCACCCTCACCCTGTTTCTTTGTGAGGATTATGAGTCATTCTTTACCTAAATGGGAATATATGAACATCCCAGCAGTCGGCATCCTAATGACAGCAGACATTGTACAGTAAGTGATGTTTTACAATGTATGTTGGCTCCCTTGAAGTCTGCAGTGAGTAATAAATGAATTGAAAGGAATGTGATGTACATACTTAAAATTAGCAAAATACAGAAATAGTAAATGTTATTATAAATGTGCCCCTTACTACATTACATATATACTTACATTATGTATATAAAACATCAAAAGGTGTTTTGTTTTTTTTAAGGGCCTTGTAGGTGGATTTAATGGGGAAACATTGTCTTTTGCATTCATGTAATCATTTAAACTAGTTAGCGCCACTAGCGCCCTAGCCTACTTTTCCAGTAAATGAAGTGAAGTGAATTATATTTATATAGCACTTTTCTCCAGTGACTCAAAGCGCTTTCACATAGTGAAACCCAATATCTAAGTCACATTTAAACCAGTGTGGGTGGCACTGGGAGCAGGTGGGTAAATTTCCAGCGCCACTGAATTGAATTAAACACAATTAGACAAAAACACAAGATGGCGATGTAACAATATCACTTACGTATTTCCAAATATTTTCCACTGTTTTTACTGACTTAAATTTGTCCATGGACATATTTCCTGAGTTTAAAAAAAAAAAAACAAAAACAAAAAAAACATTATATATATATATATATATATATATATATATATATATATATATATATATATATATATATATATATATATATATATATATATATATATATATACATATATATATGTCGATTTAATCACTGTGGTATCGACTATATACTGGGCATCGTTACTGTCGATATTTTTACCCTGTCACCCTTTACATTTAAAGAGCGCTAGTTTAACGGTTACCATACCCTCTTGTGGTGTGTAGTTTATCATATTTAGCCCGTCCTCCAGAGACATTGATACTTGTAAGAAAGAAATTATTTCCCACCATGGGGCAAGGTTTTGCCCCAATCAAAAGTCCTCACCTGCACTTCGCCTATCATCTCTGCATCTTTCGGTCGTGCCAACAGCCGCCATACCATACCGTGACGGCTCCTTTAACATCATCATCACCAAACTGGGAACAGCCATTTTATTCAGCAAATGCCAACATTGTGTTAGTTTCTCTTTATTCCAGTGTCACCCAAAGTGAACACCAAATGTTAAAAAATAAAAGGTGACATTGTTAAAAAAACAAACAAACAAAAAAAAAAACAATCATCAGAAAGTTAATTGTAGAACTAAATCGTACAAACGGACATGAAAGACCTCGCCGAAAGATGGCTAATAATTCTTCTCCCTTCGGCGGGGGGAACAGAAACACACCAGGGGTGGGGGCGGGTAAAAGACCACGAAAGAATAAGCGACAGTTCTTTTTCTTCATTTTTTTTTTTTCTGGTATTTTACCATAAGTTATACGTTTGGTTTGAAGGGAGGGATCTGCTAGATTGTCTCACATGTTTTCCCTGTAGAGCAGCAGTGTTGGATCTACTGAGGAGCATGAGAGCCCTGAAGACTCATCCTAGTGCACTGAGAGTAGAGGGTCTATTTGAGTGGGGTGGGGCGGGGGCCTTCATGGTGTGAAACCCTCCCTGTTCTACCTCATGTCAGCACACTCACAACATATTATTATTATTATCATTATCATTATTACAGCATAGAGCAATAGTTTTGATAGACTTTTCTTTTTTTTCCTTATATTGCACCATCAGAGAATGGGACACAGAGAAAGATCGACAGAGACGCCAGTTTTCTAATTAAAAACAAGTTTGAAGACCATATTAACCAAACCAATTCTTCCCTGTAATATCCACAAATAAAATTGATTTTCTCTTTTTATATATATATATATATATGTATATATATATATGAATATATATATCTATATATAAATCTATATATATAGATATATATATATAGTAATAAGAATAATAAATCTTCACATTGGAATCGTTTACATACGCGTGACAAAATGCTCGGTGGAGCAGTCATCATTGTCCAAGAGCGGGTCGTCCCCATGCATCCATAGGAAATAGACTTTTTTTTTTCTTTCTTCTTCTTCGTCATAAAAAGTAACAATTTCACAACAGCTGAAAAGATGTCAATTTCTTTATATTCCATCTTCCATTGAAGAAAAAAACAAACAGAAGTCTGAGTTCTTATCAAAACAAGCTAGATAATAGAACCATCCATAATTAGTGATTATTAACTAATTTTGTTGTTAATATTAATAATCACTCATGAATTCTATAAAAAGAATGAACAAATAATATCCCATCTTTTTCTCAATTTGTTTGGCTGCAGTCGTTTTGCTTGTTTACTTATGTGTAAAAAAACCCAACAAAAAAACGTAAAATAAATAAAAGTAGGTTAGTAAAAGTGACCCCGACCTCAGAGGGCGTATTTACAGAACTGCGTGTTGAGTCCCTTTACTGCACTTGAGTGTTAAGTCCAGCGTGAAAGTGAGTTCGAGTCCCGGACCCCCTGCTGTTATACAAGCGTGTAGGACTTTGCGTAGGGGTTGCTGCTCTGTTTGAGATGTCCACGTGAGTCCAGCAGAGACTCCTGCGAAGTGCTGAGCTTGGCGGCCTGGGCCAACTCCGACCCCTCCCTGTGTGGGAGCGTGGCGGCCGTGCCGGGCTGCCACTGGGCGGCGGGGTCCCTGCTGGCCTGAGGGGCCTCCGATGGCGTCGGGGGCGCCATGCGGGAGGGCCGCTTCAGCGAGCGACTCTTCTGCGGCTCCAGGCAGGCCTGGCCCATGGCCGCCCTCTCCCCGCTGGCCGCCCCTCTGGATGAGCCTGAGCAGGACATGCCTCGGTTTAACAGGAAGTCCATGCGCAGGTAGGGAGGAAGGTGCACCAACTCGCCCCCTGCAGGACGACACACACCAGTGAGTCTTGACACACACCCCACAGAGACTTCTTCTTTTTCTCATGATTTAACTTGCAACGAAAAAGTTTATTATCATCAATATGGTGTTGTTGAATCTGTTCAAAGAGTACAAAAATCAATCAATCAATGTTTATTTATATAGCCCTAAATCACAAGTGTCTCAAAGGGCTGCACAAGCCACAACGACATCCTCGGTTCAGATCCCACATAAGGGCAAGGAAAAACTCACAACCCAGTGGGATGTCAATGTGAATGACTATGAGAAACCTTGGAAAGGACCCTCAAAACCTTTTAACACATTTTTATTTAAAACCATAAATTGATATTGCGCTTGGGATTCATATCACGGTTATTTTACCATAAATTGATTGACGTGGACCCCGACTTAAACAAGTTGAAAAACTTATTTGGGTGTTACCATTTAGTGGTCAATTGTACAGAATATGTACTGAACTGTGCAATTTACTAATAAAAGTATCAATCAATCAAACCAAAATGATCATTATTATTAAGTTTCATGACCAAAGGGATCACAATTATTCTTATTAGCTGCAGTCTTGTTTTGTCTTACAAACCCTGTTTCCATATGAGCTGGGAAATTGTGTTAGATGTAAATAGAAAACGGAATACAATGATTTGCAAATCATTTTCAACCCATATTCAGTTGAATATGCTACAAAAAAACTAATTAGATGTTCAATCTGATAAACATTTGCTCTACTATGCAAAGCGAAAGCCATTCATCAACAACATCCAGAAACGACGCCGGCTTCTCTGGGCCCGAGATCATTTAAAATGGACTGATGCAAAGTGGAAAAGTGTTCTGTGGTATGACGAGTCCACATTTCAAATTGTTTTTGGAAATATTTGACATCATGTCATCCGGACCAAAGGGGAAGCGAACCATCCAGACTGTTATCGACGGAAAGTTCAAAAGCCAGCATCTGTGATGGTATGGAGGCGCATTAGTGCCCAAGGCATGGGTAACTTACACATCTATGAAGGCACCATTAATGCTGAAAGGTACATACAGTTTTTGGAACAACATATGCTGCCATCTAAGCGCCGTCTTTTTCACGGACGCCCCTGCTTATTTCAGCAAGACAATGCCAAGCCACTTTCAGCACGTGTTACAACAGTGTGGCTTCGTAAAAAAAGAGTGCGGGTACTTTCCTGGCCCTTCTGCAGTTCAGACCTGTCTCCCATCGAAAATGTGTGGCGCATTATGAAACAAATACGACAGCGGAGACCCCGGACTGTTGAACGACTAAAGCTTGACATTAAACAAGAATGGGAAAGAATTCCACTCTCAAAGCTTCAAGAAATAGTTTCCTCAGTTCCCAATCGTTTATCGAGTGTTGTTAAAAGAAAAGGTGATGCAACACAGTGGTGAACATGCCCTTTCCCAACTACTTTGGCATGTTTTGCAGCCAAGAAATTCCAAGTTAATTATTATTCGCAAAAATAAAATAAAGTTTATGAGTTTGAACATCAAATATATTGTATTTGTAGTGCATTCAATTGAATATGGGTTGAAAATTATTTGCAAATCATTGTATTCTGTTTTTATTTACATCTAACACAATTTCCCAACTCATGGAAACGGTTGGAAACGGGGTTTTTATATTGCATGTTTGCACCTGTCAGTGTGTACTTTTGTATGAACATTAGATCAACAAAAAATCCTGACTTCGGCTCATTGAGGAATGTGCTCAAAAAGTACCCACATTTAAGATCAAGTTTTCTAAAAAAAAAAACCTGACAAAAAAAACAAAAAAAAAGCAGACTTGGCAGAAGAAACATGAAATAATTTCCCAAGTTTCTAGGCGCACCGTTATTTTCACTGGAGTTTTTAAATATGTTTATCTTCTTCTGCTTTAATTTGTAAAGGTTTTAGAAATTTTTTTAATTTTAAAATGGCCACACTTTGGCGACTTGTCCCAACTTGTACCCCGTCTTGCAGCTAAGATAGGCTCCAGCGACCCCCCGCTACCCCAAAATGGACAAGCAATAGAAAATGGATGGACGGATGGATGGCCACATGTCCGGTTTATGTGACATCACTTTCTGTTACAGATTGATCACTCTAGGAGAGCACAGCTTGTAGGTTCAATGTGCACAACTGAATATCTTAGTTGCTCAGACAGTAATGTGCTTATATAAGTTTAAATTGGGGTATGTGGTTTCTTAATAGGGAAGGACGTTAATGGCTCTTGTTTTCAGGTTAGCATTTAGGCTACCGAATCAGCCATTGTTGTGCTAGCCTGCTTCTCCAGTAAATGTCAAAGTGCAGTTATCAATCATGGTTTTATAATAATTTCAATTGGTAATACTTACTGTTGGGAGTTTCTTCGTGGTTAATCATTAATACCGTTAATCGTTACATCCCTGCATTGCACCAGTCAGTTTCCCCAAATGTCTTAACTTGGTCTGGACTGATAACACATTTTGATGGACAAAATATTGTCCTTCAAATGCCATCTATCCATTTTCTACCGCTTGTCCCTTTTGGGGTCACGGTGGGTGCTGGAGCCCATCTCAGCAGCATTCGGGGGGAAGGCGGGGTACACCCTGGACAAGTTGCTACCTCATCACAGGGCCAACACAGATAGATTGCAGATAAAAGATTTTCTTGTCAGCATTATTTTGAGACCAAATGAAGGACTTTTGTATTCATGATATACAATAATTAATAATAACACAATTAATAATAATCCAAGTAACCCTTTTAAACACAATAAACTTGTAGTTCTTATTAGTATTTTTTTACCATCGTAATTGGGAAGTCAATCACTTTTAATTGTCCTTAATAAATGAACAAACATACAAATAAAACAGACTCAATCTCTGTTAGAAAATATTGCATTTCAATAATTATTGAGCAGGCAGTTTTTTTGTTTCATAAGTTGGAAAATCTGGGTATTCCACTTTGTTTCATTGTTTGATTTGCAAATCATTTTCAACTTATATTCAATTGAATAGACTGCAAAGACAAGATATTTAATGTTCAAACTGCAAATAATTATTTACATAGAATTTAATGACAGCAACATATTGCAAATAAGTTGGCACAGGGGCATTTTTACCACTGCATTTACATATACCTTTTATATATGCTTTTGAACATTGCGCCTATAACTATCTGGATTAATTTTTTCCTCTATGGTCCGGAGGACACCACATCCACAGTTTCCAAAAATAATTTAAAATGTGGACTCGTCAGACCTTTTCCCACTTTGCATCAGTCCATCTTAGATGAACTCGGGCCCAGCGAAGCCGGATGTTGTTGATAAATTGCTTTCGCTTTGCATAGTCGAGTTTTAACTTGCACTTAGAGATGCAGCGACAAACTGTAGTTACTGAAAGTCGTTTTCTGAAGCGTTCCTGAGCCCATGTGGGATATCCTTTACACACTGATGTCTCTTTTTGATGCACTACCGCCTGAGGGATCGAAGGACTAATATAATCGCTTACGTGCAGTGATTTCTCCAGATTCCCTGAACCTTTTGATGATATTACAGACCGTAGATTAGTGGTTCTCAAATGGGGGTACACGTACCCCTGGGGGTACTTGAAGGTATGCCAAGGGGTACGTGACATTTTTTAAAAAATATTCTAAAAATAGCAACAATTCAAAAATCCTTTATAAATATATTTATTGAATAATAATTCAACAAAATATGAATTGAAGTTCGTAAACTGTGAAAAGAAAAGCAACAATGCAATATTCAGTGTTGACAGCTAGATTTTTGGTGGACATGTTCCATAAATATTGATGAAAAAGATTTATTTTTTTGTGAAGACATTTTTAGAATTAAGTTGATGAATCCAGATGGATTTCTATTACAATCCCCAAAGAGGGCACTTTAAGTTTATGATTACATCTATGTGTAGAAATCTTTATTTATAATTGAATCACTTGTTTATTTTTCAACAAGTTTTAAGGTATTTTTAAATCTTTTTTTCCAAATAGTTAAAAAAAGACCACTACAAATGAGCAATATTTTGCACTGTTATACAATTTAAAAAATCAGAAACTGATGACATAGTGCTGTATTTTACTTATTCATCTCTTTTTTTCAACCAAAATAATTTGCTCTAATTAGGGGGTGCTTGAATAAAAAAAATGTTCAAAAGGAGGCATATCACTGAAAAAAGGTTGAGAACCACTGCCGTAGATGGAGAAATCCCCTAGATGTCTTGCAATAGCTTGTTGTTCTTAAACTGTTTGACAATTTGCTCATGCATTTGTTCACAAAGTGGTGACCCTCGCCCCATCCTTGTTTGTGAATGGCTGAGCATTTCATGGAAGCCGCTTTTATACCAAATCATGGCACCCACCTGTTCCCAATTAGCCTGTTCACCTGTGGGGTGTTCCAAATGAGCATTTGATGAGCATTCCTCAACTTTTTTAACACTCGTGCCAGCTTTTTTGAAACATGTTGCAGGCATCAAATTTCAAATGAGCTTATATTTGCAAAAAATAACAAACTTTCCTAGGTCGAACATTACATATCCTGTCTTTGCAGTCTATTCATTTGAATATGGGTTGAAAAGGATTTGCAAATCATTGTATTTTGTTTTTATTTACGATTTACACAACGTGCCAACTTTACTGGTTTTGGGTTTTGTTATTTTTGCTACTTTGTGGTGCTTCTTACGAGCAACTCGAGAGGCGCTCTGACGGTGCATCATGTGTGTGTTAGCCAGTGGTCCCGCCTCCGCCCACAGAGACAAAAATTGTGGAAGACCGACACGAGATTTCACTCCGTTCATTAAAATTGCCCCTGAATAAACGCGCTCAGGTGCTGAGAGCGATGCATAGAGTGAACCCTCTTATATTTTGTTTAAAAACAACATGACAATTTGTCGATGACGACAAAGTCGAGTTCCTTTTCATTAATCACTTGATTTATTGGCCTTGTCTGAACGTCTGTGAATGTCCACATGCAGGCTTTATATTCCATGTCATTGAACTATTGCACAATATGACGAGTATTTAAGTTTCACCTGGTCTGTGGGCTTTGGGCACCGCCATGTTCATGACCCGACTGACGTCCTGAGGCTTGGGTGGCGAAGCGGTAAAGCGGCAGATGCCCGATTCGGACGGCGTGCTGGACGTCAGGCTGTCGGTGTAGTCGTTGGTGCCGGCGGTCATCTGCTCCGAGGAGGTGTCGGAGATGAAGCATTCAGTGATGGTGAACTTGGCGTGGCGCAGCTGCTCCTCCATCTTGGCGTGCTCGTAGGCTCTGGCCAGCTCTTCGTAAGTGGAGGAGGCGCTTTCCGTCGACACCATGCTGCTGCGCGCACGGTCTGGAAATATCGATTATGTTTTTTGTGTTCACAACTCGATTATTTCCACAAAAAAAAAAAAAAAAAAAAAATGTGCTGACCTGTGTCCTGAGATGGGCTGACGCTGTAGCTGTCACTCTCCTTGTCCACAGAGCCCGCCACTCTGGGCGTGGGCAGCCTCCAGTCAGTGCTGAGCGTGTGGGAAGAAACGGGGGGATGTGGGCGGTTTAGGGTCCACTGGCTGGCGTAGCGGTTGCGGGCAGCCGGGCCAGCTTTGGCTGTACGGCGGGCAGTCGGGTCTGAGAGGAAGTAAAAAACATGACTTTTTATTCACATCAGAGTAGAAGACTCAATCTAAGACCAGAGATGGAAGATGAAATCTGTCAAAAAGTCATTTTTGGCATGATTGTTGATGAGCTCAATCTGCATTTTACTGTTAAACTTTACCTCAATTGTGTGTCATTTTGTGTTGGTGTACTACAATAAAGAACATTAATGTACTTGGCTGAACTAACACCGTGATTATAGTACCACCTTGTGGAAGAAGACCAACATTACAACATTCATTGGTGAATAAAGACAGGGATATCATGTAAATCAGGATGTAATGTAAATCAAGAGCATCACGTGTTCGCCCTTGTATGATTCATCATGTGGGAAGAGGAGTAGAAAGAAGCAGAGCTTATTTACCACAGGTCAGCACTGATAGTTTTTTTTTTTACTTCCCGTGTTTGTTACTACTTTTTCATAGGTAAGAAAAACATCAATTGTCTAAGACTAGACTTAACCTATTTAATAATTACATAGTACATTCTAAAATATATATATAAAAAAAGAAGTTTTTATTGCTAATCAAGACCAGAACTTTACTGTTTATCCTGCATGCATTAATCATTATTCAATAATATATTGTACATTTATTTATACATTACAATACATTCAATTATTTCCAAGTTCCTTTTACAAACCCCGTTTCCATATGAGTTGGGAATACAATGATTTGCAAATCCTCTTCAACCCCTATTCAGTTGAATGCACTACAAAGACAAGATATTTGATGTTCAAACTCATAAACTTTTTTTTTCTGCAAATAATAATTAACTTAGAATTTCATGGCTTTCGCTTTGCATAGTAAAGCTTTAACTTGCACTTACAGATGTAACGACGAACTGTAGCGACTTAGTGACAGTGGTTTTCTAAAGTGTTCCTGAGCCCATGTGGTGATATCCTTTAGAGATTGATGTCGGTTTTTGATGCAGTGCCGTCTGAGGGATCGAAGGTCACGGTCATTCAATGTTGGTTTCCGGCCATGCCGCTTGGAGTGATTTCTCCAGATTCTCTGAACCTTTTGATGATATTATGGACCGTGGATGTTGAAATCCCTAAATTTCTTGCAATTGCACTTTGAGAAATGTTCTTCTTAAACTGTTTGACTATTTGCTCACGCAGTTGTGGACAAAGGGGTGTACCTCACCCCAACCTTGCTTGTGAAGGACTGAGCATTTTTGGGAAGCTGTTTTTATACCCAATCATGGCACCCACCTGTTCCCGATTAGCCTGCACACCTGTGGGATGTTCCAAATAAGTGTTTGATGAGCATTCCTCAACTTTTTCAGTATTTATTGCCACTTTTCCTAACTTCTTTGTCACGTGTTGCTGGCATCAAATCCTAAAGTTAATGATTGTTTGCAAAAAAAATGTTTTTCAGTTTGAACATCAACTATGTTGTCTTTGTAGCATATTCAACTGAATATGGGTTGAAAAAGATTTGCAAATCATTGTATCCATCCATCCATCATCTTCCGCTTATCCGAGGTCGGGTCGCGGGGGCAACAGCCTAAGCAGGGAAACCCAGTCTTCCCTCTCCCCAGCCACTTTGTCTAGCTCTTCCCGGGGGATCCCGAGCCGTTCCCAGGCCAGCCGGGAGACATAGTCTTCCCAGCGTGTCCTGGGTCTTCCCCGTTGCCTCCTACCGGTTGGACGTGCCCTAAACACCTCCCTAGGGAGGCGTTCGGGTGGCATCCTGACCAGATGCCCGAACCACCTCATCTGGCTCTTCTCGATGTGAAGGAGCAGCGGCTTTACTTTGAGCTCCTCCCGGATGGCAGAGCTTCTCACCCTATCTCTAAGGGAGAGCCCCGCCACACGGCGGAGGAAACTCATCTCGGCCGCTTGTACCCGTGATCTTATCCTTTCGGTCATGACCCAAAGCTCATGACCATAGGTGAGGATGGGAACGTAGATCGACCGGTAAATTGAGAGCTTTGCCTTCCGGCTCAGCTCCTTCTTCACCACAACGGATCGGTACAACGTCCGCATTACTGAAGACGCCGCACCGATCCGCCTGTCGATCTCACGATCCACTCTTCCCTCACTCGTGAACAAGACTCCTAGGTATTTGAACTCCTCCAATTGGGGCAGGGTATCCTCCCCCAACCCGGACAAATCATTGTATTCCGTTTATATTTACATCTAATACAATTTCCCAACCCATATGGAAACGGGGTTTGTACTCCATTCATATATGCTCTGGCTTTTCTTTGGCATTACTGTGAGCCATGACCCCTACATGTCGTTGTTTACAGAGTATAACGCAAGAAACACTTCCTGTCTTGTCCCTCCAAGATGCGTCGGCAAGAACACAGCAAAGGTAAGATATAACTAAATGTGTTATGTAACAAAAACAGGCTAAGAAACAAAAAACACTGGAGCTAAGCAGAACAACAAACCAAAGACGCTAGCATAAAGCTAGGAGTAACAAACAGAAAACTAAAACTTGGCACGAAGGCACACAAAAAGAAAAACAAATCATCAGCGTGAGAGCTGGAATAAAAGAAAAGGCGTAGCGTGAAAAGCTAGCGAGAATGTACGTACGAGTATTAGACAGTTGTCAATGTTGCTCGAAGGCAAATTAGGATCCCAGAATGAACTAACAAAAGGGGCGAGCTTAAATAAGGAAGGTGATTAGTAAAGACAGGTGTGCAGGAACCGAGAGTAGCAGCTGAAACTAATAAGAAACCATGGAAACAGACTAAACAGGAACTAAGCAGGTGGAATGACGGAGAGTGATACAAAAATAAAGCAAAAACCAATAATATGTAGAGATCCGAGCAGCGGATCGTAACATATATCGCGGGTTTGTCTCTGTGCGATATATAAAAATGACTTTTTCGTGATATTCGAATATACGTTCTATGTTGTCTTTGTAGCATATTCAACTGAATATGGGTTGAAAAAGATTTGCAAATCATTGTATTCCGTTTATATTTACATCTAACACAATTTCCCAACCCATATGGAAACGGGGATTGTATTCCATTCATACAAGCTCTGGCTTTTCTTTGGCATTACTGTGAGCCATGACCCCTACATGTCATTGTTTACCGAGTATAACGCAAGAAACACTTCCTGTCCCTCACTTAATGTGCACCGTGTGGGAAATCAATACTCCTCTGTACCGAACTGAAGGTTCTGTCCTAAAAGAACACAATACCCTACTAACTAATAAGTGTATCCCAATCTGTAATAGCCCAGTGTGTTTACTTGTGCAAAGTTCAACAGCAGTCAACATCTAAATGTCCTCCAATAAGCACACGAGATTGGTCTTTTCTTGTATGTTGTTCAAATCATTTACAAAAGGTAAACATGGTAGGCTATAGGTTACTCTGATTAATCAGCTACACAACAACTAAGCACACAATAGCACACAAGCTAGACATCGGTAATAAGTGTCCTTAATAGAACAATATCGCACATTTGTCAACATAAACAAGTCTCAAATGAGTATAGTTGCATACTACTTACACACACAAAGTCTCCAAGGCAGAAGCGTATTAGAAAGTATCCAGTAACAAACGTGTCCGCATCATTCAACTTACTGCCATTAGCTAAACTTAATAACAATAATAATAATAATGACAATGGATTAGATCTATATAGTGCTATACCAGACACTCAAAGTGTCTAGGAAATGGACTGGCACCACATTATATCTCGGACCTTATCCAAATCTACACTCCTGCGCGCGTTCTGAGGTCCGAGAGGCAACTCCAGCTCGTGGTGCCCAAGACCAGACTTAAAACCAGGGGAGACAGGGTCTTCACTGTGGTCGGCCCTAAGCACTGGAACACTCTGTCCCTCCATGTTCGAACTGCTCCCACAGTGGAGTGTTTTAAGTCTCCTCTTAAGACCCACTTTTATTCTTTGGCTTTTAACACTATGTGAGTTGTGTGGTCCTCTGTGTTTTCTGTGTTTTTTTTAATTTTGATTTGTATTTATTGTTTTAATTGGTTTTTACCCTTTAAAATCGTTTTAATGATATTTATTTTTATATTGTTTTTACATTGGTTTTATTTTTTATTCAGTCATTGGTGGAGCTAAGGATAATATTTGAATAGTGTTTTTAATATTGTTGTGCAGCACTTTGGAAACATTTATGTTGTTTAAATGTGCTATACAAATAGAGTGGATTGGTTTGGATTGAAAGTGCTTCACAGAGAAGTGAGAACCCATCATTCATTCACACATGGCGGTGGTAAGCAACATTCGTAGCCACAGCTGCCCTTGGGTAGACTGAGGGAAGCGTGGCTGTCAGTTTACACCTACGGCTCCTCCAACCACCACCCATCATTCATTCACCAGTGTGAAGTATACTGCCCAAGGACACAACCGCAGCGATTTGGATCTCAAGAGGCGGGGAGCGAACCTGCAACCCTCAGGTTTCTACCCACTGCGCCATGCCGAATCAATTAATTATTGTGACCACAAGGTGTCCCCAAAAACAAATTAACATCCATCCATCCATTGAGATAGGCACCAGTGGCCCCCGCTAATTCTCTTTGGGGTTGCGGGGGCGCTGGTGCCTATCTCAGCTAAAGACTGGATAAGCCCCTTGCAGATAGTTGATAACAAGTAGGTTAGTGTTTTCATACCTGCCGTTGTTCTCTGTTAGACTAATATCACTTGATTGAATCTTTTCTAAACATTCAAAACTACAAAACAATAAAAGTATGAACTATGATTTGTGCTGATATTGTATCAAATCAATAACGGTATTAGCCAATATATCGCTATCATATCAAAGGAAAAAGTCGAGACACCGCAGCTAAGTAGTAACTAATGAATCGAAAAGGCATTATTTTCAAGTAATCTAAATAATTCAAGCACTTTTTTTTGTTGAATTTTTCATCTCCAGTTTGTGAATTATTCAGCATGCACCAGAAAGAATGAGCATGTTTTGATGTGTTTTGGGAGGAAGACCCTGCCAGAGCACGGACCTCAACACTATCCTACACCTTTGCTGTGAACTCGAAGGGCGATGGTCATTAGACATTTTCTTGAGAATTTATTGTACTCCCGTAGCTGGATCTTGTATTTAGAATGTGAATCTAAGACATCTTCATCTGTGTGGGACCATAACGTCCAACACTTTGACATCAGTTATTACAAACCCAAAACAAGGACAGCCTGCAACATAGTTTCGGAAAGTAAAAAACAAAAAGCGTCCGTACTGGACTTACTGGTTCCTGGTCTGGCGTCGGACACGTCGACCAGAGGACCGGTGGCCTGGGAGAGGGACTGGTAGTGAACCGTGTGGGTGACTGTGGAGGACTTCTGCTTCTGGGTTTCCCCAAAGTCGTTGTCGGTCAGTAACACAGTAGACCTGTCGTCTGTGGAGCAGCCACAAAGGAACGTTCAGGAAGGAAACAAAGAGGTGTTTGAGCAGTAGAACTTGATGTGTGTGGTGTGCTTACCAACAGTCTCCATGGTGTCTCTCTCCTCGATTAGAAGCTGAGCTCTGGGAATGTCGATGTGCATTCGCAGCGTTTGCTGCTGCTTGTTGACTGGCTCGGCCGGACGTGTGTTTTTACTGGTCGAGAGAGGGCATGGGTGATTAATGCGTTCACACCTTTTGAGCAAAAACGAATTTGAGATTTTTATTGAGATTCTTACCTCATTAGCATCTCAGCCAAACTTTTTGCATCTTGTTAGCAAAGAGAGTTAAGAACACTATTAGATTAGTTGGGAGTCATACAAGACAAAAAGAGCAGGCTGCAGGTCACAGAAGTGGATCTTATAGATTTGGAGCAAAAGGAACAGATTATTACCTGCTTTGTCCCCCGTGCCAACCCCTCACTAGGACTGTAGACAAATAAACCCACTCAAGGGGGACCGAGTATGCAAACCTCACTTTTCTTTTGGGTACCTGTTTTTGTGTATTTAGGATCTGCATAAGTCCTGAAAATTTGAAATCAGACCATAGAGGCATGTATAAAACAATGTAGCTTTCCTTAAAACGAGCTATATAGAATTTGCACAAATTGTAAAAAGATTTTCCAGTTGTGTTGTCAGTGAATATCTCCATATATGGTGGAGATTTACCCGAAGAGCTTTGCCGCGAGTCTCCCAATATACTCCGACATCGTAGTCAATAAGCTCCTTCTTTTTTCTCTATCCTCTTGTCGTGGGGCAGACTGGATTATACATGCACACGCATCCTCCGCTGCTACCATTTATATTATAAAGTAGATTAGATTAGATTAGATTAGATAATACTTTATTTATTCCTTCAGGAGAGTTCCTTCAGGAAAATTTAAATTTTCAGCACAATCCCATTCAAGATCAGACAAACATTACAGGCAGACAGAACAGGATCGCTGACGGGTCTGCGAGATACAGGTAAACAACGGTAGGAGTGGTGGGGGGGAATGGGAGAAAAAATAGAAGATTAAAATAAAATAAAATAAAATAAAAAAATCGGTCTAAGCCTGGGCCCTGGAGAGGGGGTCCAGACTGAGGCCAAGGGAAAAAAACAACAACAACTCATAGCCATAGTACACATCCCTCTCACATACTGTATGTATGTGTAAGAGGGAGACATCAAACATCAAAGGACATGAAAGACATTAAAGCAGGGGATACAACCAGCCACTTGTACATACAGCTATGAATAAAAAGTAAAATAAAAACATATACACTGTGGTGGCCTCTGCGGTGTTCCATGTCGAGGCCACACAAATAGTGTGTAGTTGAAGCTCCGTAGAATCACTATGGAAGCGCAAAAACTACAACATGGACGACGGGGAGAAGAGGCTGTCGAAGTGGAGGCAAGTAACATTTTTTTCTATTTTTTAGTCCATCTTTACTGCTATTAATACTGTAATGTAAATACGATCTAAAGTTATCTCAGGGCATTCAACTGGACTGTTTGTTTTAGAAGACATTTTGCCGCTCATCCAAGTAGGCTTATAGTTGTGCTTATAGACTTAGATTGGTCAGATCTAGTGTTAGACTTAGATTGGTCAGTTCTAGTCCAGCGACTGCTGCCAAAACCCCAAATATTTATACTCCAAAACCAGGAGGCTGTGTATGGGCAAGGATGGGTTCGCCCTGTGGTAATGAGAAAAACAACAGTTTTGATGCAAAAGAGCAACGCTAACTGTTAAAGCCAACGGCAGTCGTTGAAGAGTCATTTCCCCTCGGAGCATTGAGATATTGCGTGGCAGAACGATCACTGTGGATCGACTACTACCAGTCCAAAATAGTCGGAATACCCCGTGTAAGCATTCCATTTAGTTGTCAACAAATGGCACAGATGGCATTCTGGTCACCTTCTGTGACCAGAATGTTTCGGACTCCTGTTATTTGTTGGTGGCTAAATTGAGTCTTTTAGGAATGGTTGAAAGGACAGTGATGTATGTGAGAGACAGGGGGTATCGCAGACCTCCACCCCTGTTCAAGGTTTATTTCAACCTTGACATAGAAGGCTTCTCTTGACATATCTAAAGTTATCCCTGGACAATAGCTGGAGCCTATCTCAGCTACAATCGGGCGGAAGGCGGGGTACACCCTGGACAAGTTGCCCCCTCATCACTACTGGAACCTAAAATTCCCGTGGTCATTAAAGTTCTATCACAGCTGCTGTAATAAAGACCGTACCTCGTAGTCTCTTTAGCCTCTGCTCACGCCTCCTCCTCCGCAGCACCAGCAGGCCGATAAAGATGACGACGATCCCCACCAACACACAAGAAATGGTCACCATCATTTTCAAACCTTCGCTGCCACCGGACGTGTCCTCGCTTATGTTAGGGGCCTTAACTAGCGGGGCAATGGTACCTGTGGAAAAAAAAAACATTTTGTCATGACAAAAGAACTTATTTGCTCTCATTTGAACATACTTTTGTGTTATTGGATGTGATGCACAAAATGTATTTAAAATATATATTCAAGTCTTCTGATCATTTACAGCTTAAAATCTAACATGGGGAAGCATGTAGCGGCTGTAACGCCAGAACTCACTGCCGTCGTAGCTGAGCGTCGCAAACTTGATCCTCTTCTCAGCGTAGCCGGCGCTGTTGTAGATTTTCATCTGCAGCTCATACCAGGTGGCCTCCTGCAGGTCATACAGGACGTAGCTTTTGGTGAGGGAGGTGCGCTGCGCCGTGGTCCATGAAGGCGAGTCCATGGGACGATACTCCAGCGTGAAAGAAGTGATTGGACATCCGCCGTTGTTCCAGCCGCTCAGGTTGAGCTTGACTCGGGTGGCGTTGATGCTGGTGAAGAGTTCCTGTTCTTTGGAGTACTGAGGTTCTGGAGAGAGAGACGTGAGGAATAGAACGAATAAATCTAGGAAAAACCTAAATTGTAAACCACGAGCACACGTTCTATTGCACTTTAGAAATGTACATACTAGGACTGTGAATCTTTGTGTGTCCCACGATTCGATTCAATATTGATTCTTGGGGTCATGATTCGATAATATATTGATTTATTCGATTCGATTCTCGATTCAAAAACGCTATTTTTCCAATTCAAAACGATTCTGTATTCATTCAATACATAGGATTTCAGCAGGATCTAACCCAGTCTGCTGACATGCTAGCAGAGTAGACTTAAAAAAAAAAAAAAGCTTTTATAATTGTAAAGGACAATGTTTTATCAACTGATTGCAATAATGTAAATTTGTTTTAACTATTAAACGAACCTAAAATATGACTTATTTTATCTTTGTGAAAATATTGGACACAGTGTGTTGTCAAGCTTATGAGATGTGATGCAAGTGTAAGCCACTGTGACACTATTGTTCTTTTTTTTTTTATAACTGTATAATGATAATGTCAATGAGGGATTTTTAATCACTGTTATGCTGAAATTATAATTAATATTGATACTGTTGTTGATAATATTCATTTTTGTTTCACTACTTTTGGTTTGTTCTGTGTCGTGTTTGTGTCTCCTTTCAATTGCTCTGTTTATTGCAGTTCTGAGTGTTGCTGGGTCAGGTTTGGTTTTGGAATTGGATTGCATTGTTATGGTATTGCTGTGTAGTGGTTTGCTGGATTGATAAAAAAAAAAAAAATAGATAAAAAAAAAAAAAAAGAAAATCGATTCTGAATCCCACAACGTAAACAATTCGTTTCGTATTCTAATCGATTTTTTCCCCACACCCCTGGTACATACACTTATCATATATGTCACTCATTACAGGCCCTTCATGATTTGATCTGATTAGTTGTATTCAAAGCAAGATGAAGTTGAAATTATTTTTGAATTGTTTTTCATTTGCATGCATTATATAAACATTGAATTAAAACAATCACAGTAAATAATTATTTAAAAGTAATCAAATGAAATTAAAGATTAAAAACATAATAAAAATACTACTTTTATTAATAAACATGTCACCACCGATAAATTACATTAAAATAAAATATGCATTTGAATGATATTGTTTATATTATATCAAATATAAAATTACATACACACATACAGTGGAACCTTGGTATATGAGTGGGCCTGTGCACACGTTCTTCCGTATGCGAGCTGTCTCTTGGCTAATTGTTTAGGCTACCAGCCTCCCCTCCGCGACTTGGCGTAGAGAATGTCACAGTGAACCCCGTAAGAAGTGGATGAGATTCACTGAATTTAAGAAATAAATAATTGAAAACACGACAGAGTGTGTAGCGAGCTAACTTGGTGAAGCACTGCAAGTCTGCACAACACTGGATCCAAATGAGTCAATAATGTCAGCGGAGAATGTTAAAATAATATCTAAACAGCAGACAGGTATCCATGAAAATATGAAGAAGCTGCTTGATTGATTGCAACTTTTTTTAGTAGATTGCAGAGTACAGTACATATTCCATTCAATTAACCACTAAATGGTAACACCCGACTAAGTTTTTCAACTTGTTTAAGTCGGGGTACATAATAATCAATTCAGGTTATGTAGAGGGTGTGTTTGATGGAGAAGCAGTAGGAAGGAGATACTGTAGAAGTCAACTCTCCAAGGTGAACACTGTACATTATTACATTACTTTACAAAACCACTGTCGTGGTTTGTTTGTTTTCACATGATGATTCTTTTCCAAAATTGTTATTTTCTTCAAAGAGTAAAATTGTGCTGCTAGGGGAGGCTGAGCATCAATTAAAATAAGTTCTGAATCATTTCAATGGGCGACACCGTTTCACAATACAAGTTGTTGAAGATACAAGCTGCATCACAGAACCAATAGAACTTGTATGCAAAGGTACTACTAAATATATATTTATAATTATATCATGTATGCATTTTTGCCCATGTCCAAACTTTAGAGGCTTGGGCTATGTATTGAAGAACACATATTTAAAAACAATGTATGTACTTTTGGCCTTCAAACATTTGTGTCCTAAAAATTGGCTTTTGAAAAACTACAGCCAGGGTGAATATTTAAAAAAACAAACTACTTCTTCAGTTTGTGTTGATGGGTAAAAACAGCTTTTTAATCGTGTGTCTCAAGAAATATGCACAATGATTACTGCTTTGCACACTCTTGGCATTCTCTTGATGAGCTTCAAGAAATGGTTTTCACTTCAAAGGGTGGCTATTTTGAAGAACCTACAATACAAAACATATTTTCAGTCATTTCGCCTTTTTTTGTTAAGTACATAACTCCGCATGTGTTCATTTATAGTTTTGATGCCTTCAGTTACAATCTACAATGTAAATAGTCATGAAAATGAAGAAAACACATTGAATGAGGAGAAGGTGTGTCCAAACTGTTGGCCTGTACTGTATGCTAGCGGTCCCGCCTCCACCCACAGCGTAATAGAAAGTGGAAGACTGACAAGAGGTTTCACTCAGTTTAGAACAGATATAGAACAAAAGGCACAGATTTTGTTGAACCTTTCAATAAATGTCAGAAATGGCATAAGGAGCCAGTGATTAGGTTTTGGGGGTAAGCCAGATCACCGTCTATATTCAGGATTTCTTAAAAGGTTTATAAGTGCGCTTTCCGAGTGCTTTTCTCAATAGAAAAATGATTTATGGGTGTGGTTTTAGATCAACACACTAAAAGTATGCATACTGTTTGCTTTGTGTAAGTTTTCAAATAATAACTGGAGACATTTCTTAATAATTACAGATTCTAATATTTTGAACAAATGTTCTAAGTACATGTCACCCTCAAATAAAAAGGAATTAGGTTAGATGTTTGGGAACGACCCATGAACAACCAAAGTTCATGCCTACCAGGAATTGGGAAATACTGGAACATAGGGCTGGGCGATATATCGATATACTTGATATATTGTAACGACTGTGTGGCATAGTAATGACGGGTTTGTCCCTCCAAGATGCGTCGGCAAGAAGACAGCAAAGGTAAGATATAATGAAATTTATTAAGTAACAAAAACAGGCTAAGAAACAAAAACACTGGAGCTAAGCAGAAAAACAAACCAAAGGCACAAGCATAAAGCTAGGAGTAACAAACAGAAAACTAAAACTTGGCACGAAGGCACACAAAAAGAAAAACAAATCATCAGCGTGAGAGCTGGAATAAAAGAAAAGGCGTAGCGTGAAAAGCTAGCGAGAATGTACGTACGAGTAGTATACGGTCGTCAATGTTGCTCGAAGGATCCCAGAATGAACTAAGAAAAGGGGCGAGTTTAAATAAGGAAGGTGATTAGTAAAGACAGGTGTGCAGGAGCCGAGAGTAGCTGCTGAAACTAATAAGAAACCATGGAAACAGACTAAACAGGAACTAAGCAGGTGGAACGACGGAGAGTGATACAAAAATAGAGCAGAAAACAATAATATGTAGAGATGCGAGCAGCGGATCAATCAATCAATCAATGAATGTTTACTTATATAGCCCTAAATCACTAGTGTCTCAAAGGGCTGCACAAACCACAACACAAACCACTACGACATCCTTGGTAGGCCCACATAAGGGCAAGGAAAACTCACACCCAGTGGGACGTCGGTGATAATGATGACCATGAGAACCTTGGAGAGGAGGAAAGCAATGGATGTCGAGCGGGTCTAACATGATACTGTGAAAGTTCAATCCATAATGGATCCACACAGTCGCGAGAGTCCAGTCCAAAGCGGATCCGACACAGCAGTATCGTGGGTTTGTCTCTGTGGGATATATAAAAATGATTTTTTCTTGATATTCGAATATACGCTCTCACGCAGTTGCTTTTAGTTGCAGGCATTTCACTTTTGGCTCTTCTCACTCATTCCTGCCGCTCCTTCTCACAAACAAGCGCACCTTCTTACATATGTCCCCTACTGTCGCGTCATACGTCCTCACATGAGAGGTAGCAGCATGGGTAACATTAGCTGTGATGCTAGCGGAATGGTGTGAGTGGTAATGCAAGAGAAAGAAGGTGCCAATCTGGTAGCAAATGAAGGAATAATTAATTCCTAAGAAAAACAGCACAGGGTCCATCGTCTGGTGGTGGTTTGGCTTCAAACCGGAATATGTCAAACAAGTATGCGGCAAAAACATTGTTACAAAAAGTAGCACCTACAGCTAATTTGTAGCATCATTTGAAAAGTCCCCTGCTAGAGATTGAAGAGTGCTTGAAACTCTGCATGTCAACATCTCCGTTCGGTGCCATACCCACTAAATGCCAAAGCAACCATTTCCAGATCGTATGACAAAAATTGTCAACAGAATTTAATAACATCCGTAGTAACCTACCACATACTGTAGCAAAGGACATAAGCTCTTTGATTTCCTGTTAAGCAGCTCATTAATATTTGACAGTTATTGAAATATCTTGTGTGACATCATGCACAAAAGTGCACTTTATTTGTTTTAAACTATTTTAGTAGTGTTCTGTACAAGAAGTGCACTTTTATTTAGTGTTGTTTTGATATGTCATCTGTGGAGGGGCGGAGCCGACGGTCCGACAGAGCGGCAGAGCAGGCTGGAGCCCGGCCCAAGACGGCGGCGAGGAGAAGGAGATGGCGAGCGAGCAGCGAGGCGGGGCGTGCCGGGAGCGACGCCACAAGCGAGATCAGGTGCGTGGATCGCGCACCTGGATACAATTAATGAATCCTCTCGCACTGTTAAAAGGGGCGTCAGCTGTGAACGCGAGGGAGAGAGGTGTAGAGACGGGAAGGAGCAGGAGTGCAGCTGACGCAGAGCGAGAGAGAAGGAGAGCCGAAGACAGACGACGAGCGAGCAGAAAAGAGGAGCGGAGAGGCGACCTGGACTGAGTTGTTTATTGAAAAATAAACAAAGTCACTGATCGAAGTTATGTCCTTCCTTGGTGGTCCTGGGAACCCGCAAGACGACAGCTTGAGACCGTCACATCATCTTGGTGACATCATGCACAAAAGTGCACTTATAGCTTGTTTTAAAATGTCTCTGACAATCTTACACTTTCTGTTTTGAATTGACATGAAAGTTGGGCCACTGCTTAATAACTGTTTAATAAATACAGTTTTGGTCAATTGACTTAGTTGTGGTTTCCCTCTCTGCATGAAAGTTTAAAATGAGCATATATTAATGCAGTATGAAGAAGAATGTTTTAATGTAGACACATAGAATCATCATACTGGTGTGATTATATGCATCAAGTGTTCATTCAAGGCTAAGGCAAAATATCGGGATATATATCGTGTATCGTGATATGGCTTAAAAATATTGCGATATTAATAAAAGGCCATATCGCCCAGCCCTACTGGAACATCAGCTCTACAGTGTTTAAATGGTGCAACCCTCCGAGAAACTTACACACATGAAAAACCGTATATTTAATACTTTGACTAGGCCCAGCAACAGTTGTTTCCCACCTTTGCCATGGGTCTTCGCTTCAATGATTTCACTGATGCGTCCGGGCCCCACAGCATTTTGGGCTGTGAGTGTGAACTTGTACCAGGTGCCACACTTGAGGTTCTCGAGCCGATATGCACGCTCACTTGGACTGATGGCGAAGTTTCCCCACTGCTCGCTGTTGTCCTCCGAATATTGCAAAATGTAACCTGTGAACAAAACATTTCTACTGAATATACTGGCGTGTTGTAGAGGGAAAGAACATGCTAGTGAAGAAAAGTGTGTATGTATGTGTGTGTGTGTGTGAGACCTCTGATAGAGCTGCCGCCGTTGTCTCCAGGTATCCAGGACAGTGTGATGGATGTTGTGGTGGTCTTGGTCACTGTGAGGCGAGGCTGGTCAGGTGGAACTGATAGAAGACAGACCAATTTTTACATGACAGGAGAAACATGGTAGGTAATACACGTGACCTGCCTGCTCCAGCCTCTGCGTCCTGTCCAGGGCCCGAGCCCGAGGCAAGAAGCCAGAAGCCAGATAGCATCCATCACACACATATACAGTGGTAAGTCGTTTTTTGCATGCCCAACTTTTGTGTAGTACTGTTACTCTTACAGTCAACTTATGATTGATATGTTTGTTATCGTAAAATTTACGGTCGTTTTTACAGTGTAATATTGTAAATGAAAACAGTATATCTGTTATTTTACTGTAAAAAAACCTGGCAGTTCACGCACCATCATTTTATCGTAAAATTAACACTAATTTTACAGTGTATTACTGTAAACGCAAAAACGGTACCGTTGTTATTTATAAAGTAAAATTCTGGCAAATGAGATGTCAGTTTTTTGATCTATGGTCGTTTTTACAGTGTATTTGTCAGAGTTAGTTTGTGACGAACCCCAAGAAGCAGAGAAGGAGGCAGGCATGTAGTGAGAAAGCATGATTTAATTTCAAACACTAAAACAAAAAACAAACAAAGGGTACAAATAAAAAGCGCGCACATGGGCGGATAAGAAACAAAAAGGCCTAGCGTGGAAGCTAGCAGGTATCGGGCAGGAAAACAGAAGTTGTACTTGTAATATGAAAACCAACTGGAAGCAGGGAACAAAAAACAGTAAGCTACAAACATCTAACAAATAATATAGCTTACCGCTAGGCTGCAAATACAAGACATGGCACGACACGACAGGAGCGACAAGAGCGACAAGAGCGACAAGACAAGACAATAATCCAGCACTGACTGGAGGACAAAAGCAGGTACAAATAGGAAAGGGCTGATTGACACCAGGTGTGGCCGGGTGCCAATCAGCCGTAGTTGAGGACAAACAGCGCACAGGGAAAAAAACAAGAATCAGACAAAATAAGAAAACTGACAGGAACTAAAAACAGGAAATACTAAAAACACACAGAGGAAAAACTAAAACACAAACAAACTGTCAGTGGCAAGCCTGACAGTATTACTGTAAATGAAAAACAGTATATCTGTTGTTTCACAGTAAAATAAAAATAATTTTATCAAAAAATGTACGGCCGTTTTACAATGTATTACTGTAAAAAAAATAAAATGGTACTGTTGTTTGTATGGTAAATTTCTGCCGATTGTGCAAAGAGTTGTTTTTTAATTACAAAATGCATTGTTGTTTTTATATTGCATTATTGTGAATGTAAAAATGTCACAGCTGTTATTTAACTGTACTGTAAAAAAAGAAAGTCACCAGAATTTTACATTAAAATATACGGTAAATTTTATGAAAAAAACAGAACAACTAGTTTTTTTACTGTAAAATCTGCGGTCGTTTTGTTTAAAACATTGTGTTACTGTAAATAGAAATGCAGTACACTTGTTATTTCCACAGTAATATCATACAGACTGAGCTGACTTTTTTTTAAAACATTAAAATATAAGGTAATTTTTACTACACTGCACCACCTCTTATTTTTACTTTAAGAGTCTGGCGCCTGAGCTGACACTTTCTTATCATAAAATCAACTGTCGTTTTTAGCAGTGTATTACTGCAAATGGAAAAACGCTACCACTGTTATTTTAAGTAAAATTCTAGCGACTAAGGTGCCACTATTTTTTTTTTTGCGTAAAATCTATAGTCGTTGTTTTCACCTTGTATTACTTCAAATACAGTACAGTGGTATTACAGTACAAAAAAACAACAACTAGCAGCTCAGTCGGCAGAATTTTACCTTAAAATATATGGTTGGTCTTTTAATTTTTTAAATATTTCAATACTGTTATTTTATGCAATAGAAAAAAAGTTTAACTGTTATATGAGCAGTAAAATTCTGGCGACTGAGCCGCTAGTTTTTTTTGTTTTTTACAGTAAAATGTACAGTTGGTGTTTTTACAGTGTATTAAAGGAAATGGAAAAATGACTGTAGTGCTGTTATTTTTTTACATTAAAATGTTGGCAACTGAGCTGCCAGTTTTTTTCTAACCTAAAATCTGTGGTTGGTGTTTTTATAGTCTGTTACTGCTAAAGGAAAAACGATGATAGCGCTTTTATTTTTGCAGTAAAATTATAGCGACTGAGCTTCCTGTTTTTTTTTACTGTAAAATCTAAAGCCATTTTTTTTAAGCCGCATGGCCAAACATTGTAAGTGACAAACCAAACAGTATGTTTAGTCTCCACCTTTGAAATAGATCACGACCAAAAAGCGGGGTAGCACACTTTTGTTATTTTCAAATGCTGCCTTTCCTACCTTGAACCTGCAGGTTGAGGACGATCATATCGGAGCCAAAGCTATTACTGGCCACACAGGTGTAGTTCCCAGAGTCCTCCGCTTTTACTGTGCGAATAACGAGGCTGCCGTTGCCATGGACACTGCGCCGGCTGTCAATCACGACAGGTGCGGGGGTTCCGTTTCTGCAAAACATACGTGTGAGGTCAATAACCATTTAATTTTGAGCAGTGAGAAAAGGTAGTTTCCTCCAGTAACAGTTTGGACACTCACATCTCCTTCAGCCACTTGATTGTTGGAGACGGATCGCCCACTGCCTTGCAAGGTAACACAATGTCTCTCATCCAGGGTGTCGTCACTGTCCTGTTGAAGGTCAGGATGCGTGCTGGAGCTGCAAAATGAATAATGACAAAATGTCTCAACTGCCCAGCGCAGACAAACAGTAATATGGCATACAACTAAAAAATACAGTATAGCACATTTGCATATCTCCCTGCGTTATGTCCACCACTCCACCACCTACACTTGGTAAAGGATGGGAAGGCGATGATAAGAACCGTGGGTCCTGACATCTTAAGGTTTATCTGCATCTGTGATCTTATCCGACAGGACCACAGCAAAGGTGATGACCATGCATTTGCATGTGTGTGGTCCACACAACATACTGTATAAACAGCAGAGTGTATATTTTGTTCCCGTTCATTGATACAAAAAAGTCAGTGTTGATAATTAAGTCATCATCATAGTCAGGGGTCACCAACGCGGGGCCCGCGGGCACCAGGTCGCCCGAAAGGAACAGATGAGTCGGCCGCTGGCCTGTTCTGAAAATAGCTCAAATAGCAGCACTTACCAGTGAGCTGCCTCTATTTTTTTAAATTGTATTTATTTACTAGCAAGCTGGTCTCGCTTTGCTCGACATTTTTAATTCTAAGAGAGACAAAACTCAAATAGAATTTGAAAATCCAAGAAAATATTTTAAAGACTTGGTCGTCACTTGTTCAAATAAATTCATTTATTTTTTTATCACTTTCCTCGGGCACTGTTCCCGTTGCATTCAAAAAAGCGGTTATTCATCCTCTCCTTAAAAGACCTAACCTCGATCCAGACCTCATGGTAAACTACTGACCGGTGTCTCACCTTCCCTTTATTTCGAAAATCCTCGAAAAAATTGTTGCAGAGCAGCTAAATGAGCACTTAGCGTTTAACAATCTATGTGAAACCTTTCAATCCGGTTTCAGGGCAAATCAATCGACTGAGACAGCCCTCGCAAAACTGACTAATGATCTATTGCTAACGATGGACTCTGATGCGTCATCTATGTTGCTGCTCCTCGATCTTAGCGCTGCTTTCGATACCGTCGATCATAATATTTTATTAGAGCGTATCAAAATACGAATTGGTATTTCAGACTCAGCCCTGTCATGGTTTAACTCTTATCTTACTGATAGGATGCAGTGCGTCTCCTATAACAGTGTGACCTCGGACTATGTTAAGGTAACGTGTGGAGTTCCCCAGGGTTCGGTCCTTGGCCCTGTACTCTTCAGCATCTACATGCTGCCGCTAGGTGACGTCATACGCAAATACGGTATTAGCTTTCACTGTTATGCTGATGACACCCAACTTTACATGCCCCTAAAGCTGACCAACACGCCGGACTGTAGTCAGTTGGAAGTGTGTCTTAATGAAATTAAACAATGGATGTCCGCTAACTTTTTGCAACTTAATGCCAAAAAAACGGAAATGCTGATTATCGGTCCTGCTAGACACCGACCTCTATTTAATAATACAACTTTAACATTTGACAACCAAATAATAAAACAAGGTGACTCTGTAAAAAATCTGGGTATTATCTTCGACCCAACTCTCTCCTTTGAGTCACACATTAAAAGCGTTACTAAAACGGCCTTCTTTCATCTCCGTAATATCGCTAAAATTCGCTCCATTTTGTCCACTAAAGACGCCGAGATCATTATCCATGCGTTTGTTACGTCTCGTCTCGATTACTGTAACGTATTATTTTCGGGTCTCCCAATGTCTAGCATTAAAAGATTACAGTTGGTACAAAATGCGGCTGCTAGACCTTTGACAAGAACAAGAAAGTTTGATCATATTACGCCTGTACTGGCTCACCTGCACTGGCTTCCTGTGCACTTAAGATGTGACTTTAAGGTTTTACTACTTACGTATAAAATACTACACGGTCTAGCTCCAGCCTATCTTGCCGATTGTATTGTACCGTATGTCCCGGCAAGAAATCTGCGTTCAAAAGACTCCGGCTTATTAGTGATTCCTAGAGCTCAAAAAAAGTCTGCGGGCTATAGAGCGTTTTCCGTTCGGGCTCCAGTACTCTGGAATGCCCTCCCGGTAACAGTTCGAGATGCTACCTCAGTAGAAGCATTTAAGTCTCATCTTAAAACTCATCTGTATACTCTAGCCTTTAAATAGACCTCCTTTTTAGACCAGTTGATCTGCCGCTTCTTTTCTTTCTCCTATGTCCCCCCCTCCCTTGTGGAGGGGGTCCGGTCCGATGACCATGGATGAAGTACTGACTGTCCAGAGTCGAGACCCAGGATGGACCGCTCGTCGGGACCCAGGATGGACCGCTCGCCTGTATCGGTTGGGGACATCTCTACGCTGCTGATCCGCTTGAGATGGTTTCCTGTGGACGGGACTCTCACTGCTGTCTTGGAGCCACTATGGATTGAACTTTCACAGTATCATGTTAGACCCGCTCGACATCCATTGCTTTCGGTCCCCTAGAGGGGGGGGGGGGTTGCCCACATCTGAGGTCCTCTCCAAGGTTTCTCATAGTCAGCATTGTCGCTGGCGTCCCACTGAATGTGAATTCTCCCTGCCCACTGGGTGTGAGTTTTCCTTGCCCTTTTGTGGGTTCTTCCGAGGATGTTGTAGTCGTAATGATTTGTGCAGTCCTTTGAGACATTTGTGATTTGGGGCTATATAAATAAACATTGATTGATAATTGATTTTACTTTGCTTCCTATAACTTTCAGAAAGACAATTTTAGAGAAAAAATATAACCTTAAAAATGATTTTAGGATTTTTAAACACATATACCTTTTTACCTTTTAAATTCCTTCCTCTTCTTTCCTGGCAATTTAAATTAATGTTCAAGTAAATGTATTTTTTTTATTGTAAAGAATAATAAATACATTTGAATTAAGTTCTTCATTTTAGCTTCTGTTTTTTCGACGAAGAATATTTGTGAAATATTTCTTCAACTTTATTATGATTAAAATAAAAATAAAATATTCTGGCAAATCTAAAAAAATCTCTAGAATCAAATTTAAATCTTATTTCAAAGTATTTTGAATTTCTTTGAAAATTTTTGTTCTGGAAAATCTAGAAGAAATAATGATTTGTCTTTGTTAGAAATATAGCTTGGTCCAATTTGTTATATAGTCTAACAAAGTGCAGATTGGATTTTAACCTATTTAAAATATGTCATTAAAATTCTAAAGTTAATCTTAATCAGGGAAAATTACTAATGATGTTCCATAAATTATTTTTTTAAAATTTTTCAAAAAGATTCAAATTAGCTAGTTTTTCTCTTAATATTTTTCAGTTGAATTTTGAATTTAAAAATTTGAAATTGGAAATAAACTATGTTTCAAAATAAAATTTAAATTTTGTTCCTGTTTTCTCCTCTTTTAAACCGTTCAATTAAGTGTTTTTTTCATCATTTATTCTCTACAAAAAACCTTCTGTAAAAGGAAAAAAAATGTACAATGGAATGACGGACAGAAATACCCATTTTTTTTATATATATAGATTTATTTATTAAAGGTAAATTGAGCAAATTGGCTATTTCTGGCCATTTATTTAAGTGTGTATAGAACTGGTAGCCCTTCGCATTAATCAGTACCCAAGAAGTAGCTCTTGGTTTCAAAAAGGTTCAGAGTATCAGAGTAATACATTACATTCCCCCGGGTGAAATGAAATGTGTGCGCTTGAACTTTTTAAAGTTACTATATCACAGTTTTTTGACCCCCTGCAGATTTTGTAAATTTACCACTTTACACAAATATGAACAGTCCATTGTTTGTATCTTAGATTTATTATAACAGAGTAAAATAAAACCTGCTCAGTGGCCTTGTGGTTAGAGTGTCCGCCCTGATATCGGTAGGTCGTGAGTTCAAACTCCGGCCAAGTCATACCAAAGACTATAAAAATGTGACCCATTACCACCCTGCTTGGCACTCAGATTCAAAGGTTGTAATTGGGGGTTAAATCACCAAAAATTATTCCCGAGCACGGCCACCGCTACTGCTCACTGCTCCCTTCACCTTCCTACTTGCAGGTAGGAACATGATTTAATCTTGAACAAACTCAAAGATGTACAAAAACAGAAAACAAACCATCGGAACAAGGTGCCGATTGCACTTGAAGCTAGAGAAGGGGCTAGGAGACAAGCAAAACTTACGTAACAGGAGCGTGACGCAAACAAAGAAGCCAGACCGACTGACTGGCAAAGGCAGGCTTAAATAATGTCTCTGATGAGCAACAGGTGAACGTCCCGAACACAAGCGGCAGGTGAAAATAATAAGTAGCCATGGCAACAAACTCAGAGGTGCACAAACAGGAACTAAAGGAGTCCAAAACTAACAGAAAACACAAAACATAATCTGGACCACGGATCATGACACTAATGCTGTCTTTAGGTGGAAATGGGTTTTTTTTTTACACTTACTATTGACACAATAATTCATGAAGTTAGCACCGTGACACAGTAAGTAAAATGATACGGACACATTTGTTACTGATACTTTCCAATACGCCTCTTCTGCTTTGGAGACTTTGTATGTGAAAGTAAAATGCACCTATACTTATTTGATACTTGTTTATATTGATAAATGTTGCTGTATTAGAATGCAATGTTGTTCAATTAAGGACACGTATTATGTATGTGTGCTAAAAGCTGTGTGACTGCTAATGCTTTGTAGCCTATATACTACCATGTTTACCTTTTGACTAAAAAAACAAGAAAACACTAATGTTGGTTGTTTATTGAAGGACATTTACTGTAGACGCCAATAGTCTATCCAGCCTTGCACAAGTAAACACGCTGCAGGACTGCTTGTTAAAGCTTATATCGGAGATTTTGGATGTAAGCCGATATTTTTTTGGTCAAATATCTGATATTAGTATCGGATCAGACATACCCGTGTATGAATTTTTGAGACAGTACTTTTTTGCAAAAGAGATTTTTAATCTCAATGGCACTTTCCTGGGTAAATATAGGTTAAACAACTGTTATGTATTTTTTCCATTTATCAATTACAATTTTCGGTCTATTTCTCATAAGGCTTTTAGTTGATGTTTTTTTAGTCAATTTAAGTCTGGCACAGGTTTATAAATAAATGAAAAAAATGGGTTGTACTTGTATAGAGCTTTTCTACTTTCATGGTACTCAAGGCACTTTGACACTACTTCCACATTTACCCATTCACACACACATTCACACACTGGAGGGAGCTGCCATGCAAGGCTCTAACCAGCACCCATCAGGAGCAAGGGTGAAGTGTCTTGCTCATGACACAACGGATGTGATGAGGTTGGTACTAGGTGGGGATTGAACTAGAGACCCTCGGGTTGCGCACGGCCACTCTCCCACTGCGCCACGCCGTCCCCGTTTACAGTCCATTGACATCTCTTTAGTCTTACACACTGCGGTGAAGAGGTTTGAATAAAAGATCACTGATTGGTAGCAGATCAAATACTTATTTCCCTCAATCTAATACAAATTAATTTATAACTTATTGTAATTTTTCAGTTTTTTTTTAAATATTTTGTTTCTGTTAAAATATACCTTTTATAAAAATGTGTCAATGTAATGGGGGTAACATGACAAAATCAACAGGGGATACAATACTTATTTTTCCCAAAGTATGTTTAGTCTCAATAATGATTTGTAGCACAACACTGTTTAAGTGGTGCAAATGTGAAGTTACATTCTTTTCAAACCTCACCTTCTGCCATGGGTTTAACAGTGATGATCTCGCTGGCGTTTCCACGGCCTGCAGCCGTGACGGCAACCACCCAAATGCTGTATTGTCGGTTACGGCTCAGGTTGGGGATCCGGTAGAAGAACACATCCGGGGCTGCCTCAAACTCACTGCTGACCTGTGTGTGGGAATAATGTGGTCATCAGCTTCATGACTATTCATCACCAATCACTAACACGCTTACATTCAATACAAACATTTATATGTGGCTAAAATATCGGTTGTTTAACACATTGTGTATTACCGTGGGATGTGGGTTGGAGCAGAAAACTGTGTATTTTCTGATGATGCCGTTCACTTTGACAGGAGGAAGCCAGGACACAAACACAACTGAGTTGGAAGCAGCTGCCGCCTTTACACCGCCCGGAGGACCAGGAACTAAAACATCAAATCATTTTTATTTTAGTGTTAAAGTATAGCACTTTAAAAATAAGCTCTGTGCTTGACTCCATAAGTTCTAAGTCTGGGGAGTCCACATTTTTTAACTTGGGAGTTGCATTGGGCTACAACAATGTGGTCAGGGGCCAAAGACGGACTGCATGTCAAGTAACAATATCGGTATATACACACACA
Organism: Nerophis ophidion; assembly: GCF_033978795.1. Classification (NCBI taxonomy): domain Eukaryota; kingdom Metazoa; phylum Chordata; class Actinopteri; order Syngnathiformes; family Syngnathidae; genus Nerophis; species Nerophis ophidion. The sequence goes on from NC_084614.1 coordinate 43,010,620, forward strand.
CATATATATAGCCTATTTCTATACGTGTACATATATACATATCTTATAAATATGAAATATGAGTAAATCATATCATATATATGATATACATCTCTATATACATTCATATATAAATATATACACTCATACACATACAAACAAATATATATACCTACAAATACACATACATATATACATACATATATACCCATATACATACACAACACACACACACACATATATATATATATATATATATATATATATATATATATATATATATATATATATATATTTATATATATATATATTTATATATATATATATTTATATATATATATTTATATATATATATATATATATTTATATATTTATATATATATATATTCATATATATATGAACATACATACATATGAGAATAAATATACATACATATATACAGTGATGACAGAGGTCTGTAATTTTCATCATAGGTACACTTCAACTGTGAGAGACAGAATGTGAAAAAAAAAAAAACACGACGAGTGAGTTTATACCAAAAAGTTCTATTTTGGTTTCATCTGACCACATGACATTCTCCCAATCCTCTGCTGTATCATCCATGTATCCATTTTGGTATAAACTCAACTCGTCGTGTTTGGAGGAAGAAGAATACTGAGTTGCATTCCAAGAACACCATAACTACTGTGAAGCAATGGGGGTGGAAACATCATGCTTTGGGGCTATTTTTCTGCCAAGGGGACAGGACGATTGATCCGTGTTAAGGAAAGAATGAATGGGTCCATGTATCGTGAGATTTTGAGCAAAAACCTCCTTCCATCAGTGAGAGCTTTGAATGGTTGACCAAATACTTATTTTCCACCATAATTTACAAATAAAATTAAAATTCCTACAATGTGAATTCCTGGATTTTTTTTCACATTCTGTCTCTCACCGTTGAAGTGTACCTATGATGAAAATTACAGACCTCTGTCATCATTTTAAGTGGGAGAACTTGCACAATCGGTGGCTGACTAAATACTTGTTTGCCCCACTGTACATACACACACACACACATATATATTATATATATAATATATGTCATATATTATTTATTATTATTATTGTTTATTGTGAGCGAATTGTGGTGCTAAATTCCCCCCAGGGATCAATAAAGTACTTTCTACTCTATATACATATACTGTATATATACATTGTGGTTTTGTCTGTAAAAAGCATTTCATTAATAAAATGTACTTACTCACTATCTCTCTATTTGATGGATGTAAAACCCAAGAACAGAAAATCACTATGACATTTTCTGCTCAAACTCTACACTCACTTGTTTTAATGTTACGCTCAAGATGCTTGACCATCGTGTGAATTAAGCAGGAAAAACGGATATGACGTCATATGAAACCCACCTATTGCTTCCGCAAAATGTAGGTGGGTAAGGTAAACTAGCTCATTTTCTAAATTTGTTTTTTTCATTAAAGCTTCTTTTAAAGCCATTTAACAATTTCAATGTTTTAATGTGGTGTCAAATATTACAATTGTAATACATAGCAGTGAAATGCTATGTTCCTTCAAAAATTCATATAATACAAGCAGTTACATTTTCCACAAGAAGCAAGTTACATCTTTTCTATCAGCATTTTTGGTTCTGCTCACATTAATACCACATTCATTTCAATTAAACAAAATGTGTCTGTTTTGAGACCCAAACACCAAATCTCTTCACTTTTACTGAGGAAAGGGGTGCTTACCGTCCTCCTTGGTGCGGATATAAATCTGTTCACTGCGGACACCGTCGCCTGCTCGGGTGAAGGCTAACACCTGGATGCTGTAGTTGGTGTATTTCTCCAGGCCGTCCAGCTCCAGTGAGGGCTTGGAAGTTGTGACATTACTGATCTCACCCAGCTCTGAGGGGAGGCCAAAACAATATTTTGGTTAAGGCCAACTCTTCTTGTAAGTGTAAAGTCATTACATTGCCAAAGTGGTGACCATTCATCAGAAAACAATAAGTATCTTGTGGTGGTGTTTTTTTTTCTGCCGAAAGTAAAGTATTGTACATACTTAATAATGCCTGCCCAAGGCATAAGCGAATTAAGCGCTTGCTAGGGGCCCCGCGGACACTAGGGGGCCCCCAAGAGCAATGAACAACATATCTATTTATTTTTTGCATGTTATGAGTCCAATTGATGATATATTATTGTAGAATAACACAATTTCAGGCCAACATAGTGCTGCTGCTGATGTAGACTGCTGAGTTGGACCCGCTTTGGACTGGACTCTCGCGACTGTGTTGGATCCATTGTGGATTGAACTTTCACAGTATCATGTTAGACCCGCTCGACATCCATTGCTTTCCTCCTCTCTAAGGTTCTCATAATCATTATTGTCAGAGACGTCCCACTGGATCATTATTGTCACCGATGTCCCACTGGGTGTGAGTTTTCCTTGCCCTTATGTGGGCCTACCAAGGATGTCGTGGTGGTTTGTGCAGCCCTTTGAGACACTAGGGATTTAGGGCTATATAAGTAAACATTGATTGATTGATTGATAGTGATTCTTCGTGCCTCTCTTTAAATGTCAAAGCTCTGCCTCTGCTGCACCTGTGATGACATCACGACTGCACTGTCGCTGTGCATCCAAAGTGCAGATAGAGGCAAAATGTCACATAAGAAACATATCTCTAAGATGCAGAAATAAAAAAGAGTCAGGAGAAAAAATGCCAAGATAAAAAGGTATGTCTGCTCAACCTTAAATTAATTTAAAAAAACTACATGAGATCTTCCATGGCACAAAAAAAGACTTAGACTAAGACTTCCTTTTTATTGTCATTCAAATTTGAACTTTACAGTACAGATAAGAACAACATTTCGTTGCATTAGCTCACGGTAGTGCAGGATAAAAAAGCAGTAAGGTGCATGTATAAATAAATAGGTTACTGTACAGATAAATATATTGCATTTTTTCATATGCATCCATGTTTATGGATGTACGTTATATTGTCTTTTTATTCCAGCAAGTTAATCCATTTTGGGGGGAAAAGACCGAGGCGACTGGCAGTGGTTAGTATTAATAACAAAGATGGCTCCAACCCACTTCTCAAAAGTGGGACAGAGTAAAAGAACTTGCACTGAGCGTAGTCTATAAAATGTGCTTCACCTCCCTGATACCGAAGTACATGTCAAACTACTTCCTTAACGTAAATGACTGCCATAACCACAACACCAGGGGGAGCTCCACACACCAAGTTAAACCCAGATTCCGATCTAACAAAGGTCTTAACTCATTCTCTTTCTATGGCACATCGATGTGGAATGCACTCCCAACAGGTATAAAAGTAAGTGCATCTCTATCCTCCTTCAAAACCGCTCTAAAACAATACTTCCAGGCAACTTCAACCCTTCACTAATACCCTCCTCCATTCACACCCCATCTCCCCGGATTATAAATAACCTAATTATAGCTATTATTCAAGATGGCGGCGCGCACGGACGCAGCGGCTTACAGCTCCCACTTTCGGTGCTTCCTTTTATGTTTTATATTGTTTTGGTTATGTCTATCTACTTTCGCGACAGAACACAGTCGTCAAAACCTACTGGACATTGGTTTTCGACACAAGATAGCTGTTTCGAGCGATTTCCACCGCTCACACAACATACCCGACGAGATAGCGAGACCGCCGGAATCTCCGTGGATTGTTATCGGGTCAGGCAGGCGACGCAGGCGGCGGCGGGAGAGGAAACAAAAGCGGGGCTGCCGGTCTGGTCTCTTAAAGAGAATCAAGAAAGAGCCCCACAAGCCCCCGCTGCCGAGCATTTACTTCACCAACGCCAGATCCGTGGCTCACAAAATGGACGATCTAAAACTTGAGCTAGCTGGAAATAGCAATATCCAGGACTGCTGTTTTTTCTTCATTTCCGAGACCTGGCTTCACCCCCTAATCCCCGACACTGCGGTGCAGCTAGCTGGCCGCACGCTGCTACGGCGGGACCGAAACGAGGACTCGGGTAAGAGCAGGGGAGGTGGTCTCTGTGTTTATGTACATAACGCATGGTCTAATAACAGCACTATAATAAACAGTCACTGTTCCCCCGACCTAGAGTTTATGTCAGTGAAATGTCGACCTTTTTTTCTGCCAAGAGAGCTAACAGTAGTAATCATTACGGCAGTCTACATAGCACCAGATGCTAATGTTAGCATGGCTCTCTCCCTACTGCTAAATACAGTAAACAAACAGCTGCGTGCCCACCCCAATGGTGCTCACATTATTGCTGCTGATTTTAATAAAGCCAATTTGAAAACAGTACTACCTAAATTTTACCAGTTTGTTAAGTGCCCTACTAGAGCGGGAAACACTTTGGACCATATGTTTACTGTAATATCAAAGAGGCATATAGAGCCATCCCCCTCCCCCACCTAGGCCAGTCAGACCACCTCTCTTTGCTGCTCATCCCTGCTTACACCCCCCTCAGATCAAGGACACAAGCAGTAATAAAGACTGTTAAAACTTGGCCTGAGGATGCACTCCCCCAGCTACACGACTGCTTTGCACAAACTGCATGGGATGTTTTCAAAGACCAAGACCTGCCCACACACAGAGTCGGTACTATCCTACATAAAGTACTGTATCAGCAATGTCACTGTGAAAAAAAACATCCGGGTTTACCCAAATCAGAAACCCTGGATGACATGCCAGGTCCGCATGCTCCTCAAGGCCCGGGACGTTGCTTTCAGGTCAGGTGACAGTGCTCTATACAGCGCCGCGCGTGCTGACCTGAAGTGTGGACTCAGAGAAGCCAAGATGGACCATAAAGAGAGGATCGAAGACCACTTCTCGAGCAACAACCCACGGCAGATGTGGCAGGGCATACAGCACATCACCAATTACAAAGGCTGTGACGCAGTCACCGGGGACTGGGATGCATCGCTAGCAGAGGAGCTGAACTGCTTTTTTGCACGCTTTGAGACATCACAATCAGTCAGAGCCACACCACCACCAGCACCCCCAACGCCCCCAACCCAGTCCCCCCCACACTCATTCTTGAGGAACACGAGGTCAGGCGGGTGCTCAAGGCAGTGAACCCCAGGAAGGCGACTGGTCCAGACGGTGTACCCGGGAAGGTGCTCAAAGCATGCGCCGACCAGCTCTCCTACATTATCACCGTCCTCTTCAACCTCTCCTTGGCACAGGCATTCATCCCACCCTGCCTTAAATCTGCCACAATCATCCCGGTACCCAAACAACCTCAATGACTATCGCCCAGTAGCACTCACACCTGTCATCATGAAGTGCTTCGAGAGGCTGGTCCTCCACCACATCAAAGCCTGCCTCCCCCCCACCCTAGACCCACAGCAGTTTGCCTATCAGGCAAACAGATCCACAGATGACGCCATATCCATGGCTCTCCACTCCACACTGAGCCACCTGGAACACCGGGGGAGCTATGTCAGGATGCTTTTCATTGACTATAGCTCCGCCTTCAATACTATCATTCCAGACATCCTGGTCACCAAACTGCTGGACTTAGGCCTACCCTCACCCACCTGTCTTTGGATTAAGGACTTCCTGACCAACCGACCTCAGACAGTAAAACTTGGCCCCCATCTCTCCACCCCCCGCACACTCAGCATCGGCTCCCCACAGGGCTGTGTGCTGAGACCTTTGCTGTACTCTCTCTACACCCATGACTGTAGTCCAGCCACCTCGGAGAACACCATCATCAAGTTCGCTGATGACAAAACGGTAGTGGGTCCCATTACAGGGGGGGATGAGTCTGCATACAGAGATGAGGTCCTGAAACTATCAGCGTGGTGTTTAGTGAATAATTTGGCACTGAACACCACAAAAACCAAGGAACTCATCTTTGACTTCAGGAAGAACACTGCAGACCCCGCCCCCCTCTACATCAACGGCGAGGAGGTGGAGAGAGTCAGCTCCTTCAAGTTCCTCGGCACCCTCATATCTGCTGACCTGTCCTGGACCCAAAATACAACTGCGGTCATCCGGAAGGCCCAGCGGAGACTCCATTTCCTGAGGGTGCTGAGGAAGAACAGACTGGAGAGGCAGCTGATGGTGACCTTCTATCGCTCGGCTGTCGAGAGCCTGCTGACGTACTACATAAAAGTGTGGTACGCCAGCCGCACTGAAGCAGACAAACAGGCGATTCAGAGGGTCATAAAGTCGGCACAAAAAATAATCGGCTGTCCCCTGCCCTCCCTGAAGGACTTACACAACTCCCGTTGCCTCAACAGAGCAAAAAACATTACCAAAGACAGCACACACCCTGGCTTCCACCTGTTCGACTTGCTACCATCAGGCAGGCGCTACAGGTGCATCAGAGCCAGAACAAACAGGCTCAGAGACAGCTTCTTTCCCAAAGCTGTCACCATGTTGAACTCTAACTTATAATAATAATAATTCACCCCTATACAATATAATGCCCTAATACCCTACTGTGCAATACTACCCTTCGAGTGCAATACGTCCGTCACTGATTGTTATTTATTACTTCGGTACTCCTGTCTTGCTCTGTATATTGTACAGTATTAGTATTTTGTACTTCTATAGTGTTTTGTATATTGTACAGAATTGCTTATTATTTTTATTGGATAGTAATCTGTTTATTTCAATTGTTAGTTTTTTCTTTATTACTACCTCTTATGTCATTTATTTCACCCCATATGTGTTCCCACTACCGCACCTTAAATTGGAGTCTTTATTCTCGTTATATGCAAATATAATGACAATAAAGTTCATTCTTCTTCTTCTCTTCTTCTTCTTATGTAAATAATCAAATGTATTCCTAATGTATATACTTGTTCTTATGCTATCTGAACTCATCATGTTCTCTGCTGGCTGTACATAGCCTACTAAGTAAGACCTACACTGTTTCAATGTCCATTTCTCTGTTGATGCAATTGTTGATGACTGAAGTACTGATATCAACCAAAGCTCCTCATCCCAGCCCCCGGATTGTAAATAATGTAAATAATTCAATGTATATACTATGATGATTAACCTGTGTGATGACTGTATTATGCTAATAGCATATATTTGTACCATGAATTGATTAACGTGTAAAACGTATTTGGGTGTTACCATTTAGTGGTCAATTGTACAGGATATGTACTGAACTGTGCAATCTACAAAAAAAGTTTAAATCAATCAATCAAAAGCCATCACATCCCATCTGTGATGGTATGGGGGTGTATTAGTTCTCAAGGCATGGGTAACTTACACATCTGTGAAGGCACCATTATGCGGAAAGGTACAGTACATACAGGTTTTGGAACAACATATGGTGCCATCTTTGCGCCGTCTTTTTCATGGACGCCCCTGCTTATTTCAGCAAGACAATGCCAATCCACATTCAGCACGTGTCACAACAGCGTGGCTTTGTAAAAAAAGAGCACGGGTACTTTCCTGGCCCGCCTGCAGTCCAGACCTGTCTCCCATCGAAAATGTGTGGCGCATTAAGAAGCGTAAAATACGACAGTGGAGACCCCGGACTGTTGAACAAATGAAGCTCTACATAAAACAAGAAAGGGAAAGAATTCCACTTTCAAAGCTTCAACGATTAGTTTCCTCAGTTCCCAAGCGTTTATTGAGTGTGTTAAAAGAAAAGGTGATGTAACACAGTGGTGAACATGCCCTTTCCCAACTACTTTGGCGCATGTTGCAGCCATGAAATTCTAAGTTAAACAGTATTTGCAAAAAATATATAAAGTTTATGAGTTTAAACATCAAATACTGTATCTTGTCTTTGTAGTGCATTCAATTGAATATGGGTTGAAAAGGATTTGCAAATCATTGAATTCCGTTTATATTTACATCTAACACAATTTGCCAACTCCTATGGAAACGGGGTTTGTACATTTTGAAATTACAAACCATATGTGGCACCCTGGACCCTTGCATTATTATTACCGTAATTTTTGGAGTATAAGTCGCTCCGGAGAACAAGTTGCACCTGCCGAAAATGCATAATAAAGAAGGAAAAAAACATATATAAGTCGCACTGGAGTATAAGCGGAAGATGATGGATGGATGGATGGAGTATAAGTCGCATTTTAGGGGAATTTTATTTGATAAAACCCAACACCAAGAATAGACATTTGAAAGGCAATTTAAAATAAATAAAGAATAGTGAACAACAGGCTGAATAAGTGTACGTTATATGACGCATAAATAACCAACTGAGAAGGTGCCTGGTATGTTAACGTAACATATTATGGTAAGAGTCATTCAAATAACTATATAGAACATGCTATATGTTTACCAAACAATCTGTCACTCCTAATCGCAAAATCCCATGAAATCTTATACGTCTAGTCTCTTAAGTGAATGAGCTAAATCATATTGATATTTTACGGTAATGTGTTAATAATTTCACACATAAGTCGCTCCTGAGTATAAGTCGCACCCCTGGCCAAACTATGAAAAAAACTGCGACTTATAGTCCGAAAAATACAGTATGTTCTTAATTGTCCCACCACCATGTATTTAAAAATGACATGCCATATGTAAAAACTTGCCAGGCTAACAATGGAATAAGGTAAACAACACTGCCAGAGCCGTAATTACTATATAGTAGGTGTGGGAATGATCAACAATCAATAATATTAGCAGAAATAGATGCCCCAAAATAGATGCCCCAAAAATCATTCGAGGACCCCAAAATCTAATTTTGCTTAGGCCCCCATGGAGGCTTGGGTTAGTACTCAGGGATATACTATCATTAAAACTGACATTGTTACTATTATTTTTCTTGTAGCACTCATCCACTCCAGCCTGTTTCCATGCAAACTCCTCATGGCTGTCAAGTCCTTAGCACTCACATGCAACATGCAGGCCAACATGATGTGACAGGGCAGGGGTCAAAGGTAATTACACTGTCACAACCAATCCCACTCACGCAAACACAGCATGTGACAATGGAATTGCATGTTGTCCCACGTCAACAGCAGGACAAGGGCTTAAACTAAAGTGGCTGCAAAAGAAAGGATTCCCTGTGCCCACAATGCAACTCGGGGCACTCCGAACATCGTCTTACTCACCGTTTTTGGTAACAAGCCTCATTACTCAGCATCACACCGTCTTTAGCTCGCAGCGATTTTTTAACAATATGCTGAAATAATTTCATAAAAAAACAACTGAGTCAGGGTAAGACTGAACCACTGCTGCAAGCGAGAGAATGTTCAGGACCCAGTGTTAATCATATCATTTCCAAAGAGTGTGGCACACATTTCAGCGTCTTTTTAATAAGATGGGAGTGATTGTGAACGTACCTCCATCAGGCAGGTTGGCCCAGTAAATAACTCTGAAACCCAGAAGGTTTCCGTTCAGTGCATCCTTAGGTGGGGTCAGCCAGGACAGGGAAATAACCTCTGGAAACGTAGCCATGGCTTGGACGTTCTCTGGAGGACGACTTGGTACTGAGGGGGAAACAGAACATGGGATATGTTGAGCACAAAATACTGGAGTAAGTATTTTGGTAACACTTTAGAATGGGGAACATATTCACCATTACATAGTTGCTTATTAACATGCAAATTCGTAACATATTGGCTCTTAATTAGTCATTATTAAGTACTTATTAATGCCTTATTCTGCAGGGCCTTTTTATACAACCAGTAACCCTAACCCTAACCCTGACCCTGACCCTGACCCTAACCCCAACCCTAACCAAATAACTCTAAATTTAGTCTTTGTCACTTAGAATATGTTCCTCATACTAAAGTGTTATCAGTATTTTTCTATTTCATTCTACTACAGGAAATAAGCTACATTATGTGGAAGTAACGATTCATTTGAGGTCACATTTTTGCCTCATCACAAGAAGCCAGGCTGAAAAAAGATACATGTTGTTCACGACCTTTACGTACAAAATAGCGTATATTACTTTTAAACCTACAAAGTACTACAAGAACTCTGTGAATCCTCTAACCCAATTATAAACACATAAAAATGTGTATCATCTACGCCTTAAATGTTTTCAAATGTGTCATATACGGTTTTGAGCATGACTTAACTCAGGGGGAGCTCCACAAACCACGTTAAACCCAGATCCCGATCTAACGAAGGTCTTAACTCATTCTCTTTCTATGCCACATCAATGTGGAATGCACTCCCAACAGGTGTAAAAGTGCATCTCTATCCTCCTTCAAAACCGCTCTAAAACAACACCTCCAGGCAACTTCAACCCTTTACTAATACCCTCCTCCATTCACATCCCACCTCCCTGGATTGTAAATAACCTAATGTACAGTAAATAATCAAATGTATTTCTAATGTATATACTTATGCTATGTTCTCTGCTGGCTGTACATAGCCTACTAAGTAAGACCTACACTGTTTCAATGTCCATTTCTCTGTTGATGCAATTGTTGATGACTGAAGTACTGATATCAACCAAAGCTCCTCATCCCACCTCCTGGATTGTAAATCATGTAAATAATTCAATGTATATACTATGATGATTAACCTGTGTGATGACTGTATTATGCTGATAGTATATATTTGTACCATGAATTGATTAACGTGGACCCCGACTTAAACAAGTTGAATAACTTATTCGGGTGTTACCATTTAGTGGTCAATTGTACGGAATATGTACTGAACTGTGCAATCTAATAATAAAAGTTTCAATCAATCAATCAATGATGTCCTCAAGTGAAGTATTGTGGGGTTAAAATAACATTACCTTGAATTAGATATCAGATTACAGGCGGTGGTCCAGAGTCCCATTAGGCTACTGTCTATTTACTGGAATCAGTGCAGATTTGGGTGTATTTTGAAAGGTTTAGAAGCAAATACATAAACGATAATAAAACATTTTTTTTTTAGATGGAATGGAGAGCATTTATACACTTAAGAATTTATTTTTTCGACAGATTTATACCAGTCATCATCACAAAGACATAACTGTTTGCCTCGACCTCACTTCATTTGACACTGACATGGTATTTAGAGAGGAAAAGATTGGAGGCACATCATGTCTTCACATCTGAGGGGTCCACAAATTAAACATTAATCAGTGACAGGCAATGTATGACTTACCTAAGTAAGGTATTTGATTGACATATCAAATGCAGTGCTTGCTTGCAGTTGATTTCCTGCTACAAATATTAGTCTCTTCTACAATTCATGTCTGCAGTTGTTTTTATGGTGTGAAGTTCATATTTGATCTCATTATTTAGCTCTAAATGTCCCTGTTGTTCAGCAATGTTTGCTAGCGATATCAAGATTCTGTATATGCTGCGTAGCCTATGAGAGATGTATTCATCTAGTTATATACTATTGAGGATATTGTCTTGATGCTAATGAATATCACCAAAAGCGGTATAATGTGGTCATCTGTGTCGAATAAAGCACTTGCTTTTAGTTTGTGTTATGAAAATTGACAACGAAAACGTGGTGGATTGGATCAACAATCACAATATTTATTACTAGGGCTTAATATGATGTTAGTTTATTTGCACAACCAGATCTATATAATTATATAGTTATAGACACACTTTTGTTTCCCCCTGACATTCAGGACTCAATGAAAGCTCTTTCATATCGCTCTATTTGAACGACTGGAACACCCAAGAACAGAACAGCAATACAGCATTTTATGCTTATACTCTACATTCATTCTCACTTGTTCTGATGCTACGCTCAAGCTGGTTGATCATCTTGAGAATTAAGACGCAAAGAAGAAAAACGGTTCTGACATTTTATGCAAGCCAGCAATAGGAAACATTTTAAAGTGGTTGTCATGTGACTATCTCAGTATATAGCTTACCCCAAATGGCGGTGTGTCAAGTAAGCTAGCACATTTCAAAAAGCGTATCTTTTTCCTAAATAGGTTGTCAAATATTACAATTAAACTATACCTACTATAAATCTTCAATCAATTAATTTAAAACAAGCTACACAAAGCGTCACAGGTCCCGAAGCAACAGGCACCGCCTTTTAAAAGGCACACACTGAAATGTATCTGAATTATGCCAGATATATGAAGTTTTTTTTTTTTTTTTTTAAATAACGCAATAATTACATTTCCTTTGTAATTAATTACATTTATTAAAGAGTAATTCCGTTAGTAATGCAATTAATTTTTTGGTAAAATAACTAGTAACCATAACTAATGACTTTTTAAAAGTAATTTTCAGAACACAGCCTGTCACACAGCATCATGAAGCAGTTGGCAGGTTGGTTTTCTCTTCTTTGTGTATGTCTTATCTTAATGTTTATTGTTAAAAGTAATCTATTTTCATGTTGTTGTTGACGTTTATACATGTCCTTTTAAACCAGGGCACTGAATTTCACATTTTGTTCTTTTGTGTGTTTGTTCGCTAAAGAATTGAGCCTAGCTAAATGTTTTTCAAGAAGATTGGAGATTGTATTTGACTTTTCTTATATTATTTCAAAGGCTTTTGTTTTTTTCTTATCTTAAAACACCTCTACAAAACCCACCTTCTTACTTGTTAGATCCTGTTTTTGTGTATTTGGGATCCTCATCAGTCCCGGAAATGTAAAATCAAGGCTTGGTGTAGACCATGGGTGTCAAACTCTGGCCCGCGGGCCAAATTTGGCCCGCTGTGTAATTTCACTTGGCCCTTGAGGCAATATCACATTAACATTAGAGCTGGCCCGCCGCTGTAACACCGTATTCACCGCTAATACTCTTACTTGCCAACCCTCCCGATTTTCCCGGGAGACTCCCGAAGTTCAGTAACCCTCCCGAATTTCATCCGGGACAACATTATTTGGGGTGGGCTTTAAAGGCACTGCCTTTGACGTTCTCTACAACCTGTCTCCACGTCCGCTTTTCCTCCATACAAACAGCGTGCCGGCCCAGTCACATAATATATGCGGCTTATACACACACACAAGTGAATGCAAGGCATACTTGGTCAACAGCCATACTGGTCACACTGAGGGTGGCCGTATAAACAACTTTAACACTGTTACAAATGTGCGCCACACTGTGAACCCACACCAAACAAGAATGACACATTTCGGGAGAACAGCCGCACCGTAACACAACATAAACACAACAGAACAAATACCCAGAATGCCTTCCAGCACTAACTCTTCCGGTACGCTGCAATATACACCCCCCTCTATCACCAAACCCCGTCCACCTCAACCCCACCGTCGAAAAGAGGCATTCAGTTTTTATTTAAATTTTATTTGATATGCCATTGATATTTTTTAATTATTATTATTGTTATTTGAAACTCGATTTTGCATGTCACTATGAAGTTATATAAGCCTTGCTTGTTCAATATTCAATGCAAAACTAGTTTGGGTCCCTATTAAAAGGTTAATTTGTTCAACCTCAGCACGCGGCTTTGTTCGGTTTTAAATTTTGTCCCACTCTGTATTTGAGTTTGACACCCCTGGTGTAGACATTTAGTTACGTCAACGGACATCTTCATTCATGGGTTAGTTTATGGGTTAAACTATATCGGGATATACAGTGGGGCAAACAATTATTTAGTCAGCCACCGTCAGCCAAGTTCTCCCACTTAAAATGATGACAGAGGTCTGTAATTTTCATCATAGGTACACTTCAACTGTGAGAGACAGAATGTGGAAAAAAATCCAGGAATTCTCATTGTAGGAATTTTAAATAATTTTTTTGTAAATTATGGTTGAAAATAAGTATTTGGTTAACCATTCAAAGCTCTCACTGATGGAAGGAGGTCTTGGCTCAAAATCTCACAATACATGGCCCCATTCATTCTTTCCTCAACACGGATCAATCGTCCTGTCCCTTTAGCAAAAAAACAGCCCCAAAACATGAGTTGAGTTTATACCAAAATGGATACATAGATGATACAGTAGAGGATTGGGAGAATGTCATGTGGCTTAGATGAAACCAAAATAGAACATTTTGGTATGAACTCAATTCATTGTGTTTGGAGGAAGAAGAATACTGAGTTGCATCCCAAGATCACCACAGCTACTGTGAAGCATGGGGGTGGAAACATCATGCTTTGGGGCTGTTTTTCTGCTAAGGGGACAGGATGATTGATCCGTGTTAAGGAAAGAATGAATGGGGCCATGTATCAGGAGATTTTGAGCCAAAACCTCCTTCCATCAGTGAGAGCTTTGAATGGTTGACCAAATACTTATTTTCCACCATGATTTACAAATAAATTCTTTAAAATTCCTACAATGTGAATTCCTGGATTTTTTTTTCACATTCTGTCTCTCACAGTTGAAGAGTACCTATGATGAAAATTACAGACCTCTGTCATCATGTTAATTGGGAAAACTTGCACAATCGGTGGCTGACTAAATACTTTTTTGCCCCACTGTAAGTTTCGGTCCCTATCACGCAGCCCTACACTCATGTTAACAACAATGCTAGCACAGTTTAGGGATGTTCTGTGTTTGAGTGTTGCAGAAGGCCTTATGATGGCATTGTGTTTATGAGTATAAGTGCACATGTGTACATTGTTTAAATGTTAATAATTAAATTGTGATACTTAGGACATTTCATTTTGCTACAAAAAAAAAATCTATGCTACCGATTTTTTTCATTTAGTAGCACCGGTGCTACTTGTGAAAAAGCTAAGCGTACAACACTGTCTTTAAGCAATTTCTGTCCGTTAGGACTTCAGCAGCAGAGATAATTGTCTGATGACATTTTCCCGCAGATGTTTCCGTCATTTAACGTCAGAACGTGGTCTATTAATACGAGTTTAAAGGGTTTTCTTACCATCCTCCAGTGTGGTGGCAGCCACCTCTGTCGAAGAGGGCCCAGTCCCTGCACTGTTGCTAGCCTGCACCACAACCCCGTACTGGGTAAACTTTTTGAGGTTGTCCAGTACCAGGCTTTCTGCATTGTCCCCTGTTGTTTCCACGCTGATGACGCTGAACTGGTAGTTTCCACCTGAACTGTACTCCCTGTAGCCCACCTGGTAGCCTTTGATTGCTCCATTCTGGAGGTGCTTCTTGGGTGCCTAGAAGAGAAATAAATGCTTTGCCAGTTAATCTAATGAAACATGTCAAGAAACCTTTATTTACATTAAAACAGTATAAAAATCATGGTCAGAGATATTATACATTACTTCAACTGTATCATATTGTATGTGTTAAGAGTAATTCCAAAGTACTTATTTGTACTTCAACTAGAAATCTGATATAAACAATATATAACATAAAGTAGCAAGAAACACATCAATAATGAATAAAGCAAAACATGTTCTAGAACAAAAATCACTCCATAATCTCTACTGCTCGCTAGTGTTACCATGTCTGAGTTATTGTAGGAAATATGGGGAAATAATTACAAAAGCACACTTCATTCATTAACTGTGTTACAAAAAAGATCCGTTAGAATAATACACAATGTTGGATACAGAGAACATACAAACCCTTTATTCATTGAATCACAAATACTGAAATTCGACGACACAGTGAAATTGCAAACAGCTAAAATTATACACAAAGCAAACTATAACCTGCTACCCAAGAATATGCAACAATTCTTCTCAACAAAAGAGGAGAAATATAATCTTTGAAAAAAATGCAATTTAAAACTTTTGTACGTAAGTACAACACTTAAGACCTTCAGTATTTCAGTATGTGGAATTAAATTATGGAATGGATTAAGCAAAGACATCAAACAATGTACTAATATCCTCCACTTCAAGACACACTTCAAACTTAACATTTTTACAAAGTACAAAGAGGAAGAACCACGTGAACCACATGCTGAATGTATGTCAACCATCCATTGATTTTCAAGATGATCTTATTTATCTCACCATATGAAATATAACTTACTTCACCAATTAGTATTTTTTTTTTTCATTGTTATGACTTATGGAGTATATTGTAAATAAATTGAGAACAGGAAGTGAACAAAAGTTTGAGCAACTGTTATGTAAAAGAAAAGGGGTAGGATTAAATAAGCTCTGCTTCTTCCTACTCCTTTTCGAACATGTTGAAAAGAGAAACTGTATATTGAGATGTATCATGTTGTATGCTTGCATGTTCCAAATAAACTCAAACTCAAACTCAAATTCAAACTACGCAAGGTTTATTTGTGGCGGGCAGTATGAAAACAAAGTTGCAATTTACCCTCCAAGAAACTTTGATGCTCTGAGAGGAGAAGGCTTCAAGCTGCACATCCTGAGGTGGTCCGTCAGGAGCTGAAGACAAAATTACAAATCGTTGAGTTCGTTATCAAAAAGGCAATTTGCGGACTTCGGGTTTGGGCAAGATGGAGTAGACACGTGTTGAGTCTCGATCCCACAACTTTTTACATTGCCACTCTTTTAAAACTCCATAAACTACACTGGCGAGCGGGCAAGCGGGTGATTATATTACTCCGGAGGTGCAACTGGCCAGAAAGGCCAACTCACTCGACGAAGCGGAGCGCCAGAGATACCGATGCCGAGCCTAACTCCTCCAACGAGGGTACCAGCGAAGTCAACATGTCGGCTATAGTCTTCTGGAAGAACACTGCCAGGCCTTGTCTGCGGACTTCAGGACAGCAATTTCTACACTCGAGACAAAGTTTGATAATGTACACACCAAGGTCTCTGAACACTCTCAGAAAATTACTTCACAAATGCTACCTTGCAAGACCAACGCCTGATAGCATTGGAAGCAACATGTGCTAAGCAACGGGCTAAAGTTAGCAACTTCGAATCCCAGAGTCGGCAAAATAACATCCGAGTGGTCGGCATACCAGAGTCCGTGGAGGAGGCACGTCCAACTACCTTTTTTGCGGAGCTACTGAAGGAGATTTTTGGCATGGATTTCTAGCTCTCTCCTATCTTGCTGATTGTATTGTACCATATGTCCCGGCAAGAAATCTGCGTTCAAAGAACTCCGGCATAGTAGTGATTACCAGAGCCCAAAAAAGTCTGTGGGCTATAGAGCGTTTTCTATTCAGGGTCCAGAATTCTGGAAGGCCCTCCCAGTAACAGTTAGAGATGCTACCTCAGTAGAAGCATTTAAGTCCCATCTTAAAACTCATTTGTATACTCTAACCTTTAAATAGACCCCCCTTTTAGACCAGTTGATCTGCTGTTTATTATATTTTCTGCTGCTCTACCCCCTTCTCCCTCGTGAAGGGGTGGGGCACAGGTTAGGTGGCCATGGATGAAGTGCTGGCTGTCCAGAGTCAGGACCCAGGTTGGACCGCTTGCCTGTGCATGGGGTTGGGGACATCTCTGCGCTGCTGACCTGTCTCCACTTGGGATGGTCCCCTGCTGGCCCCACTATGGACTGGACTCTTACTATTATGTTATGGTGGGCGTTTCTCTCCAAGGTTTGTCATTGTCATCCCACTGGGTTGAATTTTTTCTTGCCCTGATGTGGGATCTGAACCGATGATGTCGCTGTAGCTTGTGCAGCCCTTTGAGACACTTGTGATTTAGGGCTATACAAAAAATCATTGATTGATTGATTGATTGAGTCCTTGGTCCAAAATACATCACTAAAGCTCTCCTGTCCAAAGGCAAAACCTAGTAACTCACGTCTAGCTGATTTTGAGAAAACAAAGGAAAACCAATCTATCTTGATGCTGTCTTACAAAGATCTACAAAGTCATCAAACGTATAGATGTTTTCTTGAGCTTTCATTTTCTTGACGATTGAGCCGTGGATTGAATCTGCTCTCATGAACATGTGGCCTTTCTCCAGATATTTTATCACAATTTCGGGTGGGCCCCATTCTGCGTTTGCACATTGGGCAAGAGCCGTGTACAGCGTCCAGTTTTTATTTTGACCTCCACAGTTATCTGCCCAAAAGAGTATGCAAGGGGAAGAATCATGAACAATACATTTAATGAAGGTGCTTGCAACGTCCTGGGCCAATCTTCCAAATATCCCCTCGTGCCATAATATCACATAATCAGGTTGACCGTCGGCCCCCATTCGTGCAAATGTCTCATTAAAGACAATAAGGCGACTGACAAAGAAGCTCCGATTGGTCCCTTGAGATATTAGGTTTTTCTGTTGTATCTACGTGGTTATGTGGGAGTTGCTAGGTCCTGCCATGCGCGTAACAGCTTACTTATGGAACAAATTAACAGAGGTGGGACCAAGTCATTGTTTTGCAAGTCACAAGTAAGTCTCAAGTCTTTGACCTCAAGTCTCGAGTAAAGTCCAGAGTCAATACAGGCAAGTCCGAGTCAAGTCCAAAGTCAATACTGGAAAGTCTCAAGTCAAGTCCAAAGTCCTGCATTTTGGGTTTCGAGTCATTTCAAGTCTTTTTAACCACAGACTAATATATGTACACAGATTGTGTATGCTTTTAAAACGCTGTATTTCTTATTAAAAAAAAACAGTAATGACATTGCACTTCATAATAGCACTATTAACCAGTTATTCTAAACATTTACCTCATTCCTTTACAGAATAAACACATTTGAAAAAACAAGTGCAACTGTACTTACTTGCACAAAAGTGTTAACATTGTATTTCCATGGAATATTGCATTGTAACTAGTCCCACAGCAGTTTATATCATGTTGTTACCTTATCTCATTGATCTCATCTCATACGGTATGTGTTTATGTGTGCGTACACATGAAAAACAACAAATACATGAACATAACAATGAACAGTGCTGTACTTGTTAGATGTCAGGGCTCTATGGAATATGTACACATATTCATAATATAGTATACATTTTAACTGACCTTTATTTGACTATGTTTGTCTTTTTGTAGGTGGGTAAAATATGCGGTGCTGCTGACCGCCGTCTAACGTTACGTTACTGTGTGTGATACATTCACTAACGTAACGTTATGTGTAGGTATCTCATGCAACCCTGCTTAAAAAAAATATCACTTGACAAAAAGTATGAATAAGGTAGCAAACTGCAGTGGACGCAACAGATTGCCGTGTTTGCAATGACGTTATAACCATAGACATCTTATAAGTAGACGCAGAATTGGCTGCTGTGACGCAAGCAATTTGGCCGCCATCTTGAAGTGGTGATGAGGAGCCAGCAAGCAGCCTAAACTGACAGTTGACAGGTAGAAAACAAAGATGCTGGGCTGGTATTCAGCGTTTTCCTGCTCAATTGAGCGGACTGTTGAAAATAGGAATTGGAGGATTACTTTTCACAGGTAAGATTTAACATTAACATACTATTGGTTGTATTTTGTGAAAAGAATATTACCACAGATTTAAGCAGGAGCAAAGAACTACAATATTCGTATGTGAAAATCACAAAGAAATCTTCTGTGGGAGGATGACCCCCCTACAGGTATTTGGTTTACAAACTTTCAGGCCCACCTAAAACAAAATTCACCAGCCGCCATTGATTATGATGCATTCTCATTTTATTGTAACCACAGATAAGTCTTCAAGTAACAATATTCAAGTACTAACTTTGTTGAGTAAAACAGAATTTGGTTTTATTCTGAATCCAGTGAAACAGATTGGTGGTTTTAGCTAAAATAAAGACTTTCAGGTGTTTATATATGTTCAATCACTGTAAATATGATCATTTAAAGGAAGAATGTAATAGAAAATATCAATACAAAGTGTCCAGACAGAATAAACTATCTGCTGTTGCAGCAACAGAGATAAAGTCTATATTAGTGGTTCTCAACCTTTTTTCAGTGATGTACCCCCTGTGAACATGTTTTTAATTCAAGTACCCCCTAATCAGAGCAAAGCATTGTTGGTTGAAAAAAGAGATAAAGAAGTAAAATACAGCACTATGTCATCAGTTTCTGATTTATTAAACTGTATAACAGTGCAAAATATTGCACAATTGTAGTGGTCTTTCTTGAACTATTTGAAAAAAAAAAATGTAAATATAACTAAAAACTTGTTGAAAATAAACAAGTGATTCAATTATAAATACAGATTTCTACACATAGAAGTAATCATCAACTTAAAGTGCCCTCTTTGGGGATTGTAATAGAGATCCATCTGGATTCATCAACTTCATTCTAAACATTTCTTCACAAAAAAGAAATCTTTAGCATTAATATTAATGGAACATGTCCACAAAAAATGTAGCTGTCAACACTGAATATTGCATTGTTGTATTTCTTTTCACACTTTATGAATTTACTTTCATATATTGTTGGAGTATTTTTCAATAAATATATTTATAAAGGATTTTGAATTGTTGCTATTTTTAGAATATTTAAAAAAATATCATGTACCCCTTGGGATACCTTCAAGTACCCCCATTTGAGAACCTCTGGTCTATAGGTCCGTAAGATATATAGATATCTAATGTATTCATACATTGTTTATGTAGGATATACGCATGTATATACAACCTAATCATATTGTTTCTTCAACTTCAAAATAGCTGACTGTTTTTCCCCCTTCTCTGGGATTATATTCCCAGTTTTGATCTCAGACGTCTGGTCACTTATAGCATATAAGAATATTCTATTATTGTTAGGCAAATTATGAACACGCCAAGACATGTGTCCTTTATCATAGTTACACGAATGACAAAAAAACGCGTGAATATGAGTGGTATTCAGTGAGGTAATATGAATTAAATGCTCTGACAGTTCATTGCTCCTGACAAATGAATTGCACTGAGTGGAGTGGATCACCACTCCAAGATGGGGGCCCCGCATCCGTTTGCGGCAACAGGCAGTAGCGCTCGATGCTGCGTACCCTTATAAGATGTCTATGGTTATAACGTTAACAGTGAGTTTACAGCCTCACTGATTTAACTACACTGCAAATTAAAGTCACGTTACTCAGCCAATAAACGTTAGCTTACATTCAAAATGTACCCTTCTTTGTGCAACTTCAAATGTCGAACGAAGTTGTAAATTGATGCGTCTCCGTCTGTAATCTTCCAACCGCATGTTTTGCATACGGCAATTCCTGTTTTGTTGACCAAGTCGTACTTTTAATACCCGAACGAAACACTTTATGGCATAATTTTCTTCACTTATTCTTCTGTTGTTTGAAAGCGCTTCTCCGTTGGTTTTCCTGTAATTTGATTGTGACGAAAACAAAGTGGATGTAATTTGATTGGCTGTTGTACTGACAGGTAGCACACAGGCTGTCATCGCACACACGCTGATACACTTCCGTACACAATGGAAGATACGGAGCGCTCCTGAATAACTTTTTAATCGTTGGGTTTTGGGGAAAGTAGCAAGTCTTGTCAAGTCAAAAGGCTCAAGTCCAAGTCAAGTCACAAGTCATTGATGTTAAAGTCTAAGTCGAGTTGCAAGTCTTTTTACATTTCGTCAAGTCGAGTCTAAAGTCATCAAATTCATGACTCCAGTCTGACTCGAGTCCAAGTCATGTGACTCGAGTCGACACCTCTGCAAATTACAATATCGCATACACTAATGTAAACCATATCACCTAAGAACTCCAAAATTTTTATCAGTTCAGTTTTGACCAAAATTGAATTACTGGGTTTTGCCTTTGGACGGGAGAGCTACTGGTGCACTGTACATTTTGGTGTTAAGCAAACGCTTCTTATGTGCCTTGTTTGTTTATTTCCTTTAATATTTCCTATATTACTATACAATCAGGTTGGGATGTGTCTTGCGAGCGTAGGCTCACTTTAATTCTTATTTCGCCTTTTGGAGTTGATTACTGTTACTGTAAGGGAGGAGACTCCGGAAGTTAGTATTAGTCAAGTAAGGCTAAGCAAGAGTCAGAGAGCTCAGATAAGGTTCTTATTTAAGGTGGGTAGTAAGGGTAATTGCATTCTAATCTGTTGGGGTTTGTTGAAATGTGTCTTTCTGTCATTACTAGTTTTTAATTAGTTTAATTTTTTTATTATTATTTTTCCTATTATTCTTTTATTTTGTTATTCATTTGTTTTGGGCACTAGGTGACAATTACCTTGGGAATTGAGTGTGTGGGTATTGTAGGGGGTGGGGTTTATTATGTTACATATTGTAAAATGTGCAGATACCTCAACTTGCTGTTACCATGAGTCATCATGTTATACTGTCTGCAAAATTCTATAAAAATATTTGGAAAAAAAAACAGTCTGAGAAAGACTAATACAAAATGTTTAAGTGTATGTGGATTTGGCTGTTACCGCTAATGTGATGAGTGTCTTTTAAAAGGGGACGATCCGGGGTTGAGTAGAAGTGCTCTGCGAGGAGATGAATGGAATGGGGGCTAATTTGCGGAAAAGGGTCCGGACCCACTGCATTGACCATTGTGTGACATTTACTACGGAGGCCGCTGATTGAAAAGTTCTGCTTTTAGTGCAAGGTCAGCGTGTGTTCAATAATGCAACAGAGCCAATGGGGCTGATGTCAGTGCCATGTTAATGAATCGCCCCGTAACAGTCCCTCCTTTTGCTTCTAGTCTTGCCCTTTATGTCTGCATTTGGGTTTTTGGAACCTTTATTCACATCACCCTTTGTAACCCTTTGAGAGAAAGTGCCAACTTGTG
Organism: Nerophis ophidion; assembly: GCF_033978795.1. Lineage (NCBI taxonomy): Eukaryota > Metazoa > Chordata > Actinopteri > Syngnathiformes > Syngnathidae > Nerophis > Nerophis ophidion. The sequence continues at coordinate 43,032,967 of NC_084614.1, forward strand.
CCAAAAAGAGTCGGCATTTGCGTAGAAATTGTGTGTGAAGGTTGATGAACTATAATTTTTCATGGGTAATTTTCATTTCCTGAATTTTGTGTAAAATTAGGGGTGTCCTGATCCAATATTGATATTGGTTATTTGGTATCGCAGTGGTTCTCAACCTTTTTTCAGTGATGTACCCCCTGTGAACATTTTTTTAATTCAAGTACCCCCTAATCAGAGCAAAGCATTTTTGGTTGAAAAAAAGAGATAAAGAAGTAAAATACAGCACTATGTCATCAGTTTATGATTTGTTAAATTGTATAACAGTGCAAAATATTACTCATTTGTAGTGGTCTTTCTTGAACTATTTAGAAAAAAAGGTATAAAAATAACTAGAAACTTGTTGAAAAATAAACAAATGATTCACTTATAAATAAAGATTTCTACAAATAGAAGTAATCATCAACTTAAAGTGCCCTCTTTGGGGATTGTAATAGAGATCCATCTGGATTCATGAACTTAATTCTAAACATTTCTTCACAAAAAAATAAATCTTTAACATCAATATTTATGGAACATATCCACAAAAAATCTAGCTGTCAACACTGAATATTGCATTGTTGCATTTCTTTTCACAGTTTATGGACTCACATTTGTATTTTGTTGAAGTATTATTCAATAAATATATTTATAAAGGTTGTTTGAATTGTTGCTATTTTTAGAATATTAAAAAAAAAATCACATACCCCTTCAAGTACCCCCAGGGGTACGCGTAACCCCATTTGAGAATCCACTGTGGTATCGGACAAGTATCTGATTATATCGGCTTGCGTTCAAACTTTCCAATATAAAAGGTGCGATGCACTACTGCAGCATGTTAACATCTAAAGCTCCAAAAGGCACGCAATACTGGTCTTTTCTTGCATTTTAGTCAAGTCCTTTACAAAAGGTAAACTATAGGCTATATGCTATAGGCTACTTGGAGCTAGCACCTAAACAACAGCCTCCAGACAAGTTAAAAATAAATAAAAAGTGCCTTTAATCAAACATTGCAGTCTAAAACAGCAAATTTGTCAGTATGAGCAAGTATCAAATAATTATAGTTCCATATTATTTACACATGCAAAGTCTCCAAGACAGAAGCGTATTAGAAAGTATTCAGTAACATGTAGACAGCATAAGTCGTAAATAAATAGGTTGGTGTTATTCATACCTACTATTGTTCTCCGTTTCACTAATTACATTTGATAATGCCTTTTTCTGCACACTACAAAATATTGAAAGTACGAATGATTTGGGCTGATATCGTATCGGATTGATATTGGTGTTAGCCATACTCCAATATCGTTATCGTATAGGAAGTGTTAAAGTTGTATTGGGAAACTACTAGTTTGAATAGATTGAGAAACACGGAAAAATGATGATGATCGCTTCGACTGGAATTTTTAGGACTGAAAATGCCGGGAAACAAAGGCATTTTTGGAATATGGAATATAGATGCTTTCAATAAGGTGAATGTTTCGATGTCGGAATGGTTTGAATCGGTTGAGGAATATAAGACATGTGGAACTACTACTTGTTTTCATTGGGAATATTGTTGTGAAAAGTGTAGAATTACGAAAAAGTAGAACATTTTTGGGAATGTGTAATTAGAAAACCGTTGTTTGAACATTTTGATCACTTTTCAATTGGAATGATGTTGTAAAGAATGTGTAATTGGTTGAACATTGTGGCAATTGTTGTTATTCACTTTTAATGGGAGTGTTTTTTTTTTAAAATGTGGACAATTTGGGGAATGTGTCAATAGGTGACCATTTTTTCTTCATTTTGATTCATTATAAATGGAAATGTTGTTTTTGAAAATTTGGAACCATTTGAGAATTGTGGAAGTACCGTATTTTTCAGACTATAAGTCACAATTTTTTTCATAGTTTGACCAGGGGTGCGACTTATACTCAGGAGCGACTTATGTGTGAAATTATTAACACATTACCGTAAAATATCAAATAATATTATTTAGCTCATTCACGTAAGAGACTAGACGTATAAGATTTCATGGGATTTAGCGATTAGGAGTGACATATTGTTTGGTAAACGTATAGCATGTTCTACATGTTATAGTTATTTGAATGACTCTTACCATAATATGTTACGTTAACATACCAGGCACCTTCTCAGTTGGTTATTTTTGCGTCATATAACGTACACTTATTCAGCCTGTTCACTATAAATTGCCTTTCAAATGTCTATTCTTGGTGTTGGGTTTTATCAAATAAATTTCCCCAAAAATGCAACTTATACTCCAGTGCGACTTATACATGTTTTTTTCCTTCTTTATTATGCATTTTCGGCAGGTGCGACTTATACTCCGGAGCGACTTATGGTCGGAAAAATACGGTATCAAAAAAAATCCCTTTTTAAAAAAAAAAAAAGATTGCATCCACACAACATGTGTTTTAAGAGAAAAAATAATAAATGATAAATGATAAATGGGTTGTACTTGTAAAGCGCTTTTCTACCTTCAAGGTACTCAAAGCGCTTTGACACTACTTCCACATTTACCCATTCACACACTGATGGAGGGAGCTGCCATGCAAGGCGCCAACCAGGGGTGAAGTGTCTTGCTCAGGACACAACGGACGTGACGAGGTCGGTAAGAGGTGGGATTTGAACCAGGTTCCCCTCGGGTTGCGCACGGCCACTCTCCCACTGCGCCACGCCACTGTTAAATGGCTACCATTTTTTAACAAAATGAAAAATGCAATATTTCACCTGCTTCATCAGTGGTGATGGTGAGCTCGTTACTGGCCTCACTCTTCCCGATGAGGTTCTTAGCGAACATACGGATGTTGTAGGTGGAGGAGGGGTGGAGGTCGATGATTGTGGCCTGGTTGAGCTGAGGTGAGACATCTTTGGTCTTCTGAGCGGTGTCCCAGGAGGCTGTCACAGAGGACAGGGTGCGGTTTATGGAGATCGCTCAAGTCAGTTTGACATAAAGTGTGGATGTTGTGATAATTAATCGCTGAAAACATATCTAGATATCTTCACAACATACAGTGGGGCAAAAAAGTATTTAGTCAGCCACCGATTGTGCATGTTCTCCCACTTAAAATGATGACAGAAGTCTGTAATTTTCATCATAGGTACACTTCAACTGTGAGAGACAGAATATGAAAAAAAAAATCCAGGAATTCACATTGTAGAAATTTTAAAGAATTTATTTGTAAATTATTGTGTAAAATAAGTATTTGGTCAACCATTCAAAGCTCTCACTGATGGAAGGAGGTTTTGGCTCAAAATCTCACGATACATGGCCCCTTTCATTCTTTCCTTCACACGGATCAATCGTCCTGTCCCTTTAGCAGAAAAACAGCCCCAAAGCATGATGTTTCCACCTCCATGCTTCACAGTAGGTATGGTGTTCTTAGGATGCAACTCAGTATTCTTCTGGATGATACAGCAGAGGATTGGGAGAATGTCATGTGGTCAGATGAAACCAAAATACAACTTTTTGGTATAAACTCAACTCGTCGTGTTTGGAGGAAGAAGAATACTGAGTTGCATCCCAAGAACACCATACCTACTGTGAAGCATGGGGGTGGAAACATCATGCTTTGGGGCTGTTTTTCTGCTAAGTGGACAGGACGATTGATCCGTGTTAAGGAAAGAATGAATGGGGCCATGTATCGTGAGGTTTTGAGCCAAAACCTCCTTCCATCATTGAGAGCTTTGAATGGTTGACCAAATACTTATTTTCCACCATAATTTACAAATAAATTCTTTAAAATCCCTACAATGTGAATTCCTGGATTATTTTTTCACATTCTGTCTCTCACAGTTGAAGTGTACCTATGATGAAAATTACAGACCTCTGTCATCATTTTAAGTGGGAGAACTTGCACAATCGGTGGCTGACTAAATACTTTTTTGCCCCACTGTAACTACATGTTGGCCTATCTCTTCTCCTTACCTGATTTGTTCTTGCTTTCGATATCGAAGCCTGTGATTGGGCTGTTGCCATCAAATCCCATGGTCCAGCGCAGGGCAATGGTTCTGTCTTTCACTTCTCTGATCTCCACCTCTGGTGGGTCTGGGGGTTCTGCAAAGAGCAAAGTTGACAATTATTTTCTTTCCTATTACTGCAGTCCCCGCAAATGATTGACAAAATCTAGCTCAAAAATATGTTATGGATCGAGGTCTGCACCATGCAGAAAAAATGGGAATTATTGAGAATGGATTTTTAAAAATCATTATTATCATTATTATCATTAATCGCCTGCTCAGTAGCCTTGTGGTTAGAGTGTCCGCCCTGAGATCGGTAGGTCGTGAGTTCAAACCTCGACCTAGTCATACCAAAGACTATAAAAATGGGACGCCTTATCTCCCTGTTTGGCATTCAGCATCAAGGGTTGGAATTGGGGGTTAAATCACCAAAATGTTTCCCGAGTGCGGCCACCGCTGCTGCTCACTGCTCCCCTCATCTCCCAGGAGGTGGAACACGGGGATGGGTCACATGCAGAGGATAATTTCACCACACCTAGTGTGTGTGGCTGTCAGTGGTACTTTAACTTTAACTTTATTAGATATCGCAAACTGATGCTACACTGTGCGTAGGTCCCCGTGATCTGAAATAGTGACGTTTGAAAACATTAAATTTCACAGCACACTTATTCCTAGCCCCTTCCTGCTCCGCCACTGATAAGAATATAATCACAACATTCTCCTGGCATTGTCACTGTCCCCCACAGCCCCACAGCATGTAGCATTAATGAATTTGTCTTGTAAGATATATATTAGGGATGTTAATCTTAAACACAAAACACGATTAAATTAAATATGGTGAATTACTTAGTTTACTCAGCAACCCTATTAGACATACTGGGCTCCATTTAATCCCTGGTGGGAGTTCAAACAAAACGGGTTGCTTATGTTTTGATTATGAGGCATTCGTTATTTAACGTTCAAAATAACATCCGGAATTTAATTACATTCAAGTTTGAGTCAAAAATAATTTCACGCAAATAAAATGTGAAAATGTTTTTGTCATTCTGCTTAGGGCCTCATTTTAGCCATTGGCTACCTTGGATATGTAAAGTAATTAAAGTTATATGATAGTGTTATTTATGACCTACAAACACATTTTTTATTATTTCCAATCAGACAGAATCGTACCTTTTAATCTAAACCAATCAGAGGATGCATTGTCCCAGAACAGATCGTGTTCACCCTTGCAGTTTCTTCTGTAGAATTTCTAGCATGAGTCAACAGCAGTTGTACCTTGAACTGTGAGCTGAATGATCCCTCTGTCTTCTCCAAAGGAGTTGATGGCATGGCAGGAAAAGAATCCGGAGTCCTCTCTCACTGTGGGCATGATCTGACGGATGAACCACAATGACTTTAATTCACCAATGAAATGTCCTAACAATGTCACACTCCCGTGGGAATTTGGGGCATAGAGAAAATTGGTCATTTAATTTAATTGTGTGTTGGAATCGGTGATAAGTTTTACTGAGATCCAAGGGGAATTTTTGTTATAAAAAATGTGGAATTTCGGGAAAAGTGAATCTTTTAGGGCAGATGGAGGAAATTGTTTGTGCAAATGCCATTAACGAGCTGAAATATTTTCATGCTGGAACGGTTGAAATCGCTTGACAAATGTGGAACGTTGAGAAATTGTCCATCATTGGCAATTACAATTGTATTGTGGTAAATGTGGAATCACAATATTTTAAATGTTGGAATTTTTTGGTATATGTCAGTAATTAGTCCATATGTCCCGAATGAGCAAAACCTTTCAGTGTTAGAATGCCTTGGATCGGTTAGGAAATGTGGAAGTGGTAAGAATTACAATATAACATACATCCATAAACGTGGATGCAAATGAAAAAGTGCAATATACTTATCTGTACAGTAATCTATTTATTCATATCTGCACCTTATTGCTCTTTTATCCTACACTACAACGAGATAATGTAACAAAATGTCATTCTTATCTGTACTGTAAAGTTCAAATTTGAATGATAATAAAAGGAAGTCTCTAGGTCTAATTGCTAAGATCAAAGGAAATGTTATTAAATTTAGTTCAGCGAAAGCTCTAAAACTCCAAAAGACACACAAGAACAGTTTTTTGTTGCATTTTAGTCAAGTCATTTACAAAAGGTAAACTATAGCCAATAGACTACTCGGAGCTAGCACCTAAACAACAGCTGAGCAGACAAGTTAGACATACATAATAAGTGCCTTTAATTTAAATTGAATATAAACGCAATTCATTGTTGTGGCCATAAAAAACAATTACCGCTGCACTTCAACTTAAAGACAGCATACGTCTAGCCCAGACAGTTGTAAATAAATAGGTTATTGTTATTGATACCTACTATCGTTCTCCATTTGACTGATTACATTTGATAAAGCCTATCAGTATTAGCCAAACTCCAATATCAGTATCGTATAGGAACTGTTAAAGTTGTATTGGGATACTACTAGTTTGAATAGCTTGAGAAACGCGGAAAAATGATGATGATCGCTTCAATCTGGAATTTTTAGGACTGAAAATGCCGGGAAAACCAGGCATTGTTTGGAATATGGAAAATACATAATTTTCAATTAGATTTGTATTGCGATAAATGTGGAATCACAATGTTTTAAATGTGGGAATTATTTGATATATGTCAATAATTAGCCGTTATGTACCGAATGAGCAAAACATTTCAGTGTTAGAATGCCTTAGAAATGTGGAAATGGTAAGAATTCTGAAGATCAAAGGAAATGTTATTACATTTAGTTCAGTGAAACCTCTTAGACATTCACACACACTTTTTTTTAAACAGAAATTATGTTCTCCGGCACGAAAATTTGTATTATTATACTATCCATTATTTGTTTCATAATTTGTGATCAGTTGGAAGGCCAAGTGTGCGTTGACTCGACTGCATTCTTAATGCTGTGGTTTGTGACCCAACACATGTCTCGTTCCAAACATAGTGAGAATTATGTTTCAGCTCCTTTACTGGTAGAAAACTAAACATCATGAAGACATCTATAAAGGTGCTGTGTTGTAAGTGTAACATAAAAATGCAGACGATTATCTAAATTGAAAAGTACAGTGTGTGGCAAGGATTCCTACCTGCAGGGTGGAGATGACTTCATCGCCCACTTCCTTGACTGTAACTACGTAGCGACTGGTCTCAGGGTTGATGATGCGTTCTTCTTTCTCCCAGCGCACCATGATAGGCTTCTCACCGTGGGCCGTGCAGCTCATTTTCTTCTCCTCACCTTGTGTGGCCAGTGTAGTGTTGGGGTAGGATGTGATCATGGCAGGAACTAAGAGAATATTAAAGAAGAAAGAAAGAAAAACAGATGTGAGAAAATCAGAATTTGACTCTGCTTGTTTTGAAAGTATAATTTTTTTTTCCGGGTGAATTAAATGACATAATGGTTACCATGTCATAAGTACAACCTGGGGGGTGATTTCACCCCGCAGCTATTTATTTTCCTGACCCTTGGCTTATTCTACAAGCCCCGTTTCCATGAGTTGGGGAATTGTGTTAGATGTAAATATAAACAGAATACAATGATTTGCAAATCATTTTCAACCCATATTCAATTGAATGCACTACAAAGACAAGATATTTGATGTTCAAACTCATAAACTTTTTTTTTTTTTTGCAAATAATAATTACCTTAGAATTTCATGGCTGCAACACGTGCCAAAGTAGTTGGGAACGGGCATGTTCACCACTGTGTTACATCACCTTTTCTTTTAACAACATTCAATAAATGTTTGGGAACTGAGGAAACTAGTTGTTGAAGCTTTGAAAGTGGAATTCTTTCCCATTCTTGTTTTATGTAGAGCTTCACTCGTTCAACAGTCCGGGTGTCAGGCTTGCCTCTGACAGTTGACTATGTTTTAGTTTTTTCCTCTGCATTTGTCTTTGTTTCCTCTGTGTGTAGTGTTTCCTGTCAGCATTCTTATTTTGTTGGTTTCCTGTCTTTCTCCCTGAGTGCTGTGTTCCCCCTCAGCTGCGGCTGATTGGCGCCTAGCCACACCTGGTGTCAATCAGTCCACTCCTATTTAGACCTGTTTTCCCATTCAGTCACGGCAGGATTATTGTATTGTCTTGTCGATAACACGTATTGCATGTCGCTCTTGTTTTCTCTTTGCAGCATTGTTTGATTGCAGTTTTTAGTTTACTGCCTTTTGTTCCCTGCTTCTAAGTTTGTTTTTATATTACATGTACGACTTCTGTTTCCTGCTTGATTCTTGCTAGCTTCCATGCTAAGTTCCTTTTTGTTTTGTACCTCCCACGCTAGCTTCCTTAGTTTGGTATCCGCCCACGTGCGTGCTTTCTGTTTGTACCCTTTTTTTTTTTGTCTTAGTGTTTTAAATTAAAACATGTTGTCCTACTCAATGCCTGCCTCCATCTCTGCATCTTGGGGTTCGTCACAAACAAACTTTGGCACCGGGGTCTCCGCTGTTGTATTTTACGCTTCATAATGCGCCACACATTTTCGATAAGAGACAGGTCTGGACTGCAGGCGGGCCAGGAAAGTACCCGCACTCTTTTTTTTACGAAGCCACGCTGTTGTAACACGTGCTGAATGTGGCTTGGCATTGTCTTGCTGAAATAAGCAGGCACTTAGATGGCAGCATATGTTGTTCCAAAACTTGTATGTACCTTTCAGCATTAATGGTGCCTTCACCGATGTGTAAGTTACCCATGCATTGGGCACTAATGCACCCTCATACCATCACAGATGCTGGCTTTTGAACTTTACGTCGATAACAGTCTGGATGGTTCGCTTCCCCTTTGGTCCGGATGACACGTCGTCGAATATTTCCAACAACAATTTTGAAATGTGAACTCGTCAGACCACAGAACACTTTTCCACTTTGCATCAGTTCATCTTATATGATCTCGGGCCCAGAGAAGCCGGCGGCGTTTTTGGAAGATGTTGATAAATGGCTTTCACTTTGCATATTAGAGCTTTAACTTGCACTTACAGATGTAGCGACCAACTGTACTTAGTGACAGTGGTTTTCTGAAGTGTTCTTGAGCCCATGTGGTGATATCCTTTAGAGATTGATGTCGGTTTTTGATACAGTGCCGTCTGAGGGATCGAAGGTCACGGTCATTCAATGTTGGTTTCCGGCAATGCCGTGTACGTGGAGTGATTTCTCCAGATTCTCTGAACCTTTTGATGATATTGTGGACCGTAGATGTTGAAATCTCAAAATTTCTTGCAATTGCACTTTGAGAAACATTGTTCATAAACTGTTTGACTATTTGCTCACGCAGTTGTGGACAAAGGGGTGTACTTTGCCCCATCCTTTCTTGTGAAAGACTGAGCATTTTTTGGGAAGCTGTTTTTATACCCAATCATGGCACTCACCTGTTCCCAATTAGCCTGCAAACCTGTGAGATGTTCCAAATAAGTGTTTGATGAGCATTCCTCAACTTTATCAGTATTTATTGCCACCTTTCCCAACTTCTTTTTCACGTGTTCCTGGCATCAAATTCTAAAGGTAATGATTATTTGCAAAAAAAAAAATGTTTATGAGTTTGAACATCAAATATGTTGTCTTTGTAGCATATTCAACTGAATATGGGTTGAAAATGATTTGCAAATCATTGTATTTCGTTTATATTTACATCTAAAACAATTTCCCAACTCATATGGAAACGGGGTTTGTAATTCAATGTTACATGGGTCTTTGGCTTGCATCTCGCATGTGAGGTGCCAAAAAGGTACGATGAACCCTCCAAAGACATGGCACTAAATACACACTGGCAATATCTCACACACAACAGCAGCTCTCCATCCCCCAGACACTCTCACACACACCCACACACACGCACGCACACACACACACACACACACACACACACACACACACACACACACACACACACACACACACACACACACACACACACACACACACACACACACACACACACACACACACACACACACACACACACACACACACACAGAATGCATGATTCCAGTGATGTGATGAGGAGTGTCAGGCAAGAGCTTGCAAACATTTAAGCCTCATCTCTTATTTACTCCGTCTGGGGCTCGTCTGACGAAAAGAACGCCGTTTTATTTTGCATGACAAGTATGAATTTTTTGCGAGGCGTGTTTCAGGAACATTGGGGGAAAAAAAATAACAGCTCAGGCCTGATCTACGTGAATGTTATATTTTAGAGCCGAACTTACTCTTGTTTTGCCACGTAAGTGCTTAAGCGGAAGCATAGGCGATGGTGTTGACACTCCTGGCCCGCTTGAATACCGCGAGGTGACAAACAAGCAGTGTGGAAGCAGCCCGGCTGTGCAGCGGAAACAAGACGTCTGCCCTGAACATATCAAATTGATTTGAGCACTTTATATTTCTTCTTAACCTTTAAAAGTCTCAAGTATAGCATTTGTGTTGCTATGGTAGCTGCTACAGTATCACATGCTATACATCCACGTAACCGGAAAAACGTTGGCTAAAAGCTCAACCAAATCAGGTTGTGGAAAACTAAATTAAAACTAAACTAAATCAAGAAAAACTGTCTGAGGCCAGCATTTGTCATGAAGAAAGTGTGAGCGCTTTCGTAGGATTTTTTTTTTTTTTACCTCCGATTCTTGTGTGCTGTGTTGGTAATGTTCGGCCTAACATTGCTCGATATAGTCTGTTTGTGATGATCCGTTGCGCATGTGGATCATGTTTTGTTTAGTGTAAGACTCCCTTATTTTGGTTTTCAGCACCCCTGGGTTTGTGTTTTCTCGGTTGCCATGGGTGCTGATTATTTCCCGGACGCTCACCTGCTCCCAGGCACTAATCAGAGAGCTATTTATTTTCTGCCTTTCGCCACACTCGGTCTGGCTGCTTTGTTTGCTCCTGCAACAAGTTACCTTGGTACACCTTTTGATTCCTGTCACTATGCTAAGCCTTTCCGTAACTTTGCCATAGCTCCCCGTGTCATCGGCAGGTTTTTCTTGTGTTTTATATTTTTATTTTCCTACATTGTTGTAGGTATTTTTAATTGATTTATGAAAAATACATAATTTTCCTACCTGCACACTGCCTCCGGAGTTCCGTCTGCATTTTGGAGAAACGAGCCGTGCACAACACTGTTATAGTCATTCCGGAGAAACCAGTCCCCAAACAAATAATCATGGCTACATTTGATGCTTGTTTTGTGCTAGAATTATTTCATGGGAAATAAATGGTTCAATAATTTGTGTTTTTTGGTGCAAAATGATACATTTTACGTAATTAAAAGATACATTTCCAAACTTTCCTGAGACAACTCTGACCTGGGATCGAACCCAATCATCACTAACACTGCGTACATATTTGTGGATGTTTGGAACGAACTAATTAGATTTATATGATTTCTTCTTGGCAAATTTGCTACGATTTTGATACGAACCAAAGTACATCAGAAATTCAATAAAACAAAACAGTGAAGACACTAAAGCGAGACATTTAGCAATGCTTGAAAGCTAACACGGTGGGCAGTGGTTAGGGCTCATGCATCACAGCGAGAAGGTCCTGGGTGGAGTGCATGTGGGCTTCCTCCCACCTCCAAAGACATGCACCTGGGGATAAACTGATTGGCAACACTAAATGGTCCCAGTGTGTGAATGTGAGTGTTGTCTATCTGTGTTGGCCCTGCCATGAGATGGTGACTTGTCCAGGGTGCACCCTGCATTCCGCCTGAGTGCAGCTGGGATAGGCTCCAGCACTTATCTGGTCACCTTGTATTAATAGTTAGCATTTCCTCTAAAAATACAGTTAAGCAATGTATTCACTTGACATCATAGGCAAAAACAAACATTTTTTTTTACAACACTCTGTTCCCCAGCAGTCACCAAGAGGGCAGTAAAGACCCACAAAGGGGATTCAGATAGACTAGTTGCTGATTGGCTACATCCACCCAACCCCCCTTCGACCTCTCTCCTCCTCCTCCCAGGCTTCCTTCACCTGGCCAGGTTGCCATGCCAACCAGCACCGGGCAGTCTCTGCACTCTTCTCCCCCTACCTCTCTTCCGTCCTCTCGACTCTACCAGGAATAGAACACCGACCTGCCATTGATTTCCACTGTATGATGATCATGCCAGCGCACTATGCAGGAGTAATACAACATATCTCGTCCAGTCCAAGAGCATTGAACGTCAAAGTGTGAGGTCATGATGATGAATTTTCTAACTGTTTTGAAGTCGAAAGCCAACATGCAAGATGCATTGTGGCCATTTCGAAATAAGAATGCAACGTAACAAAATGTTGAAAAAGTGTCAATACTTTCCAGATGCAACGTATTGCTTTTGTTGTGACTTCAGCAGAGCTTGGCCAGTTAGGCAGGCAGCTGCAGCCACCGGGGGTTGCAGCACGAATGGCACCAAAGACGGTGGAGAACTGGCCTGACAGTTTGTCACCTAATTTCTACCCAAAGTAGCCATCTAATCAGTTATTTGAATTATTGTGGCTGGTGTCTAATTTACACAGGGTCACTATTATACTGTACATACAGTCTCAAATATATAGTTAAGTTCGTTAAAGTAAAAGTACACACACACTGGGTGTGGTGAAATGTGTCGTCTGCATTCGACCCATCCCTTTGTTCATCCCCTAGGAGGTGAGGGGAGCAGTGAGCAGCAGCGGTGGCCGCACTGAGGAATCATTCATGGTGATTTAACCCCCAATTCCAAGCCTTGATGCTAAGTGCCAAGCAGGGAGGGAATGGGTCCCATTTTCATAGTCTTTGGTATGACTCTGACCACGAGGCCACTGAGTTGGTTGTACAGTGAATCTCTGAATATTCTATATTCTGCATTCATGACCCTGCACAATTTGCAGATTACCGATTTTTTTCTCTACTTATTTTTAGGAAAACATGCTGTTTTGTGCTGTCAATTTTCATAGCAAAGCTGTTTCTCTGGGAATGTCTCTTCTCATTTGCTCATACTTGCCAACCTTGAGACCTCCGATTTCGGGAGGTGGACGTGGAGGGGCGTGGTCAGGGCGTGTTAAGAGGGGAGTAGTATATTTACAGCTGTTGTGTGCGCAGTTGTGCACTGCACTTTCTAAAGTAGATGTTATTGTCACAAATGCCTGATTGATTGATTGAAACTTTTATTAGTAGATTGCACAGTACAGTACATATTCCGTACAATTGACCACTAAAGGGTAACACCGCAATAAGTTTTTCAACTTGTTTAAGTCGGGGTCCGAGTTAATCAATTCATAGTACAAATATATACTATCAGCATAATACAGTCACCACACAAGTTAATCATCATAGTATATACGTTGAAGTATTTACAATCCGGGGGGGGGCTTTGGTTGATATCAGTACTTCAGTCATCAACAATTACATCAACAGAGAAATGGACATTGAAACAGTGTAGGTGTGACTTAGTAGGATATGTACAGCCAGCAGACAACATAGTGAGTTATCATAGTTTAAGAACAAGTATATAAATTAGAAAAACATCTGATTATTTATGTTAGGTTATTCACAAAACGGGGAGATGGGATGTGAATGTAGGAGGATTAAAGGGTTGAAGTTGCCTGGAGGTGTTGTGGTGCATCATGTACAGTAGATGGCAGTATTGTCTTGTTTAAGAGTGTCACATGCTGTTTACGGCAGATGAACTGCCTTACGGTAGAGTGCTAGACGTAAACGTGACTGCTGTTGTTGTGTGTTGTTACTGTGCTGGGAGGACGTTAATGAAACTGCCTAACAATAAACTCACATAAGAAACCAAGAACTCGCCCTCGATCATTCTACAGTTACAATGTCATTGGGCAGACACGCTTTCAGACACGTCACTCAGGTCCTCATGGAACTAGGGGAGCGTGGCCTCGTGTTCCGCCTGAATTTCGAGAGATTATCGGGAGAAAATTTGTCCCGGGAGGTTTTCGGGAGAGGTAATGAATTTTGGGAGTCTCCCAGAAAATCCGGGAGGGTTGGCAAGTATGCATTTGGCCCACATTGATAGTGTTAACATTACATAGAAAGCACTTGAGGACTATGCAGGCATCACAATAAACACTTGCAATAATACAGTGGTAAGCTCAGTGCCTCAGTTTACACATTTTTTCGGATCTAGGTATGTACAGAGACATCCTGGATGAAAACCAACGCTTCTCATGCAACCTGATGGCGCTTGAGAAGTGCTGCAAAGAGAATTGGACAAAACTAGCCAAAGAAAGGTGTGCCAAGCTTGTGGCATCATATACATCGGTGAATCAATCAATCAATCAATGTTTATTTATATAGGCCTAAATCACAAGTGCCTCAAAGGGCTGCACAAGCCACAACAACATCCTCGGTTCAGAGCCCACAAAAGGGCAAGGAAAACTCACAACCCAGTGGGACGTCAATGTGGATGAATATGAAAAACCTTGGAGAGAACCGCAGATGTGGGTGGACCCCCCCCCCCCCCCCCCCCCCCCCTATCTGGCTGTAGGCAACCTACTGTATATAAATTACAATCGTTGAAAGTTACACACATTCAATTTATATTGGGGGTAATGAAAGTCACCTATATGTGTCTTTACTTCAGCAAGAAACACCTTCTTGGTGTGGGATTTCAGGCAGATGGATATTTTAAATATGAATGGCCAGCTGCATTCCAACTACTGCGCTCAATTTAAAAAAAAAAGGTATATGTTCTAAACCAGAAAACATTGTTTGATGCACTCGGGCAGAAGGCAAATTCACACCAGACAAGTCACTACCTCATCGCAGGGCCAACACAGATAGACAGACAACATTCACACACTAGGGCCAACTTAGTGTTGCCAAACAACCTATCCCCAGATGCATGTCTTTGGAGGTGGGAAGAAGCCGGAATATCCGGAGGGAACCTATATAGTCCTGGGGAGAACATGCAAACTCCATACAGAAAGACCCTGAGCCCGGGGATCGAACCCAGGACCTTCGTAATGTAACGTCCTCAAAATTATTCATATGGATATGAAGCATTAAAGGCCTACTGAAATGAGATTTTCTTATTTAAACGGGGATAGCAGGTCCATTCTATGTGTCATACTTGATCGTTTCGAGATATTGCCATATTTTTGCTGAAAGGATTTAGTAGAGAACATCGATGATAAAGTTCGCAACTTTTGGTCGCTAATAAAAAAACCTTGCCTGTACCGGAAGAAGCAGACGATGACGTCACCTGTGTGAGGGCTCCTCACATCCTCACATTGTTTATAATGGGAGCCTCCAACAAAAAGAGCTATTCGGACCGAGAAAACAACAATTTCCCTATTCATTTGAGAGAGGATGAAATATTCGTGGCTGAGGATATTGATAGCGAAGGACTAGAAAAATAAATAAATAAATAAATAGTTTTTAAAAAAAAAGGCGATTGCATTGTGAGCGATTCAGATGTTTTTAGACACATTTACCAGGATAATTCTGGAAGATCCCTTATCTGCTTATTGTTTTAATAGTGTTTTAGTGAGATTTTAAAGATTGTAAAGGCATACCTCGAGGTCGGATGGCTGCGGTGAACACAAAGTGTCTCAGAGAGAAGCCGAAGAGCCGAGCTCACAGCTGCCTTATTTGACATGACAGCTGCTGCAGGATGACGAATAATCCATTGATGTCTCCAGTACAATATATATCACAATTTCCCCATCCAAAAACATGCTGGTTGACGTAGAGAAAACATGTTCTCTTGACCGCTCTGTGTTAAAGCTTCACAACAAACAAAGAAACACTGGCTGTGTCTCGGTGCTAAAGACAGCTGCAATCCACCGCTTTCCACCAACAGCATTGTTCTTTATAGTATCCATTATTAAATGAACAAATTGCAAAAGATTCAGCAACACAGATGTCCAAAATACTGCGTAATTACGCCATGAACAAAGACGACTTTTAGCCGTGTTTGGTGCTGCGCTAATATTTCCTTACAGTCCGAGACGTCACGCGTATGCGTCATCATTCCGCGACGTTTTCAACAAGAAACTCGCGGGAAATTAAAAATTGCAATTTAGTGAACTAAAAAGGCTGTATTGGCATGTGTTGCAATGTTAATATTTCATCATTGATATATAAACTGTCAGACTGCGTGGTGGGTAGTAGTGGGTTTCAGTAGGCCTTTAAATGCATTGGTGAAAAAGTAAATTTTGTGTCCTTGCCTCGATCTTTTTACATTGTTGAACTCAAATGTTAGCAACGTTCGAACGACGGCCTCTGCCTGTCGCTTAAGTAACCACAATCTGTAGAAATGGGCGTATGTTAAGCACATTATCAGGTCAAATTCAATCTCATTTTTAGTATGGTATTGGTATGGGTTATACTTGTACGGCGCTTTTCTACCTTCAAGGTACTCAAAGCGCTTTGACACGATTTCCACATTCACCCATTCACACACACATTCACACACTGATGGAGGGAGCTGCCATGCAAGGCCCTAACCACGACCCATCAGGAGCAAGGGTTAAGTGTCTTGCGCAAGGACACAGCGGACTTGACGAGGTTGGTAAAAGGTGGGGATTGAACCAGGAACCCTCAGGTTGCTGCGCCACGCAGTCCCCCATTTTTGCCATGAAAAAGGGCACACGGCACGGTTTGTGCGTACGCAAGCCTAATACATGAGACCCTCAGGTCTGTATCTGCTAAATTTGGTTCTTGAGACGTTGCTTTTCCTACCGACCAGTCTTTGACCCCTATTGTGTTTCCTATTGTCTTCATTAGTGCATCAGCTATTTTCAGAGCAAACTGAAATCGGGCGACATTTTGTTGCACGCTCGCCGTGTTCCTGGCCATGGGGCACTGTGGCTCCACGGGTCCATGAGAGCTGGGCGAGAGAAGATGAGCTTGAGATGAGTGTAGCTCCCTGCCCTGCAGGCAGTCGGTAAGTGGGCACTGGGAATGAGCTGGCCAGGATGTGGGGCTTGGGGTATGGGGGGTGGGGAAAAGAGAGCGCTGACTAGTTCACTCGCCGTCTGCAATGTACTGAAATAATTCCCTTAGCTGCACAATTGGCTTGGACATGGAGCATGAGAGCAAATGTATGCCTGTTGACTCGGCGGGCCTCTTGTGCAGGAGCTGGGAGGGGGCTTGTGGATGCAGATGAGGAAAGGAGATGGAAGAGATACAGATTAAGGCATAAGGGCACTCCTTATGCTTTTCTGAAGGGTGCTGTTCAGTGACCATGATTCCCTTCCACACCTCATTATGTTCTCTTCCCGCATCTTGTGACATTATGATGCCTAATTAACTTGATTGCTCTTAATTGGCACTGATACACACTCAGTGCCTGTTTGATAGCATCCAATGCGAATCGGCCGTGAACTGGGTGAAGAGGTGGAATAGAATCAAAATAAATACCAATGCGAACAGCAGTGCAACTGTTATGTTTGGGAGGGAGTGTAGACGGCACAGACCACAAGAGGGCGTAGTAGCTCTATGATTTATTATATATATATTTGCACAATATATGTATAATATCCATCCATTTTCTACCGCTTATTCCCTTGTGGGATCACGGGGGGCGCTGGCGCCTATCTCAGGGCCAACACAGATAGACAGACAACATTCACACTCACATTCACACACTAGGGCCAATTTAGTGTTGCCAATCAACCTATCCCCAGGTGCATGTTTTTGGAAGTGGGAGGAAGCCGGAGTACCCGGAGGGAACCCACACATTCACGGGGCGAACATGCAAACTCCACACAGAAAGATCCCGAACCTGGGATTGAACCCAGGACAATTAAACAATAATAATATAATCCAAACAAGGGTATGGAGTATGACTAGATCCAAGTGTGTGTATGGTGAAAGACCATGTGTAGGAATTAATTGCTTAATGTTACCAGAGTGTTGAGCAAGAGGCAATTCCAAAAGGAGCTGGGCAGGCTCGTATATCCGTGAGCATGCAGGTAGTCAAGGCGATAGCGAGGTTTCAAAAGTTCCCTGTCCAAGCGGGAGTTCCAGATCCAAGAGGCAGTCCGGGAAGCAAAGGTACAAGGAAACGACGAGACGCACAGTTTATCAACACAGGAGCGAAGGCCGACTGGGTACTCCAATAAAAGATTACGTTCCGGCGCTGGATCTAGGGGTCCGTTGGCCTTTATGCTGCCTGCTCTCATTAGTACCAGGTGCGCTGTTACAGATTGCCTGCAGCCGAGCAGTGACGCGGCCATGATGCAGGAAGAGCTGTGCCGTGCTCGCAGCAAAAGGCATGCGGGACTGCGCATGTGTCGTGACAGCAACAGTGAAAAACAGTGTAAGCAAAGGGTCACCAACATATACGGTAGGCATTATTTCAATAGACCGGCCTTTGACATGTGGCAGATAAATATGGCAGAATTAAGTGCTTGGAAAATACAACTGAATACGCATGGTGGTCAAGCCAGCATCTGTTGTCAATGGGTACTAGGCACCATTTAGCCTTTCTCAAAGAAAAATGCCCTTTGCATGCGTTGTTTTTAGGTGTACGAACCGTTTGAATTGTGAAAAGGATAACTGTTTCTTCAGAGTTCCTGGAGAGGTAATCAAGAACGGCGGAAGTGTACAAGATTTTATGATCAAAATACGAAAAAAGTAGCACACACTCCAGCACAAGGAATCAAAGCCGAAGAATGCATGAGTTTGCAGTGACCACTCCGTTAAAGGTTTGTTTTATAAACTTTTAACATTTAATGTTTCCCATTTAAGTATTATCTTGATATAATTTTTTTTTCTTGAGACATATTTTTATTTTTTGTACGAGTGTTCCGTAAAGAACCAACTCAGCAAGTTTAAATAAAAGGAATCAAATGTAAGCAAAACTTAAAAGAGTTAAAGGCCTACTGAAACCCACTACTACCCACCACGCAGTCTGATAGTTTATATATCAATGATGAAATATTAACATTGCAACACATGCCAATACGGTCTTTTTAGTTGAATAAATTACAATTTTTAATTTTCCGCGGAGTTTCCTGTTGAAAACGTCGCGGAATGATGACGCGTATGATGACATTTGTTTGTGACGTTATTGGTTGGAGGGGACATATTAGCCAGCACCACTTGCGGCTAAAAGTCGTCTCTTTTCATCGCGCAATTACACAGTACTTTGGACATCTGTGTTGCTGAATCTTTTGCAATTTGTTCAATTAATAATGGAGAAGTCAAATAAGAATGCTGTTGGTGGGAAACGCTGGATTGCAGCTGCCTTTAGCACCAAAACACAGCCGGTGTTTCTTTGTTTGTTGTGAAAACTTTAACACAGAGCGGTCAAGCGAACATGTTTCTCTACGTCAACCAGCAAGTTTTTGGATGGGAAAATTGTGATATTAAGTCGGCTCTTACCGGAGACTTGAGTGGATTACGCAATCTCATCCTGCAGCTCAAAAAGGCAGCTGTGATCTTGGCTCCTCTGCTTCTCTCAGAGACACTGGCCTTCACCGCAGCCATCCGACTTTCAGGTATGACTTTATAATCTCACTAAAATACTATTAACACAACAAGCAGATAAGGGATTTTCCAGAATTATCCTAGTAAATGTGTCTAATTACATCTGAAACTCTCCCACTGCTGCCGCCTGAAGCGTCGCCTTTTCTTTTTTAAATTTTTTTTATTTATTAGTGCTTCACTCTAACTTTCCTCATTCACGAATCTTTCATCCTCGTTCAAATTACTGGGGGAATCGTCGCTTTCTCGGTCCGAATTGCTCTTACTGCTGGTGGCTCACATTGTAAACAATGTGAGGGTGTGAGGTGCCGGTGACGTCACATGCACGTCGTCTGCTACTTCCGGTATAGGCAAGGCTTTTTTACTAGCGACCAACAGTTGCGAACTTTATCGTCGATGTTCTCTACTAAATCCTTTCAGCAAAAATATGGCAATATCACGAAATGATCAAGTATGACACATAGAATGGACCTGCTATCCCCGTTTAAATAAGAAAATCTCATTTCAGTAGGCCTTTAAGCTTTTACCAAATGCCACAATCATAAACGAAGCTTTTAGCACATACACAAAGTTGACATCTATAGTTACACAGTATTTTGATAAAGACGGGCATAAACAGGCGTACTCATAAACGGCGCCTGTAACAGCAAGGGCAGGTTCACCAACATGGCAGTAGACGTGAAGTTTAGTCATGAAATGCAACCTTACCAGAGCAAAAACGATGCCTATTTATCCGGGAGAGTCTTGATACCAATTTCCTTGACCCACCCACACACAAAAAAGTTGTAGACCTCCATGAGTCTCCAAGTTTTTATCTGTTTTATTGTGTAGAATGATATCTGGAGCACACGGTAGCTCGATATTTTTGGGAACTGCACCGACAAATAATTTTTCTATCACTCGACAAAATATATATATTTTTTTGTTAAAGTATATGGATCTTTTCCATTGGATTGTTTGCTCATATCTGCTTTTTGCAGGAATGGATAGGCCCCTTGTGTACTCAGATAGTGCGCCCGCTGCTTGCTGTACAGGCAATCTTAGCTTGGTTAACCACCACTGATTTCACTTCTGGGAGGAAATGCAAGCAATTAGTGGGAACCCTGGCCTTTTCCCCTTTGTTTCCCAAGACTTTTGTTTTATTTTACACATTTTTGCTTGCTTGTGGGCTTATTTTTTGTCAAACGTATCTAATGTGCATTGTCAAGGACATAAATATATTTATACCTGCCCTTAATTCAGTGGCCTAGTGGTTAGAGTGTCCACCCTCGGTAGGTTGGGTGTTCAAACCCCGGCCGAGTCATACCAAAGACTATAAAAAAATGGGACCCATTGCCTACCTGCATGGCACTCAGCATCAAGGGTTGGAATCGGGGGTTAAATCACCATAAATGATTCCCGGGCGCGGCACGGGCTGCTACCCACTGCTCCCCTCACTTCCCAAGGGGTGATCAAGGGGATGGGTCAAATGCAGAGAACAAATTTCACCACACCTAGTGTGTGTGTGTGACAATCATTGGTACTTTAACTTAACTGATTTCTATTTCTATGGATTTTTATTGTAAAATTTATGTGTGCATTTTTTGTGCAATATTTCATACACAGATACATTTATGTATGCTTTTTTGGTGAATTTTTTTGTGTTTACACATCTGGGGGGGAGTGTTTGGTGCTTACACATAGTAAAAGCAAAAAAAAACCTCTTACGCCATTTTGGAAAATGACGACAGGGTAAGCGTCACTTGTGACGTCACGACTTTGACCCGGCGGTAAAAGTAAACATGCGCTAATAAATTTGGGGAGCGAGTTTGACCCAGCAGTAATTCAAAGCAAGCGCATATTACATGCCCAGCGGCTATTCAAGGAAATACGGTATTTAATGTTTCTGTGTGGCCCAGGAGCAAATGCATCACAGCCTTGAACCGATGGTTGGGTACCACTGGTGTAATCTAGTAGGACACAGTCAATATCTTAATGCCCCACAGGTAAAAACAGTCTTTAACTCTGTTTGTCCTACTCTAGTGTGACCGAAATATTTTCCTTGAAGGCAGCAGGTTGAAGAAGTGCTAGCCAAGGTGAGAGCTGTCTGCCAGGATTTTCCTTTGCTCTGCTGAGGCAGCGAGATCGAGGAATGTCCTCTAGGGAGGGCAGAGGGTGGCCGATAATCTTCTCTGCTGTCCTGGTCACCCTCTGCAGGTCCTTCCTGTCTGCAGCAGAGCAGAGTACATCAGCACTGGCTCTATGGTGGCCCGATAAAAATTTACCTGCAGTTTCTCCTCAACTTGGTTAGGCCACAGAACACCAAGGAAGTGGAGTCTCTGCTGTGGATTTCTGACAAATGCTGAAGTATTGACAATCCATGTGAGGTCCTCTGTGATGTAATTCCCAAGAATTTAAAGGAGGCAACTTGTAATTCCCAGGAATTTAAAGGAGCCCACGGTCTCCAAACATTCTCTATTTACTACAAACGGAGCATGTTCCCCTCTGTGTATCTAAAATCAATGACTATCTCTTTGGTCATTGTATCAAATTGGCAATCAGGTAAGGATGCTTGACGAGTACGAGTAGCACATACAAAATAATGTATTAGTTGCATAAGAAGCAGCTGCTGAAAAGTAAGCAAAGTAAGAATGCTTGAATGTGTAACCCCAGTCCTGTTGTTATAGTCCAGTGGTTCTCAATCTTTTTTCAGTGATGTACCCCCTGTGAACATTTTTTTAATTCAAGTACTCCCTAGTCAGAGCAAAGCATTTTTGGTTTAAAAAAAAAGCTAAAGAAGTAAAATACAGCACTATGTCATCAGTTTCTGATTTATTAAATTGTATAACAGTGCAAAATATTGCTCATTTGTAGTGGTCTTTTTGAGAACCACTGTTATAGTCTATGCATGATGATGCCATATTAGCCCAGGACAAGCACTCACAACAATGAAAGTGCCAAGCTAAGACATCACTGTAGCAGCAATTCATTTACAGGGGAATCCACCTCAAAAGCCAGGAAGAGTGGGGACTATCTGAAACATGACATGAAGCTGCCGGCCCATTCTTCTTTTATAATAGCTTCTTTGTATCTATATGTGCACAACTGTGTGTGCCTGCCAGCTTTGTTTGCTCACCTGTGTCACATGACCTTCACCCAATTATACACCTGGGTGCATTTCATCAAAAGTGCCCCGCAACGGATTCTAAAGCGTTTGTTTACTCATAAAGTCAGACTTGGGCAGCCAATAATACAAAGCGAAGATCATACTATTCATCACGTGATGACTTTAGCATGCGTCAGCTTGCGTGCTTCTCTAATTGGCTTCCTAAGCCTCTTAAGTGGCTGCTCGAATGGTGCCAGCTGTCCTGGATAAACAACATAAACGCAGTACAGTGTGCACAGAATATTTTGCAGCACCGTCAATTACTGCACCTATCCTGATACAACTTTTTCACTTCCGATACAATACCATTAATGGAGACTTGAGTATTGGCCAAGAGCGATACAAATCGGATTCGATATCAACAGAAATCATAGTACTGTATCTGCTTTTGTTATTTTGGAATGTTACAAAAGGCTTGATTGAGAGAAATTACTCAGAACAATGACAAGTATGAAAACTACTAACCCTAAGACAGACTTATGTTGTCTTTTTTTAACTTGTCCTGTCTAGCCATATTCAATTAAAAAAATATAAATTAAACAGTCATCCATCCATCCATTTCCTACCGCTTATCCCTTTCGGGGCGCGGGGGGTGCTGGAGCCTATCTTAGCTACAAACGGGCGGAAGTCAGTGTGCACCCTGGACAAGTCGCCATCTCATCGTCATAACACATATTAATATTCATTATTGCATTATTATTATGGATTATCACACTGAAATCACAAAAGTAACACAATAATAGTAATAACGATATTACCAAATAAAAATAATAATTAACCTCTACTTATGCTGTCTTTAATTTGTAGTGGTAATTAATTTTGGCAATACCTCATGGCCACACCATTTCTTTGAATTAAGCTCAGTAAATTAAATTATGCGGACACCTGTGTTACTTTCAAAGATGCTTCTTCCTTGTCGATAGTAATTTGCAACTATAATTATTTGATACTTGTTGACAGTATTTTGACAAATGTGCTGTTTCAGACGTTCTATGAATTAAACTTATTATGTATGCCAAGCTTGTGTGATATTGTGTGCTTAGCTGTTGTGTAGCTGCTAGCTGTTAGTAGAAAAAAGCCCAACATGTTTACCTTTCGTAAAGACCAAACTTGTGTGCATATTAAAGACATTTCGATGTTAACTAGCAGCCAAGTTTTGCACACAAAAATGTGCCGCAGGACTGATTGTATCAGACTGTTTAGATGCGATACAATATCATCCCATACTTGTTTCTTTTTGCTGCTATACGAGATCAATATCAGATCGGTACATTTTTAATTGGCACCAAAAGCAAACTGGGCCCCAACAGCTGAATGTTTTTAGCAACAAAAGAAGGCTTTTGGGGTTAACAAGCTGTCCCTCTGCAGACCCACACAAACATGTACATACACGCACGCACAAACACAAATAGGAGAATATGAGGTGTGGCTCCCCAGGGGTCCCGAGAAGACTGATTACTATAGAGAGAAATGGGGGCGCAGATCAGGACAAACACAAGTATCACAACAACAGCCTGCCTCCCCAAGAGCTGCACAGATTGCACCAGAGGGACCGCTGACACATGTGCACACACACACACACACACACACACACACACAAAAACACACACACAAACACATTCTTAATAATATACAGGCCTTTGCAAGTCACCATGATGCTGTTTTAGCAATGCTGCAATGACCAAAAAAAGTATGCAAAAAGTCAAAATAATCTAAATTTGCTACAACTGTTATATAGTCGTATATATTAAAACATCCATCCTTCCATCCATTTTCTACCGCGTGTCCCTTGTTATTTGATTTTGAAACATTGTAACACGTTTGTGAAAGAACAATCTACACGTACAATTATTATATTTTTTCAGGGAGGGGTCAAGAGAGGATGCTCGACTGTTGTTTGGCTGGCAGACAGAGCGAGGAGCTTAGTAGGGAGTACTCTGCTGTGACTTGATAAGAGCCAAGGGGGCTAAGCCTCATCTAGCAGTGCTTGATCAAACCCAATGGCCTGGTTGCAGTTCACACACACACACACACACACACACACACACACACACACACACACGCACGCACACACACACACACACACGCAAATTAACAGCTTTTGCTCAAATTAAAGTACAGTGTTGCCACCAGTTTTTGGTAAAAACCGTTACAGGGGAACTGCACTTTTTTGGGGGGGATTTTCCCTATCTATATCTATATATATATATATATATATATATATATATATATATATATATATATATATATATATGTATATATACACACACATGTATATGTATATATATATATATACATGCATATGTATATATATATATATATACATATATATATATATACATGTATATATATATATATTCATGTATATATATATATATATACAAACAAAATAAGTTTATATATGAATTAATTTTGAAAACATAACGTCTGTGCTTCCAAAACATGTTTTTCTGTCCTCAATATCTCCCTTTGCGACCTCAACATTAAGACACAAATGCAACGCCAAATTCCCTCACTTCGGCAACGTTTTCAACACTGCAACTCAGAAACCAGAGCCTAATGGAGGGGAGGTAAATCCTTGTCCACACAAATGCTGTACTTTCAGCCAGAGATACAGTATGATCCTCGTGTGTTTCTTTTGTGGGATTCAGTGAGGCAGAAAGCACACACTGGCACCGACAGCAGCATGCTCCCGGCCTGATAGTCACTGAATCACTGAACATAGAAATCACCTTTTTATCAAACTGTTACCTGTAATTAGGATAATGAGAAGTCAACTGGAGGCAAGGCAAAGATATGTTTGCAGAAATTGTGTTTGAATGCTGAGGGTCCACATGAACTGAAAGTGCAGACTGTCAGGAAATTTGGGAATTTTTGGAAAAATGTTAGCCTGAATGTTTTGTTTCTATGATAAATGCTGTGCTAAATATCCCGATACAGGTAATTATATATCTCAATAACGATATATGTTTATTATTTTATGTATATACACAGGTAATCCTTAGGTCAGGAAAAAACACACAGAGACTTTCATCCCTACAGGTCTGTTTCACAGGTTTCCCTGCTCTTCAGGGGAGTTTTGCATGTTTTTTCCTGACCTAAGGAATATTCCCCTCTACTCTGGTATTGAGCATTGTTAAAGGGATAAACCGCAGCAACCTCGGCTATACATACAGGTAATTCATAGTTGCAAGGATTAATCAACTTAATTGACGTCGTTTATACAGACGTATCCACAAAGATTTGTTATCATTAACGAGACACTTAATAAAAATGTTATGAAAAGACCGCCATCATTTTTAACTTTACACTTGTATTTTTTAACTTAAGATACAAAATTACGGCTAGATAAGACTAACAGTACTAAATACAAATACTGCAATTTTATGCTTTAATGCTTGTTGGCACCAATTCCTTTGTAAGGTTTGTTGTTTGGCTGCCATTGTGCATTACGTCTGCGCAACTATATTGCTGGCTCTCGGCATAAAGTTAAATATAAAAATTATACCAACAATACACACAAAACTATATCAACGATACAGAGTTAAATCCAACAAAACATATTTTTATGTCGTATTTTGACGTATCGTAATATCGTACAGAACGAGGTGGAATATTTGAATGGGTTGAGAAAAATGACTGGAAGTTTTTTAGGAACTCAGAAAAAACTGAGAATTTGGGGTGTTTGGATGAGAATTGTCACATTCAATCAATCAATCAATGTTTACTTATATAGCCCTAAATCACTAGTGTCTCAAAGGGCTGCACAAACCACCACAACATCCTCGGTAGGCCCACATAAGGGCAAGGAAAACTCACACCCAGTGGGACATTGGTGACAATAATGACCCAGTGGGACGTCAGTGACAATGATGACTATGAGAACCTTAGAGAGGAGGAAAGCAATGGATGTCGAGCGGATCTAACATGATACTGTGAAAGTTCAATCCACAATGGATACAACACAGTCGCGAGAGTCCAGTCCAAAGAGGATCCAAGACACAGCAGCGAGAGTCCCGTTCACAGCGGAGCCAGCAGGAAACCATCCCAAGCGTAGGCGGACCACTCACCTTTACTTTTCATTTATTTGGATTCACAAGGCAATGAATTGATCACATCTGAACTGTTGAGATTGTCTTAAAACAGGGGTGTCAAACGTACGGCCCGAAGGCCGGATCAGGCCCGCGAACAGGTTTTATCCGGCCCGCGGGATGAGTTTGCCAAGTATATAAACTGAACCTGAAATTTTTAAATGAAAGAAACTGCTGTTCTAAATATGCCCACTGGATGTCGCAATAGCAATTATTTGTATCTCTGTAGATGATGCTACATATGTACAAAATAAACCACACGTTGCTAGTAAATCCGTCAAGGAAAATGATTAAACTACAAAAATAACATACTGTAATTTGATATTTATATATTTTTTTTTATCTTAATAGATTGAAAATGAACAGCAATGAGTGGATTGGTGAACATTATCACATCATTTTTTCAGAAAGTATAAATAGCAACAAATAAAGATAGAATACTATTAACTGCAACAAGTACATTTAAAAATAAAAATAAAAACATTATGATTTGTACAATTTCAGAATGTGCTTTTTGTAGTTTTAAACAAAAAAACAATCAATTTTTTTTGTTTTAATAATACACTGTAGCACTTTGAGGTTGTTTGCTCAATGTAAAGTGCTTTTTTTACAAATAAAATCTATTATTATTATTATTATGAAGATGTCTTTATTTTTAAGTTATCGTGCATTGATTTTACCAGTCCGGCCCACTTGGGAGTAGATTTTTCTCCATGTGGCCCCCCATCTAAAATGAGTTTGACACCCCTGTCTTAGGGGGTCTTTTGTCTTTTATTCAGGCAGTCTTCATCAGGTTTTGCTCGAAGACTAGATAGGACAGCTCTTGTCCGAAGCGACAAGAACATTTCACAAAATCCACATTTCGGATCTCATCACGGTTTTGTGAAACGGTTTTCGGTTCGGTGCACATTGTTGATCTATTTAACACTCCAGATTTCCATGTATCCAAACAATCCACCTTTACATCAGTTGGGGTTTTCACAAAATAACTTATGACATAAAACTTAAAAATTGCTGCTCCGACTCTTGAATTATTGTTAATAAAAAAAATACTAAAACTATATTTTGTATCATCCACATAAAATAAAGCATCACCGATGGTCGTCATTGTTTAAATCAAAACAAAAACAATGTAAACATGGGAATTTTACAGAAGTTTTTGCCATGCCGAGTTTTTACATTTTAAATGACAAAAGTACCAGTGATAATAATACAGAAGTAATTGGTTGTAGTCCTGTGTATCATTGAGAAATGTTTCATGAGTTCAGCATGCATGAGTGTGTCCCTTTAAAAGGTGGTACCTGTTGTCATGTGATTTGTGGCATCAGAGTTGGAGCGAAGCATCAGCTGTAGTCGACGAGAGCAACTGGAACTACGAGATGTTGCGGCCAATTGAACTTATGTTGTTAGCCAAATTAATAAAGCGATTGAACGTGCTTCTCTGACTGTATCACTCCTTGTCCACAAACAAGATGTTGTAGAAATACGCAGTTATACATCTATAGCATTGTATTCCCCTTTAGTAGTAGTAGTTGTCATAGTAACATTCTATAGGCACAGGCGCAGGTACCAGTTACTGTTTAGTCCCCCAATTAATATTCCGACATTTGTGTCCACCTTGAACTCACCTTTGGTGTAGTATGCAAACGCCAAACTCTATGTGGGCTGCAATGTAAATTAGTCTCAATGATAGAACATTAAACCTGTCATCTTATGTGGCAAAAGTGTGGGGGAATGAATGGTATCACCATGACAGGCATATCTGAATCTGAAATCTTCCCCCATAATACGAACAATACACAAACGATGAACTGTGTCAGTCAACCGAAGGGTTCCGTCCCATGGATACAAAGTATTTATCCTGTAAAGCAAGTCACAGAATCACCCTCATGTTTTTTTCTTGTTAATGGGGAACATTATCACAATTTCAAAAGGGTTACAAACAATAAAAATCAGTTCCCAGTGGCTTGTTGTATTTTTTGAAGTTTTTTTCAAAATTTTACCGGTCCCCGAATATCCCTAAAAAAAGCTTTAATGTGCCTTTTTTTCGACATTAGCTCGGATTCAGACTCGGATTTCAGCGGCTTAACCGATTCAACAGATTACGCATGTATTGAAACGGATGGTTGGAGTATGAAAGTATTGAAGAAGAAACTGAAACTATTGAGCGAATAGCTATTGACGCTATTCATAGCCATAGCATGGCCGAATAGCTGCGTTAGCATCGTCGGTAAAATGTGCGGACCAAACGATCAGGACTTTCGCATCTTGTGACACTGGATCAACTTAAATCCGTCGATTGGTAAGTGTTTTTTCGCATTAAATGTGGGTGGAAGGATACGTAATATAGTTTCAAATGCACATACAGTTAGCCTAAATAGCATGTTAGCATCGATTAGCTGGCAGTCACGCCGCGACCAAAAATGTCTGATTAGCACATAAGTCAATAACATCAACAAAACTCACCTTTGTGATTTCGTTGACTTTATCGTTGCAAATGCATCTGCAGGTTATCCATACATCTCTGTGCCATGTCTGTCATCGCCGGTAAAATGGGCAGACACTCCGGCACATTCAATGGGGGTCTGGCGGCAGATTTCTTGCCACTTTCGCATCTTCGGGCCAGTGGTGCAACTTGAATCCCCCCTGTTAGTGTTGTTACACCCTCCGACAACACACCGAAGAGGCATGATGTCTCCAAGGTTCCAAAAAATAGTCGAAAAAACGGAAAATAACAGAGCTGAGACCCGGTGTTTGTAATGTGTTTGAGAAAATGAAAATGGCGGTTGTATTACCATGGTGACGTCACGTTCTGACGTCATCACCCAAAAGCGATAAACAGAAAGGCGTTTAATTCGCCAAAATTCACCCATTTAGAGTTCGGAAATCGGTTAAAAAACATATGGTCTTTTTTTCTGCAACATCAAGGTATATATTGACGCTTACATAGGTCTGGTGATAATGTTCCCCTTTAAGAGGTCAAATCATCGAATCTCCTAGGAAGGACTAAAACCCGACACAGCCACCTTGATAATTGATACAGCTGAATACAATTCAAGCTGTTAAGCATTCACACAGTAATAGTTTGAGGTCACATTCCTAGACAGAAAAGATGACACACAGGACTTACTTTTAACATTAAGGTACATAGACTTGCTGACATCAGCCCCAACGTCGTTGCTGACTCGACAAAGGTAGAATCCACTGTCTTCTTCCAGCACATGTTTGATGAGCAAGGAGCCATTGACCAGCACCTCAATCCGAAAGCCTGAGTTGAGGGCAATGGGTTTGAACTGAGGGACCCCGGCACCTTTGTGTGAACAAACATTATTGTGGTTAACTAAGCACTCATTACCTTTGTCATTTGTGTCTTTACCTTTGGAGTACTCCCATTGGATGGTAGGAACAGGATAGCCTTCAGCTGAGCAGTTCAGAATCACAGCTTTGCCATAAATGCCATCTTGGTCCTTTGGTTGCACCACAAATTTAGGAGGAACTGCAAGGCAAACAAAAACATTCTGTTACTTCTTCTGTTTAACAACACCACATCCCAAACCTTTTTGTCTTTTGCCTGGGAATTGTACTTGTGCAAAAGAGAGACAATCGATAAGAAACCTAATTGATAGGGGTGTAAACAGATTGTAGAAACCGCTTTATTTTGGTTTCAAAGTCTTCAGGCGGCCACCTCACCCAGAAAATATATTTTAAGTCAGCAAAGCTAAACATCAGTTTATGAAGTATCTATATTATAAAAAGTTGTACTGTTAGTTACCTTTTCTGAGAAACAGCATTTTCCAGACCAGGGGTCACCAACCTTTTTGAAACCAAGAGCTACTTTTTAGGTTCTGATTAATGAGAAGGGCTACCAGTTTGATACACACTTAAATAAATTGCCAGAAATAGACAATTTGCTTCAATCTTATAAAATAAAAATTGAAGGACACTAAAGTGAACATTACACTTGTTATACTGGATGTTTATATTGTCACTTTAAAGACACTTAACTGTGAGGTTTTATTTTTTTTCTTGAAACTGGATATTCCTGCACAATTCTTTGCACTTAAAAATAGATGTTTGTGGTAATAAATTTTAGCATTATATTTGTGTTCAATTGCAGTAAGTGTGCTATCCTAAACATTCCTGTATCATTTTACACACTAAAACATTTTTAAATATTTTTTTGTCGGCGGGGTGGCTATATCTAACAATAATATCGTACCATGACCTTAACACCGGGATAATATTGTATCGTGAGAATTTGATACTGTTACATCCGTACTAATTGATGATCTTTCCTGGATGGTAGGAGTGTAACAGTTTGTAATCTGATTATTTGGCGCGAAACGTTCGGGTTGGTACAGAGTTGTACCAATTTCCCACACGGTCCACATAAACCGAGGAACACAAAGTTTTCATCATGTCTACAAGCCTAAAGTCTCCTTTGGGAACACATGGCTTTCTCACTGAAATATGCAAACAAACAAAGACAAGTCAAGTGGATAACACGAAAGTATGGAGGGTCAATTAGGACACAATTTAATAACCAAATAATTAGCTAAATTTGACATTAATTATTTAATAAAAATAAAAATGTATTTAATACATGATTTACTTATTTAATTATTTTAGGATTTCATTATTTCTCAATGAATTTAGTCATTTCCCGATTAAATTAATTATTTAATGATTTAGTATGTCATGCATGAACTTGTGTGGCAACTGGTATTTATTTAGGGCCACATCACAGTTATGGCTCCCCTCAAATGGCCACATGTAACAGTGACTATGTATGAGTATAAATGTATAATCGCCTCATATTATCATACAAATACTTATAGATTTCCTTATATATTTTTTTGTATAATTATAAGCGGACTCTCTTATTGTGGCGGTCCGCTCCCTGTATGATCAGTTTCAGAGCTTGGTCCACATTGCCAGCACTAAGTCGGACACGTTTCCGGTGAGGGTTGGACTCTGCCAAGGCTGCCCTTTGTCACCGATTCTGTTCATAACTTTTATGGACAGAATTTCTAGGTCCAGTCAAGGCGTTGAGGGGTTCCGGTTTGGTGGCCGCAGGATTAGGTCTCTGCTTTTTGCAGATGATGTGGTCCTGATGGCTTCATCTGGCCTGGATCTTCAGCTCTCACTGGATCGGTTTGCAGCCGAGTGTGAAGCGACCGGAATGAGAATCAGCACCTCCAAGTCCAAGTCCATGGTTCTCTACCGGAAAAGGGTGGAGTGCTATCTTCGGGTTGGGGAGGAGACCCTGCCCCAAGTGGAGGAGTTCAAGTACCTAGGAGTCTTGTTCACGAGTGAGGGAAGAATGGATCGTGAGATCGACAGGTGGATCGGTGCGGGGTCTTCAGTAATGCGGACGTTGTATCGATCCGTTGTGGTGAAGAAGGAGCTGAGCCGGAAGGCAAAGCTCTCAATTTACCGGTCGATCTACGTTCCCATCCTCACCTATGGTCATGAGCTTTGGGTCATGACCGAAAGGATAAGATCACGGGTACAAGCGGCTGAAATGAGTTTCCTCCGCCGTGTGGCGGGGCTCTCCCTTAGAGATAGGGTGAGAAGCTCTGCCATCCGAGAGGAGCTCAAAGTAAAGCCGCTGCTCCTCTACATCAAGAGGAGCCAGATGAGGTGGTTCGGGCATCTGGTCAGGATGCCACCCGAAAGCCTCCCTCGGGAGCTGTTTAGGGCATGTCCAACCGATAGGAGGCCACGGGGAAGACCCAGGACACGTTGGGAAGACTATGTCTCCCGGCTGGCCTGGGAACACCTCGGGATCCCCCGGGAGGAGCTGGACGAAGTGGCTGGGGAGAGGGAAGTCTGGGCTTCCCTGCTTAGGCTGCTGCCCCCGGGACCTGACCTCGGATAAGCGGAAGAAGATGGATGGATGGATGGATGGATGGATATAATTATAATTCAAAGACCTGTAATGGCATGCAGTCCATACATTTTTTTTTATCAAAATGGAAAAAAAACAAAAACATTTAGTGAGAAATATATGGGACTTTATTGACGCAAATTATATCCAGGCATTCGCGGGCCACAAAGAATGACACCTCTGATTTATTTTATCGGTCAAACCCATCAAAGTCAGTGGGCGGATCTTATCACCTGATTAGTTAAGCTGCACTTCCAATATTCTGGGAAGACTTTGACCGGAGAAGCGGAGGAGTACTGGCCGATATCCTGGGCTGAATGTGCGAACATTAACGCTGACAACCAGTGACGTACGATGAACTAAACACCAGGTGAGGCGTACATACTTTTTTTTACTTAAATTCATATGTGCAGCTCTTGTCATTGTTGATTTAGGTTGCACATTAGAGTTAGAGGGAAAACAAGGGAGTTATTCACTTTCATAAAAACGTTATCATAATGATATCATGATATGAAAAATGGGTCCAAAAAGTATTTGATAAAGTTGTTATTAAATACTTTTTGGTCCCATTTGCTTTTAACAAAATAACTCAATTATTGTGAGTGTATATTATCTTTCTGTATTTGTATCTGAAGCAGCAATAGCTATCCTCCATGAAAACGTACTTTGTATTCATTTTGCATTCATTTTGTCTTAAAGATCAGTTTAGAGAAGTATTTCATCTTGGATACAGTATATAATCCTCCATATTGGCAGAAACATTTATTTAATTCAATGTCATTCCAAGAAATTAAACAATATTTTTGCATCTGACAAAAAACACCCCAAAAACGCTGGCTTACTATAATAAAAACGCCTTAGTTTGTTATAAATATAGTTGAAAAAAAAAAGAAAAGAAAAAATGCTGGATTCCGCTGGAGAGACCTGTGACTGCTAACTTGAGGGCCCCCACTCCTCCCAGTGTGGCGAGTCGGAGTACTGCTGAGGCATTGAACTGCAACTTGACAATATATGGCCCCCTACCTTGAGGCAGAGGACTTGCTGCATCAAGACCTGCCTTTTCCACGTGGCAACAAGCTTTCGCCCCCTTGCACGCACGCCCAATACACACTGTGTGTAGCGGTGGAGGCATAGCCTGTGTCTGCCTCACTTCGCATTGTTTTGATCAAGAAACATGGAATTTCCGAGATTTTGACCATGAAAATCATCAAAATATACAGCAACCACACCAAAATCACATAGAAAGCATAAACCAAAAGAGAAATATTAAAACTTATTTTATTTTATTACTTCATTTTGGAACATCTCATGGTTAAGCCACCTCGTGGCAAGTGAGACTCTGCCTCACTTGCCTACCCTGACAGCACGTCACTGCTGACAACGTCCTTAAATTCCTCTACTTTAACTGCTACATGCTCTGTGTCAGTTGGTCTTGCTTCCATATGTTCCACAAAGTCCACAACATCTACCACTAACTCCCCAAAAAGTATAAGTATATTGTATCTATATCCTCAATAGCAGTCGTGTTTTCAAAGACTCCCAAAGTTCTAGACTTCAAACCAAAGCAATGGTCTATAGTTGAGTAAACCCAGCCCACTGACTTTGATGGGTGAGTTTGACAGATCAATAAATCATCCATCCATCCATGTTCTACCGCTCGTCCCCCTCAGGGTCGCGAGGGTGCTGGAGCCTATCCTGAAATAGTTAACTAAATCCTGAAATATTAAGGATATACCGTGAAATAATTAATTAAATCATGAACTAAATCCATCCATCCATCCATTACCTACCGCTTATTCCTTATGGAGTCGCGGGGGGGTGGCGCTGGTGTCTATCTCAGCTAAAGATTTCTTTCTTTATTTAATTTTGTCCCATTTTACGTCCATTTGAAAACGGTATCACACTGCAATGCGTTGCCAACCAGGACCTTAAAATTAAGGTCCAAACTTAACCAACTGTAACACTCCTATTGTTTTTTTTTAGAATGTTCCAGTGTATGTGTCACTACAGCTCCTCCGTTTAATTTTATCCAATACATTTTTGACAAAATGCGTCACGTTTTGCTTACCTCGGACAATGAGCTGACTTTGATGCTCCACGGCTGCAGCTTGGTTGCGTGCGATGCATGTGTAGTTGCCGTTGTGCATCAGAGTGAGATTGGAGATCCGCAGAGAGCTGGTAAAGTCGATGTTGTCAATAGTGACGCCGAGGCTGGCTGGTATCGGCCGCCTGTCCTTCTGCCAGGTGATGAAGACTGGTTGGTCACCAGACATAACCACGCAGGGGATGAAGACTCTCTGGCCGATGGAAAAGCGAGGGAACTCAAATGGATGGATGGTCGGTGGGACTGTGAAAAAGGTATTCAATTTCTTGTTAAAGGGTTCAAAGGTGCCATTTTCCAAAAAGACAGCGGCTGACGCTCGGCGTCCATGACAAAATTCATAATGCACATGCATGATCTTTTTTTTATTTTGTGATTGTTGTGGCTTTAAATGCCTGAATTTGCGGCAGCTTTTTGGAAAAGTTAGGGCAAAAGTTGCAATGTTTTGAGATATATTTTGTTTTGGAAATAACATTGAATCAACTTGTAATTTAATGAATTTGTTATCATTGTTTTAAGTACCGTTAGTCTTTGTAACCTTAAAAATTTCAACAAATAATTGAAAATAAAATACTGTATTAAATGGTAAATGGGTTATACTTGTATAGCGTTTTTCTACCTTCAAGGTACTCAAAGCGCTTTGACACTATTTCCACATTCACCCATTCACACACACAATCACACACTGATGGCGGGAGCTGCCATGCAAGGCGCTCACCGGGACCCATCAGGAGCAAGGGTGAAGTGTCTTGCCCAAGGACACAACGAACGTGACTAGGATGGTAGAAGGTGGGGATTGAACCAGGAACCCTCAGATTGCTGGCACAAGTCTGTTTGCTAATAGTAGCTACTAGCCGTACCCATGTATTTTAAATGGGCGGTTATCATTGGGTTTTAATCCCGTTTCCTCCTATGTTTCTGCTCCGATTGAATTTCTTTGTATGTCGAGTCTTTATTTTGGGTACCCACATATGGTGCCTGACTGTTGTGGCGTGTTAAGGCCATCTGCACTTTTTATGTGCCGAGTATGTAGGTCTATCTGTGTGCTAATAGTCGCTACTAGTCGTACCCATGTATTTTCATTCTAACTTATATCTGTCAGTAGACACGTTATGGAAGATAAAAACTACAACATTTATAATACTAAGTAGTTCTAACTTATATCTGTCAGTAGACACGTTACGGAAGGTAAAACTACAACATAACACAAAATAGTGTGTAGTTCTAACTTATATCTGTCAGTAGACACATTATGGAAGGTAAAAACTACAACATTTATAATACAAAGTAGTGTATAGTTCTAACTTATATCTGTCAGTAGACACGTTATGGAAGGTAAAACCTACAACATTTATAATAAAAAGTAGTGTATGGTTCTAACTTATATCTGTCAGTAGACACGTTAGGGAAGGTAAAAACTAAAATATAATACAAAGTAGTGTGTTGTTCTAGCTTATATCTTGGGGAGCCCAGACTTCCCTCTCCTCAGCCACTTCCATATATACTCGGTCCCGTCCATCGCTGCTTGCAGCTTTAATTGTCATTATATAACGAGATTAAGGACTCCAACTTAAGGTGTGGTAATGGAAACAATTATGGGGTAAAAATAAATTACACAATATTGTTTAATATGAAAAATATTGACGAAGAGAATGCAGGGTCGGTAAAAAAAACTATGCGCGGACTACCAGAAATGTGTGTCCTTTCTGATTTCAATGCATAAAAAGACACAAAAAGTGCGTTAAACGGCAACAGTGTATCATTTTTATGTACATATAATAATACATGATTTAAAAAAACATTAAAAAAGATCGCAGTATAGTATATATATAGACATAATAATGGATTATTTAAATATACCATTAAAAGAGAGTAGTACCACAGTATGCTCTATGTGCATTTAATAAAACATGATTTAAATACACCATTAAAATAGAGTAATATTGGAGTATAGTGTAAATGTATGTGCATATAAAAAATGATTATTTACGTCATTAAAGTAAAGTAATATGGACATGTATTAGAGCTGTTTATTTTATGGAGGAATGTAGAATGTAGAACTGGCACCCAATGTTAGTAAAAAATATTGATTTTGAATCAAGAATTGATTCTGAATCGAAATGTTACCCCCAAAAATGGAATTGATTCAAATTGTGAGATGGCCGGAGTTTAGTGCATTTATAAAATATCCATCTGTGTCTCTAGCTGTAAATAAACATTTATACAGGTTGGTCACAGCTAACTCAGTGGTTCTTAATCCACTCATGCTATTGTGTGACAAACCAGGGCCTAGGCTACCTTCTGCCATCTACAGGACTATTATTATACCCCACTCAAAGACAAAGACTCATTTACACTTACTGGTCTTTCTTTCCCAGTAAGATGAAATGGGAAAACTTCCCCCCTCCCAGCAACCTTAAATCGAAAGAATACACCTAAAACGGTCAACTACATCACTAAAATAGAGCAGTATAGCAGTAAAGTATATATGTACGTGCATATAATAACGCATGATTTAAATTTTATTGTGGCCAAACAGCTAAATTTTTGTTTCATCTGACCACAGAACTTTCCTCCAGAAGGTCTTATCTTTGTCCATGTGATGTCAGATGAAACAAAAATGTAGCTGTTTGGCCACGATGCATCCATCCATTTTCTACCGCTTGTCCCTTTTGGGGTCGCAGGGGATGATGGAGCCTATCTAAGCTGCATTCGGGCAGATGGCGGGTACACCCTGGACAAGTCGCCATCTCATCACGATACCCAGCAATATGTTTGGAGGAGAAAAGGTGAGGTCTTTAATCGCAGCAACACCGTGCTGGGATTAAATTAGTTGTATTATGCTCTCGGCCTGTTTTAAATTAAAAAGGATGATCACCTGCAAATTTTTCAGGGGTCTTGGGCGCAGTTGGGTGTTCCAAAAGGACAATGACCCTAAACACACGTCAAAAGTGGTGAAGGAATGGCTAAATCAGGCTACAATTAAGGTTTTAGAATTGCCTTCCTAAAGTCCTGACATAAATATGTGGACAATGCTGAAGAAACAAGTCCATGTCAGAAAGCCAACACATTTAGCTGAACTGCACCAATTTTGTCAAGAGCAGTGGTCAAAAAATGTAACCAGAAGCTAGCTGGAAGCTTGTGGATGGCTACCAAAAGCGCCTTAATGCAGTGAAACTTGCCAAGGAACATGTAACCAAATATTAACATTGCTGTATGTATACTTTTGACCCAGCAGATTTGGTCACATTTTCAGTAGACCCATACTAAATTCATAAAAATACCAAACTTCATGAATGTTTTTTGTGACAAACAAGCATGTATTCTATCACAAAAAAATAAGAGTGGTGGAAATTATTCAAAACTCAAGACAACCGTCACGTTATGTTCTTTACAAGTGTATGTAAACTTTTGACTACGACTGTATGTACGTGCATATAATAATGTATTATTTAAATACAACAATTAAAATAGAGTAGTGTTGCAGTCATAACAATACATGATTTAAATACACCATCAACATAGAGTAGTATTGCAGTATACTTTATATGTATGTGCATATAATAATCCGTCATTTAAATAGTACCTTAAAATAGAGTAGTATTGTAGTATAGTGTGTGTGTACGTGCATATAACAATTGATTATTTAAATACACCATTAAAATATAGTATTGCAGTGTAGTGTATATGTATGTGCATATAATAATGTATTATTTAAATACACCATTACAATAAAGTAGTATTGCAGTATAGTGTATATGTACATGCATACAATACATTATTTAAATACAGTATTAATGATTTACTTGTTTTATACCACATATACTTAAAAGTAGACACTTGATAGACATTTCTTTTGGACATACTCAGAGCTCATGGTTAAATTACTGTACTGTTTTAATTCATTTTAACTAATATTAGTAATAATTATTTACAGAAAGAAACACCAACAAAGGCTTCCTTATTGTCCGTTATCTACTCTGTCGTCCGGTAGGTTGTGAGTTCAAACCCCGGCCGAGTCATACCAAAGACTATAAAAATGGGACCCATTACCTTCCTGCTTGGCACTCAGCCTCAAGGGTTGGAATTGGGGGTTAAATCACCAAAAATGATTCCCGGGCGCGGCATTGCTGCTGCCCACTGCTCCCCTCACCTCCCAGGGGATGGATCAAGGAGATGGGTCAAATGCAGAGGACACATTTCACCACACCTAGTGTGTGTGACAATCATTAGTACTTTAACTGTAACAAGTTGCAGACATTCTCCGTATATATTTTACCCTTGAAAATTTTATCAATCAATCTTAAACACGCATTTATTTTCAAACGCATTCAACCCGGCATGTTAAGAGCATTTGTGAACTGTTGAGCGTGGCCTACAACGCAAATTTTTGTTGGTAAATGAGAGGTGATGAGAAATTATCATCACACTTCAACATCTTTAACATGCAAATGCTGCCTCTTTGCTGAGTAAGCATTGCAAATAAAAATGTTATTGGTCTTACCTGGATAAACAAAGGTTAAATAAATATATAAATACATGTAAATGAGTAAGTACATGTTACTATACTGCAGTACCCAGCAGGCACAGTGCCGTCGAGAGGAACCAGAAATAGGTCTGAGCTAAGCAAGAGTGGACAATAGTGCCGTTTTAACAATAACGATTTGATGTATGTTAAATGTTGTTGTTCCTGCGTTGTTTTACAAAAAAAACAAGCATATATTTTGATTAAACACTTGACATGAGTGTTTGTAGCACCATTCAGAGACAAATTCGATTGGTGAAAATGTCAATGGTTGGCCAAAATGTGCGGAAAAGTTGTAATTTGCCCAGGTCTGCTCTAATATTTACAGTTTCACATCTATGGTAACTGCTGTCATACCAAGACTATCCAAGTAGACCTAGTACATGCACACAAAAATACTATTTACAATATTTTAGATATTTCCTTTTCGAGCAAGCCATTGAAGCCGTGATCGGGACACAATATCAATCATCCGATAAGGTCTGAAGCAGCTGGTTTTCTCGTTTGCAGCATGCACCTCACAATTTCTCTCACTCTCGTATACTCTCGGGGGACACTGTAGCCATTGTGGGTACCAGATGAAAATTAATGATTTCAAATAACATTGGAATAAGCGGCACTTCAACGCTTATTTAATTCACAACAAAATAGGCATAATGGGCTCCTGGGGACTCCCTCTCTGCAGCGGTGGAATGCTAAGCAGCTGAGAAGCAAATTAGGTGGCGCTGCGTTGTCTACGCTGCGTGATTCCACGCTCGCACACTCGTTAGCACATCAAGACGCGCCAGAGAGCATGAGAGAGGGAAACGTGAATGAGATGGGGTGGGGGCTGTGTATCCTACGATTTCAAATTATGCAGCGTCACTGGAGAAAGAGAGCCGTGCGAGGTTATCATCATCTGACTCCGCTCAGTAGCAGAAAATATGCTGATGAGCTCAGATAAACTGGCGGGGATGATGGAGATGGTGCTTTGCTATCAGTGAAGGGGCTTTTGACCAGGATGTTTTTTTTATTTTAACCCATGTGAACCCATTGAATGTCTTAAAATGAACCCAATATGGCTTTGTGCTTGACTCTAAAGGTGGATCTTATTTTAAAAACAAAAAATGTAAGATAGCACATGTTACCAATGGTGGTTTAAGTAAAAAGACTGAAAAAATAATTACTGAAACAAAATACTGTTTGTCAAGCTGATAGCATCCTGCCTCTGAAGACTAATACTGATCATCTTATCAACTTAGTTATGTATATACAGTACAGGCCACAAGTTTGGACATTTTAATGTTTTCTCTTTATTTTCATGACTATTTACATTGTAGATTGTCACTGAAGGCATCAAAACTATGACACCTGTGATGAACCTTTATTTATCCAGGTAAGACAAATAATTATTTTTTTTTTCTTCCAAGATGGCGCTGCTGTAGTGGCTGCTGTTGGCAGGAGCTCTGTGCTCTTGTGTCATCCTTTGGTGTTTCCCTCTTGTTTTCATGTGTTATTATATTTTCTTGCGTTTTGGTCCGGGACCGTTTGGGACTGTGTGACAAGGGGTGGCACTTTCGTGACTTCTGCAGTGCTTTTTTGTGGACTTCTGGATCTGCCTCCCGGGAGCCTTTTGGCCATGGAGACCAGCTGCCGGGTCTCTGCCACACCGGAGTCGGTTTGGAGGGACTGGAGGAGATGCAGACGAGGGGACAGGGCTGCGGAGCTAGCACTGAGCGCCAGGACGAAGAGGCTTCGCGGTGTCTTGGCTGGGTGAGCAGGTGTCGGACACCTCAGTCACCTTGGACATATCCTCGCTCATCCATGCGGACTGGACACTGGCTGAGAGTGGAGTCGGCTGTCTTGGTTGCTTTGTTGGGTCTGCTCCTGTCTCTGGCCATGCTCCCTCCACCCCAGCGGACGATGGCGTGGAACACCGCAGATGTTTATTTTACTTTTTATTCATAGCTGTATGTAGGAGTGTCTGGTTGTATCTGCTGCTTTAATGTCTTTAATGTCCTCTGTGTTATTTGATGTTTCCCTCTTACACACATGTAAGACGGATGTGTACTATGGCTATGAGTTGTTTTTTTTCCCTTGGCCTCAGTCTGCACCCCCTCTCCAGGGGCCCAGGCTT
Source organism: Nerophis ophidion (assembly GCF_033978795.1). Taxonomy (NCBI): domain Eukaryota; kingdom Metazoa; phylum Chordata; class Actinopteri; order Syngnathiformes; family Syngnathidae; genus Nerophis; species Nerophis ophidion. The sequence continues at coordinate 43,074,232 of NC_084614.1, forward strand.
AGACCGATTTTTTAATTTTATTTTAATCTTCTATTTTCTCCCATCCCCACCCTTGTTTACCTGTATCTCACCTTTTTTGTAAGGGGCGCTGGAAGCCGGCAAACCGGTCGGCGATCCTGTTCTGTCCCCCTGTAATGTTTGTCTGATCTTGAGTGGTATTGTGCTGAACATTTTAATTTTCCTGAAGGAACTCTCCTGACGGAATAAATAAAGTACCATCTGATCTAATCTAATCTAAGTAAAAACCCTTGCAGGTGATACCTCTTGAAGCTCATCGAGAGAATGCCAAGAGTGTGCAAAGCAGTAATCAGAGCAAAAGGTGGCTATTTTGAAGAAACTATGTTATAAAACATGTTTTCAGTTATTTCACCTTTTTTTGTTAAGTACATAACTCCACGTGTTCATTCATAGTTTTGATGCTTTCATTGACAATCTACAACGTAAATAGTCATGAAAATAAAGAAAACCCATTGAATGAGAAGGTGTGTCCAAACTTTTGGCCTGTACTGTATATTGTTCTTTAAATTTAGATTTGTGTTTAGTTTGTGCAAAGGTGGATTTGACACAGTGTCTTCAACAATGCTAAAGAGCTGGTGGTCCAGCAGCATTGTTTTCATGATGAAATCCCGAATTATTTTGGCTTTGCAAGCTTCTTGCACTTTTTAAACGCCGTGGTGAGAGGAATTTTCTTTGCGGCTGGCTTGAGAGCAGCGTTTTTAGTAGCAGGTGTCTTTATATGCTTTCAAAACATGTCGTAGCGATGCTGGCGTTTGATGTGTTGAAGCACAATGCTTTTTTTCCCCCTTTTCGCAGAATGTTTGCAGAACATTTGGCACGTGAAATGTCTTACTCTGAAACAGTGACGTAGTCCCACGCGGTCATGTTTTAATAATGTTGAGTGTCAAAACGTACTTAGGGAACAACAACATGTACAATATTTTAACAAAATATTCATCTTGCCACATTATTTTCATCCTCCTGTGTACCTTAGAACTACCTCCGGTTCCTGTCTACTGTGTTAAGCTTTTTGGGTAATGTAGTATATGGGATGTAATGATATTTACATTTTATATCACAACATTGTAATGGTTAGCAATATTTTTGCAGCAAAGTATGTGTTTAAAAAGTATTTATACACACACTGAAATCTATTGACCAAGTTATAATATTTTTCTAAACATCTAAAAATAAACACATTTGTTAGGAAACCCCTTATTTTGCAAGTTTTGGGTTTCTTGTGTGTCACTCATCGTGTTTTAGGCTCAGTATTGTATCTGTTTTAATGGCTAAGCTTTTTTTTGTACCATAGCCCTTTAAGATTTATTTAAATGAAAAGTGAATTATAAATACAATTTATTATCACTATTTATCATTATTCATTTAGAACGGTAATACTAACCGTCGGGAGTTTTACCGTGGTTGCCATTTATACCATTTATTGTTACATCCCGAGTAACTGTCACAGCCTATTTATAGTTTGTGAGTATTCTCCTGTGTTTAGTGCTTTTGTTTTGGCACTTCCTGTTTTGTTGGGGATTTTCTGCAGCTGATTCACACCTGTCGGTGAAGCACTTTTCCCTGCATCTGTTTTCAGTTTTATTAGGACAAATTAAGTTATTCAAACACCATTCTTGGTCGGGACATTGTTGAGCATATTTCTTTTTATGCTGAGTTCTTGTACGGATGTACCTTGTGGATGCTATCTGCTCCACATTCTTTGTGAGTTTTTTGCTGATATCCAACTGTCCGTTTTCGTTTCCTTTAGTCTGTCAACTTTAGTCTTTTTCCGCTCATAGCTTCCCTTTTGCTTTTGGAGCACTTCCGAGCGCTCACCTTTTGTTTGTTCGGGTATTATATAACTTTTTCACCTGCAGGCTGCCTCCTCGACTGTCTGCATTAAAATCACAACAACCTTCGCCGTCTCACACGACACAAACCTGACAGTGACATATAAACATTCAGCAACACACTGGCCTTCCTGACTTACATGCATTTATATAATGAATAATATACATACATACTTCTATATTATATATTTATTTAGGGTAAGGTAAGGGTAAGACAATTAAAAACATATTTTCATTTGCAATTTGGGTTAGAGGTTAGAGTTAAAGAGGCATGCATTTACGTGATAGAGATGTTGAGGTGTGATGATGATCTCTTTACGTGTCACTTATCAGCAAAACATTGCACTAAAGATTACTCTCATTAGTTCATAAAGGCTCTTAGCGTACGTAGATAAATATTTTGGAACATACAGTAAATGTATATTTTCAATGGAAAAACCTTTAAAGCGTAAAATATACACAGAAAATGTCTGCAACTAGTGGACGACTGAGCAAACATTGGAGAATGGGAAAGCACTTGGTGGTGTTTCTTTAATAATTAATTATTATTATCATTAGTTATAAGGAATTAACAGTACAATAATTGAACCATCAAAAGTAAAGCATGTGCTTTACTGACATCAAAGTGTTTTACATATTTGTTTCAATTATGTACTTTTTGAGGTTAGAAAGAACACTTGGAAAAATTACAACAAAAGAAAAATCAAAGGCTGATTCAGTGAAAAACAATAAGTGTTGCTGCAACTTTCTGAAAAAGGTGCCACAAATTCAGGTATTTTAGGCAACAACAACCACAAAAGAAGGGACTGATTAATGAGCGTTTTCTACAAATATGTTGGTGATGTGGGACCATTGAAGCTGGAGTTGTCAATTAGAAATACATTGCCATGAGCAATGCAACATATAAGCGATGTCACTTGTCCT